>NC_056732.1:986574263-986921763 GCF_019279795.1 Protopterus annectens | reverse complement strand
AGGCATTTGCCACTGCCATAGTGCCTTTTTTAGGCAAGGCTCAAAAGACAAACCCACCACTGTAAATAGCACAAGTAACCAAAAACTGAGGGTAATGCTACTCAACGCCAGAAGTCTAAACCTCAAAATGCATGCACTCGAGGCACTCCTCAGTATGGAGAACATCGATATCTGTGCAGTAACAGAAACCTGGTTTAAGGCTCCAGAGAGCACCCCAGCACTACCAGGCTATAACTCATACCATACTTTTCGGCCACAGAACCTGGACCAAAACACAAAAGACGGGGGAGTATCCATATTCATCAAGGATACCCACACCTCCAGGTTAGTGGCGCAGCACGATGCCTCAGAGATCATCCATGTGCAGCTAACAATGGGCAAAACTGCTATTCAAATTCTAGCTTGCTACAGATCACCCACCATGACCCAGGACTCCCATTCTGCATTTCTGGAGACATTGGAAAATATGAAGCTCCTACCAAACACCCTAATATTGGGTGATTTCAACTACCCAAACATTAACTGGGAGAACTACTCAAGTACTAACTCCCTTGCCCAACACTTCCTAGAATTTATAAACTCAAATGCCCTGGATCAACTGGTCAACACCCCCACCAGAGGTGACAACATATTAGACCTGGTCATCACCAACATGGGCGAACGGTGTACATTGGAGGTCAACCCCTCGCTGGTTAGATCAGACCATAGACTAATCACTTTGGGGTGGGGTCGGAATGTGAATATCCAGTCAAGGAAACCACTGTGAAAAACTTTTCAAAAGCAAACTTTGCATTACTTAAGACCAAGGTGGAAAGGTTCACAGCCCCCATGCTAAAGGACAATGCTGTCCAAGCCGCTGAATCCCTTACAGAGGCACTCTATGAGCACCTGCAAGAATGCATGGATCATGCAAAACCAAGACTAACTCCTCCAAGAAAAGGAAACCAGTCTGGTGGACTCCTGACATAAACAAGCTGTACAAGAGAAGGAGGAAACTAGTACAGAAAAGAGTAAAATCCCAAGAAGGAAAGACATCCCTGATCAGTATCAGCAAGAAACTACGATCTCTTATAAAATCATCCAAGGCTAGCTTCGAAAGAAAAATTGCCAAGGACTCCAAAGATAACCACAAAGCGTGCTATGTCAAGAACCTATGTGGAAACTCTCAGATCTGCTCTGTTAGTGCAGAATGGCACAAAATACACTGAACCGACTGATATTGCCAACATTCTGGCAAACAGGTTTAGTGCAAACTTCACCCCCTCTCTCCCCGTAAAGGGCCCATAACCATACCAGAAGAATGTAGAGCCCCTGCAATCATTGACACATAGGTTAAAACAGCCCTATCCAAAGCCAAAAACACAGCTTCATGGGACCGGATGATGTCCCTGGCTGTGTCTTATACGAGCTCCAAAATGAACTAACCCCTCACCTAAGCACACTGTTCAAAACTCAGCCTCTCTACAGGCTGTGTACCCATAGAGTGGTGCACAGCAACAGTTATCCCACTCCACAAAGGTGGAGCCACAATGGACCCTGGGAACTATTGCCCTATAAGCCTGACTAGCCTGCTCTGTAAGGCTATGGAGTGCATTGTCATGGAACTCATTTACAGAGACATTGGGAATGTCCAAACATTGGACCCTACCCAGTTTGGCTTTAAGGGCAGATCATGCCTCCTAAACTTGGTGGACTTCTTTGAGACAGTTACCAAGGCTTTAGATGAGGAAAAGGAGGTCCACACAGCCTACCTAGATCTCGCAAAGGCTTTCAACACCATTCCCCATTCTGGTATTATAGACAAGCTCAGCAGTCTGAACATAAACCCCTATGTCACGAGATGAGTTGCCAATTGGCTCATGGATAGAACCCACACTATGAGAGCTGCAGGCTCTAGGTCTGACTCTAAACCAGTTACAAGTGGCGTTCCCCAGGGCTCAGTCCTGGGACCCCTCCTGTTCAGTATATACTTCTCAGAGGTATAGGCAAGCACAGGAGGGCTATGGCTGACCAATTTCACTGATGACTGCAAACTGGGTGCCATAATAGACTCTCCTGCTGATACAGACCTCCTCCAGAAGGGTCTCACTGAGATGGATACCTGGTGTCAAAATCATGGCCTCAAGCTAAATGGCAAAAAATGCATAGTCATCCCCTTTGGAAAAGAAAACTACCCGCGAACTGCCACATAGGTGGTAGTACCCTAAATACAGTAAATGTAATAAGGGAACTGAGGACTCAAGTAAGTAGTAATCCCTCCTTTGATAATCATATTGCCAAGGTGGTTAGAAAATCCTTCTATGTGGTCCACCTAATCACAAAAGGGTTTGCATCTAGAACAAAAGAGGTTATTGTGCCCCTCTACTCATCACTCATCAGACCCATCATAGAGTACAATGCCCCATTTGGGATGTACCTTACAAGACACCTGCAACAGCTGGAAAAACCACAGAAGTACCTCACCAAGAGGATTATTGGCCTCAAACAGATGCCCTATGCAGCCCGACTGAAGAAACTGCAGCTGTACTCTGTTGCATGCCGCTTACTTAGAGGTGATCTCTGCTTGACACACAAGGCCATATCCAACCCAGAATTGATGGACATGCTCCACCTAAGAAAAAACAAATCCACAAGAGCCACACACTCTAGAGATCTAAACCTCACCTCAACGATAAATAGGATGTGCTGGAGGGATAGATTCCTGTCCCAGAGACTCCCCATGCTTTGGAACAGCATTCCAACCTACATTAGGCAGAGCCCCTCACTAACACTCTCTTCAAGAGAAACCTTGAAGAGTGGAAGGAAAACAGAAAATTTACCCCGGGGATCACTGCAGTGGCTCTGCTGGACAGAGGCACAGGGAACTAATGGCTCGGCTGGACAGAGGCACAGGGAACTAATCTAAGGGGGCGGTGAAAGCCATCACATTCTGGATAGGCTTATAGATGCCCTTGGGCAGATAGCCTAGTACTTACCTATGAACCTATGAACCTACACTCACTAATACTGGGCCATATACCACTGTTACATACACTGGTCTCTGGAGTGCATAAGGGCACACATGTATTGTGTAGGTGAAATCCACACATATATGGCCCCAACCCTCAGTATGTGTGGGGGATACAACAGCAGTGGAGTGATGACAGGAATGACAGCATGACATACACACAGCCTACTACATACAACCCCTGACAGCATGTCATATGTGCAAAGCCCATATGTAGGTGGAGGACAGAGGCTTGAACACAGGCACATATGTCTAAAACTGTTGTCATACAGTAAGCAAGATATGTATATGTGTACATATCTATATGGATATATGTATACTTATATATACTTATATGTTCACCATATGTCCTGCACATGGAGTGGAGCCCTACCTCAGCCCCAACAGTCCCAACCTCTAACTGCAAGGGGATGTCACGTATGTAGTGCAGGTATATTTGTAAACTATTTCTACTGTAATTGGGAATGTCTTCATAGAAATAGTGTGTGCAGGAGTCCACATCTGCTGTTAACATGTGTGTCATTGGCCACTTACAGACATCCTAATGTCATCATAGTACAGTACCACTGCTAGCACAGTAATGCCCCTGTGGACTACAGCTGCAATATGGCCAATATATGTGGACAGTCTGACACACTCGGGTCAGACCAGGGGTATACACAGAACCCCTTCATGCAAGACATGTGGACCAGGCCTGTCAATGTGGATGTTAACAGCCATGTAGATGGGTATAACACGTACATACTGGTATACATTTGCCCCCATAGGTTATGCATTAATACACCCCTGTCTGTCCTGGCACTTAACCTCTGGTACAGAGGTGCCATGTCCACATACTATCCACTAGTTACTGACATACATCTGAACAGCATCCCACTGCATTGTCTGACATACATGACTTTTATGGTGGCCAGGCAGCAGTACATCTGGCAAGTATCTGGACATGACATTTCACTGGATAAGTACAGTAAGCTGCTAGGCATGTAACAAAGCACAGTGCAGGCTACAGGCAGACTGACTCAACACTGGGCTACATCTCCTATGTGGAAATACACATGTGCCTGCATAGATAGCAGGCTCTACAGGCTCTTCAACACCATCCCCTAGTCTGGAAACATAGATTAACATACTAATCCTGCCATATATCCCTATGCCACTCGATGGTTTGCTACATGGCTTAATAACAGACCCCAAACTGTAGGTGTAACTGACTCCAAATCCATTCCCACACACGTGACAAGTGGAGTACCTCAGGGTTTAGTCCTGGGACCACTGTTGTTTGGCATTTACATCTTTGAAGTACAGGCCAACATATGGGACTCAGACTAATAAAGGTAACAGATAACTGCAAAATGGGTGTCATTATGAGCCTGACTGTACTGCATGATATGTTACTGATACCAGCCTGACATCATACAGGTGGGATGGAGCACTCATAACATCTTGTGCCCTTGCTGTGTAATGTCCTGATTATGGGATCTGCAACAGTTGGTAGTGTATTGCAGGGCAGACGTGTTTGGCTGTGGGGGGGGGGGGATACCTATTTGTGCATGACGTATGTTGTGTGTGCCTGTCAACCCCATTAATGGTGCATGTGGAAATATATGTTTCTGCTATATTCCCACTTTATCTACAGATGTATGTCTGTATATACCTATATAGATATAAATATCTGCTTACATATATTTGTATGTATATATATATATATATATATATATATATATATATATATATATATATATATTTTTTTTTTTTTTTTCTATGTATATCAATATGTTGTATCTGTTTAGACATTAATATATTTTCACACACACATACATCTACATGTTGGAATACATTCTCTGTATTGTTGAATTACTGGGCTGGATGTTATGTTTGTGAATACAGTAGGGTTATGTATATCTGAGATAGTTTAGAGCTAAATAACTTTGGCTATGGCGTGCATGGTCCTGGGTTCTAGCTTAGCAGAGGTTGTTTATTTTGTTGCTAGGCAGAACAATGGCCGATACTTACAGAGTGATTAAGGCACTTTAATGCAGTTGTATGTGGGTTTGCATGGGTTTGCGTGGAGGTAAGCACTGCTAAAGTCTGGTTACAGTTTCTTATACTCATTTAGCTGCTTAATTGCTTAACCTGTGTAGGCATTGCTTAACTCCATGCAAACCCACCCAAACTTGCTTACAGCTGCTTAAGAGTGCCTCAATCACTCTGTAGCCAACATCCCTTGTTCTGCACAGCAACAAAAAAACTGCATCTCCAAGGCTCAAACCCAGGACCCTGCACTCCATACACAAAGTGATTTACCATTAAACCATGGCAGATATACATAACCTGAAGTTTTCACAAACATATCCAGCAGCATAGTCAACAGTACAGGAAATGTATTATTATCACACCACATAACCTGTTAATGAAAGAAGTCTGGACAAAGTATGCCACACTGTGGCTACAAATAGGGATATATGTCAACTAATGCTCTGTTACACTTAAATGTTGCTAATTACACAGTTATATGTGTTAGAACACATATGTAGAAGGAGATTAAGTCTGAAACACAAAAGTGTTGACACTAGTTACTGACTTCAATGCTGCGATCATTCATGACAATTGCCAAGTGAATGAGCAGCAGGCCAAAATATGCGCCGAACATGCATGGACATATGGACAGATGTATATCTGTAAATGTAGACAGATAGACAGCTATATATATATATATATATATATATATATATATATATATATTAATATATGACACAAATAATCATATAACAGCAATTGTATATAGATACATATATATGTTCATATGTATGTATGTATATCTATCTATATATATATATATATATATATATATATATATATATATATATATATATATATATATATATATATATATATACATACAGATGTCTATATCTACAGATACATACATACATATATATATATATATATATATATATATATATATATATATATATATATAAACATATATATAGGTACATACACATATACACACACAATAGGTATCAGTAGCCCTACATATCTAGAAGTAGTGTGGAAGTACTGGGTACAAAGTATATCCCTCAGCCACAAGCCCTTCAACTGGCACCTGTGAAATGTGTAGTATGGCAACCATTCCCACAAATGAGAATACTGACATTAAACATATACCCACCCACAATTCAAAGGGCATGACATGACACACAGGTATACAATAATGTATGCCAGTATTGACACCACATAAGGTTTGAAATATGTAATCAGTCATGAGTGCAAGGCCCACACAAAACAGTAGATGCAAGCAATGTGTATATATATCATACTATGCTGTCCATGCCAAGGCCTTCAATTAGTACAACAGTAGGAACAGGATTTGCCTTCAGTATACGTAACAATCAACAATTACAGATGTAGTTCAGCAGCCTCCAATTACACCCTGTAGTCAAGCCCTAGGGGGAAAAATAGCACTTGTTTTAATGTCACAGTATCTTGTGCATAACATTGCTTACCTAACACCTCACTATCACATTGAATGACCCTCTTCTTAATAGTTATATCACTGAAAAGGTGCCATAGCCTAGGTTAATGGCATAGAACCCCCCCCACCCATAAAAGGCTGTACAAGGGCAAGGAACACTGTGTACCACACATGTACCTCAGGAATGTATAAGGGCACATATGTGTTCTCCAGCTGTTGCCCCCATATATATGGACATGACCCAACAGTTGGTGTGGGAGTCCATGACATGAGTGGGATGACAGCAGTAATGCTAGTGGTAAATAATGATAGGCCATTACCTAACAGCCCTTCCTGTGTCACAGCATGACAAAGAATGGCATATATGTGGAGGACAGAGGCAGGAACATAGGGCCATATTTGCATTATTGCTGTTACACACCCTGGAAATTGCTGATGTTACAGGATTTGTTGCAGCATACCTTTATGCAGGGATACGACATTGAAATACAAATGGATGTAGCCATGTACTGATAGCACTCAACAGACAGAATGCCATAGATATATTTGGGACAATACCTGTGTGGTGCACAGACAAAACCTAACAGCCAGTTCCCCTGGTATCATACGGATAGGCATACAGCTGAGAGCTATGCAGACAGACAACATTCCATGAAAAAGTACCATGTACACAGAAACCCTATAAGAACAGCAAGATACATTGCACACAACAACACTACTCACTCTGTCTGTAGGTCTGGAACCTTACACAAATGTGGCTTTGGCCTGTGTCTGCAGGTTCTGCTGTAAGAGGTATTGCTCCCTGCTGTCTGTAACACTGATGTCCACACACAGGAAGGGTGTCATCCATACTGTAAAGGTGAAGGGACAATGCCCACAGAAGGCAGCAATTTATAGTACAGGGTTGCCATGACAGTGATTATCTGAAGTACTACACAGCAGGCTGCATACAATTAGCAATCTGGTGGACACTGACTGGTGCAGAGGCCACCACCTGATCATGTGCAATACCAACAAAAGCATGCTACAATCTATTCAAACCAGCTCAATCACTCTACTGGAGAGACTGAGAGAGAGAGAGAGAGAGAGAAATTCAAGAAAGTTCACAAAGCTCAGGGTTGTGTTACAGCGGAAACAACATAACAGGTATGTGAAACAGATATGCCTTTACTGGCATGTAGTATATGGCATAGAATAATAGGATGTATACTGTGAAAGGATGTATATGTGCTATCAGTACTTGTTCCTGAACTGATGTTGTGCTCAACAACTGAACTGAACAGTAGTATCAGTCCCTATGGGCAGTGGGACATACCTGTCAAATGTGCAGACCAGCAGTGAATGGCAAAGATGTGAACCATGATATCTGTGTTCTGTAAATTACTGTGACCAATGGCTGGTGGGGGTATTAATACCACCATGATAGACACATGGATGAGAGACCAAACCCCCGGAAGGACAGTCATGTTAAAGTATAGCATAGCATGCCCATCTGCCATAGCAGTATAATATGCTTATCTAAAGTTTGTCACCATATATACCCCCATAATGTTAGCCTGTGTTCACATGTGACACCTGTCTGTGTTGCAGCAAGGCAGAACAGTTCAGCTGTGAAGTAAAGAGGGTACGTGCGTGTGGTCAAGATGTTCATATGCACCCCACATACAGATACATATATGTGTGATACATATTTACAGCTGTGTATGTGTACAGAACCTTGGACAATTATACATTTATTTAGGTATATAAACAACACAAAATGATATCCACACATATATGCACATATGTATATATACATAAATATAAATATATATATATATATATATATATATATATATATATATATATACAGATATATGTGTGTGTGTATGTCGCCATGTATGTATGTGTGTGTGTATATATATATATATATATATATATATACATATGTGTATATATATATATATATATATATATATATATATATATATATATATATATATATATATATATATACATGTCAATACATTTTCCCTGCCATGACATGTGTGAGAGAACATCACACATCAATACACAACATACCTGCACACCAGTACATGGCTGCAAGATGGAGTGTGGAGTGAGGTGTGTGACCCATGTTGGGAGCACATTGGAATTGTATGGGATGGTGGGATATATATGTTGGTGAAGGGTATTAGGCACATATTGGTATGTAGGTCTGGTTGGGTGACAAACAAGACAGCATACAGGACTGGTATATGACACATGTGGTGGTTAAACACTGTGGAGGGGTAGTTACATTTGGAATGTGGACACCATTGAGCCTCCACATGGGAACAAAGGGAACATGGTGCCTGCCCATGAACAGTCACAACAGCATCTACATGGACATAAAGGTGCTTGGGCTGTGTGCTGGGCAGGAGAGACATGTATATGGAACCTTGTGTATGTGTACTGCATGCCTCCAGGTGATGTAGCACATACCCCATGTCACTGTGGACCTCCCTATGCCCAATACCCGCGACCTACCTGGGTGACAGACACATGTCTGTGTGTGCTCCATGGGGGGGGCACACCATCCCCTGGGGTGATTTCACATGAAGGTAGTGATGGAACAGTAGATAATAAGGTTCCATGGTGGCCACAGATGTGATGTGGACTGGTAACATGTGCACATTGGGTTGGAGTGGTGTTCCTGCTGACAAATAACCCCTACACATACTGGTGTGTAACTGTCACGGAATATATGTGGGCTGTAATAGTCCACAAAATCCCAGAATATGTCCAACAGCATGCATAGATATTACCCAATACTACAGAATGGAAGATGTGTAGCAATCACATATAGCAGGCCTACCACATGCATATGTGGAAACATAGTGGCAGTGACAATGGCATGCAGGTGAAATACCCTGTAACAGCCCTGCAACTCTAGTGTCCACACAGGGAGCATTTCTATAACCACATACCAAAAAGTTTTGTACAATACAATACATGGCCCAGTGGTACACATACCTTACACATACCACTAGCATAGTGTGAACATTATGTTGGAGCTGATATGGTGGCAGGAGACTGATATATGTATTGTATCATGGTAAACTTGACATATGAGTTGCTTAGACATATTTCCATCATTATGTTTTTTAGGGAGTATGGCACACCTGAGAAACCCCGCATACAGTGCCACTGAGGAGGAGATCATCATCACCAGCATCATCCACAACTATCACCTGCTCTTCTCATGGACAAGCATGGACCAGCAGGAGAGAACAGCCATGTGGACTGATGTGGTCCACAGGGTGAATGAGGTGGGGTTGCACAGCTGAACGTATGAGCAGGTCCGCCACAATTGTAGTGACCTGCTCCAGCAAGTATGACATCATGCTCCTGCCGTGCAAGGTGAACATCTTGCAACAGGGGGGGGCCATAATATCCATCCCCCCTCACCAGAGTGGAGAAGCTACTCATCAGCCTGGTAGCACCTGCCCGCCTGCAAGAGCTCCAGACCTATACGTTCATGGAAGAGGGTGCTACTCACACACCACACATTGAGCATGCAGGTAAGGTTCCAGGGCATATCAGTAGACTACTGTAGTGTATGCATCTGTACAGGTAGACCATGCATGTGTGAGATGTGGGGTATGTTGCTGTGTAGTACCGATAAGCAGTAATGCATAAACCGTAGTACTGTGGACTTCAGCTGTTGTTGTACTGTAATATTACAGCCACCCTGTAGCAATGCCACAGCTGTGGCCACTGACATCAACTCTATCCCATGTCAATGTATGTACCTCTGGGATACCAGCAAGGCAGCGGTCGGATGCAGGTGAGTATGGTTTAAGGTTATGCTTGGCAATTCACAGTGCATGTCACAGCTAAGGTGTAGGCCATGTACACATCTAACACACCTACCCATAATGCATGCTGTACATGTGCACTGACACAGCACATGCCTCACTAATGGGATTACCAGCCTCAAACACATGCAATACACAGTCCATCTTGGACAACTGTGGCTACACTCCAGTGCACAATGCCCAGGCACAGCTGACATCTGCCCAACATACACAGCTATGTCATACACAGAGCAGTTGAATATGCTACATATAACAACATCACACTCCCTCTGCTAACACATGCTCCAGCATCCTAAACCTAATCAACACATTACACAGAATATACTGGAGGGATACAGCCCTATCCTGGGGAATCACCACACTCTAGAACGGACTACCCATACGTGTCAGGCAATGCTACTTATTGGCCCTCTCAACAGAAACACTTGGGAATTGGATGGGGAATGAGGAATACACCCTGGGTAGCATATGCATGCCACAGCCTGACAGGAGCACAGGGGAATAATATTAGTTGTTGGTGCATGGCAGGGAACCTCTGTGGCTAGGATTATGTAGGCCCCAGGATCAATAGAACAGTACTCAACTATGAACCTATGTGTACCAAAGGCAACATCAGCCAGGGCCCAATCATGGTCAATAATGGTCTCTACACTCACCATAGGTACAGTACAATGTCTCTGTTGTTGGTCTAATGGTAATCTACCACTCATACATGCACCACTGATGACGACTTATGTGAATACACATCAAGCAGTCACTAAACACATGTCCAAAAGTGATCCAGTAACACACAGAGTCTGTTAGCAGTAGCAGAAACACACCTGACACACAGAGACACATCCTGCAATGGTGTGTACACCCATGAGGTATGGTGCACAGTACATGCCAGGTTGCTGAACAGATGCACAGCAATGCTGTGGACATGGGTGCAGTGGGTTTCAGGGGGAGAGCCATCACCTACAAACAGAAGCCATGCATCACAGTCATTTATAATGTTGGTAACGGGGATTCACTACAGTTGCACTGCATGCTGTTCAGCCCCACATGTCCTGCATGCTGGCATGTGTAATTACAGGTATGTGTGCGATACTGTACTGCACCATCACCTGCTATTGTGTTTGTTATGAGGTTGTGGGAGCTGTCTGTAGGTGTTATCTGGTGTAGTTTATGGGTTGCCATGTATGTCAACTGCATGTGTGCATGTCTGTGTGTGTGTGGCCATGTCTGCACACACGTGTGTGTGTGTGTGTGTGTGTGTGTGTGTGTGTGTGTGTGTGTGTGTGTGTGTGTGTGTATTTACTGTTTAACGGTGTTGTACAGGTCTTACAGTCTGTTCCATTTTCCCCTCACAGGTGGCAAGGTGGGGCTGGGTCCCCTGCAGGGAATCTGATGTCACTGATACAGACAGTGACCATGAAGATAGGTGTGTTGAGGCACAGGAAGGGTCGTCAGGGGCTGCAGCTGGGCCACCAATTGACAACCCACATGTATCCACACCATCCACGCACACAGTCACACTGCCTCTGCACACCTCATCACCAATGGCCCTAGCTGAGGGATAGCCTACGGTTGGCATGGGCCAGGACAGTGTGGTGTTTATGGCACGTGTGTCAGGACACAGCAGCCATAGCCAGATGTCTGGCGGGGTATCACATAGGCAGATGTGCAGGAGTGCTCTTAGGAGCACTGCTGGTCATCATGCACGTGGCAGACGTGCAACATCTATTACAACCACACGCATGCTCCAGACTGTCATGGAGGCTCAGGCACAAATGGAACGGTACACCAGGCAGGGTCTAAGGGTGCAGAGGGCTCATCACACCTCTGTAACTGACAGCATCCATGACCTAGCAGGTGCCATCCGTAATTACACCGAGGTCATGGATAGACGGGGTGAGACATTGGAACTCATCCAAAATGTCATGTCCATGCATCAGTACAGGGCAGGATAGTTGTGACGGCCGTGTGGACGTATGCCAGCAACACCAGCAGCTGGAGGTCACCGTGGACGTCCAAACAGTCACATCTGTTCCCGTAGTGGCAGTACCAGCCCCAGCACTGTGGGGGGGGGCTGTCCACAACCCGTCAGAGTAGACCATGTGCACGTGACCCTGGCCAGTCCCAGGAGGGACCAGGATCCAGTGGATGTCTGTCAAACTCGGGGGACAGTACTCGGTCTGGCTCTGTACCTGATACTGCCTGTAGCACCCCTGCCAGGCACAGGTCCCATGTCCGTGGCCGGAGATGGTGAACTGCAAACCCTGCCAGGTACAGTCTGCAGCTGTCCCACAATTCCCTGTATAAGGCAGCCACATGGAGGAACTGTGTGCATGCAGACATACACACATAAACAACAATCCTAGGGCAACCACATACCTGCACATACGATATCACCAGTGGCCCATAACAATACTCAGCCCCCTCACACACACACACACACATGTTGTCAATTATATGTCTCAGCCGGGTCTATATTAGAACACTGAACATTCAAAATGTTGAGTCTTCTAATATCGAACCCTATAAATCGAAAATTTAAAACATCGAACATTCAGAACAGCGAAATTTTTCCTAGGGAAAAAATTCACTGTTCCAAAACACATACACACAACACAAGCACACCAAACAAACAGCAATCCACACACACCTAAACTCTTACACCTAACCCTACACTAAACTATACATAGACCACTAACTATCCACTTACCTTAACCCAATCCCTAACCTTACCCACGCCCTAACCCTACCTCACCTACCCCAACCTAACCGTCATGTCCACACAATCGCACACTTACATGACCCGAGCCCTAAACCTAACCCTCACGTCCACACAATTGCACACTTACCTGAACCCAACCGGTAACTTTCCACCACAGTGCTGAAAATACCGAAGCAACAGAAACGGACAACTGAATTCTTTCCCTAGAGAAAAATTCGGTTTTCTGTTTCTTCGATATTTTTGCTGAAAACGTATCAAAATTAGAACACTTGAAATTTTGAACGTTCGGTGTTCTAATATAGACCCTTTCAGCCTAGGCCTCTGGCAAACCAACAACACACCCTGTGCATATGATGATACCTGTGCCACTGCCTGACATCTGTAACATTGATGCAGGGACAGGCTAACATGGTTCTAATTCACAGGGTGACTGTACAACAGTGTAGCAATTGAATGATGTGTAGCATGTTGTCAGCAGTAAAGTGAAATGCTAATATCTTGGAAGGTGTAGCTGTGCAGCCATGATGCATCATAGCTTTAATTAACAATGCTGTATTGTTGTCACTGGTATCTGTTCAGATTGTGTTGTGTTTGTCCATGTGCCACATGGCTGATGGGTGTAGTGATGTCAGCAGGCCTTCTACAGTGGACACCAGTAAGTGTACTGGGTGGTACACATGCCATGGCTGGGTGAAACACACAGTGCCTTTGGTTAGGATGCGGTACAGGTGCAGGACTGTACACATGGAGGTATGTCCCTGTGTAGGTAACACATCTGTTGCACATGTAATCCCACCAAGACAGGATAGGCACAACCACACAGTGCTATATATATGCAGTCTGCAATGTGGATGACATTGAACATGCTAACAGCAGAGTGTATGTCCCTCTCCCCACTCTACTGAGATCCTCACCTAAGTAACACATGTGTGCCAATGCTGGTGGCATAGTCCTACCCTTAGGAGGGTGTGAGGTACTCAACTACTGTGAATGGTGTAGACAACAACTAACAACCTAATTACATACACTGTACAGTATTAAAGACAGCTTTGTGGGGGGATAGATGCAACAGTAACTGCAATTCTGGCAGTCATGTCCGCAACAGCCACACCCAGTGAGTTATAGCAACCTCAGTAGTGCTGCACACCTCAACAGTGTGGAGGAGGGCATTGACACATCTATGACCTGTGAGGGACTGTATTCCTGCTGGATGGCACCTGTGGTATGTTGGCATATGCCAAGCAGTCCTGGTGGAAACATATCCTGTGAACAGAGGTAGATTTAAGAACTACACACATTCCTACAAGCGGGATGTTGTACAAAAGCCTGCTATGATCTATATAGGCATTGTGCACCTCCTAACTCTCATCTACACCTGTCATGACTGAGTTGAGGAGGTATACCAGGTTCAGGTTGTATTCTCTGCCTATGACAAGTCCAACATTGGTGGGGTCCTGTGTGTTGAGATAACCAGTGACATTGGCCATGGGTTCATTGTTGGTATGTTCCATGTCCCTGCAGACTACTGTCATCAGGCTTCCAAGTGGTAGTTCCCAGCTGACATGGTGGGATTGTGGATGTCCTTGCCAACATTGGTGAAACCATTGTCAGGTGTAGGGCTATTGGATTCTGTGAGAGATCCCAGCTACTTTCTGCACCTGCCCAAGCATGACATGTCACTTAACTGTACTGCATGATATGTTAGTAATGTCAGCCTTACATCCTACAGGTGGGATGGAGTACTGTTAACATGTACTGCCCTTGTCATGTAGGGTCCTCCTTATGGGATCTGCTAAGGTTGGTATTGTATTGCAGGCCAGATGTATTTGGCTGGAGGGAATACCTGTCCATGCCAGATGTATGTTATTTGGGTCTCTCAAACCCATCAATGGTGCATGTAGACATATATGTTGTGGTTACGTTCCCAGTTCCATCTACAGATGTATGTCCATGTATGCCTATATTGATATATATGTGTTCACCTTTGACAGGGGGACATTAATTCCTTCGAACGTCCCTTTCTGCAAACAGAAAGGACTAACCCATCATTTCATACTGCACCACAGTTAAGAAAACTGCAGTTCTACAGGCACCTTTGCTGACACTTGAACTGCAAGTTGGAATACATATGGTAATGGCAGGGGGCATGACTCCCTGCACCCCCCTTCTGGGGGGCTGGGCCCCCACAACCCCCCTACTGTGATATACGAACTCCTAGTGTGTGCTACAGTGGAGATAAGCAATTATTCCCCATCCTCACTATAGTGGCATCCGTAACCAAATTGCCTAATCTGCAATGAGCGAATGCATACTGACATTCATACAATGCACATTCTATGCATGTATTGCAGGACTGTGTCATGTTGAGAACATACTTTAGGCCTACCAGCTTCTGGACACATGGATTTCTCCCTTTGAAAGGTGAACCATATATATGCTGACATAGTTGCAAGTTGGAATACATATGGTAATGGCAGGGGGCATGACTCCCTACTCCCCCCCCCTCTGGGGGGCTGGGCCCCCACAACCCCCCTACTGTGATATACGAACTCCTAGTTTGTGCTACAGTGGAGATAAGCAATTATTCCCCATCCTCACTATAGTGGCATCCACAACCAAATTGCCTAATCTGCAATGAGCGAATGCATACTGACATTCGCACATTGCACATTCTATGCATGTATTGCAGGACTGTGCAATGTTGAGAACACACTTTAGGCCTACCAGCTTCTGGACACATGGATTTCTCCCTTAGAAAGGTGAACCATATATATGCTGACATATATGCATTCCTAGTGATGTCTATATGTGGACATGTGGATATGTACATATATATATGGCTGTATGCATCTATGTATATCTGTATGTATTGGCTTATATATATATATATATATATATATATATATATATATATATATATATATATATATATATATATGTGTGTGTGTGTGTGTGTATGTATATATATATATATATATATATATATATATATGTATATATATATATATATATATATATATATATATATATATATATATATATATATATATGTATATAGATATGTCTATACCTATATCTACATATATAGATATGTTATATCCATTCAATGATGAATATATACATATATATATGTTCGTCGCACAAATACATCTACATGGTGGAATACATTCCCTGTAGTTTTGTATACCTGGGCTGGATGATATGTATGTGGAAACATCATGATTATTCATATTTGTCATGGCTTAGTGGTAAATCATGTTGTGTATGATATGCAGAGTCCTGGTTATGAGCCTTGCAGAAGCTGTTTAGTTTGTTGCTGGGAAGAACATACAAACCTGCTTACAACTGCTTTATGGTGCCTTAAGCACTCTCTATCCAATGGAGCCATGTTCCGGCCAGCAACAAATTAAACAACTCTGGCAAGGCTCAAACCAAGGACCCTGCCCATCCTAGACAAACTGATGTACCACTAAGCCATGACAGGTACACAGATATTCAATGTTTCAGAAACATATCAGCCAGTCCTGTCATTCAACAGTGCAGAGAATGTATACCAACATCTATATTTCTGCGTAACTATAGTGCAACCTTAACAGATACAACATACCCATATATGTATAGATACACATGTATTCATAGATATATATATATATATATATATATATATATATATATATATATATATATATATATATATACATGTTGTTTTGCTACCTCTATATACATATATATTCCTATCTATGCACATATACCTATATATCTGTTAGCAGATAAATATACCTATATAGGTATATATGGCCATACATCTGTAGATAGTAATTGCAGATTAACAAATATACCAATGTCCACATGCACCGTTAATGGGGTTGAGAGGCCCCATACACTATACATCTTGTATGAATAGGCATCCCCCCACAGCCAAACACCTGCACCCTGCAATACACTACCAAGTACAGTCTGCCTCCCACAGGACATATAATATATGGAAGTCATCAACGCCCCCAGGATACATATACACATACATAGGGTCTATATTATAACATTGAACGCTCAAAATTTCGAATGTTATAATATCGACCCATTTCAGTCGAACAATCATAACATCGAACACTCAGAACAGCAATTTTTTTCCCAGGGAAAAAATTAGCTGTTCCAAGAAATATACACACAACACAAGCACACCAAATCAACTGCAATCCACAAACATACACTTAAAATCCTACATCTAACCCTACACTAAACTGTATATACACTACTATCTATCCACTTACGTTAACCCAAACCCTAACCCTAAGGTCTGTAACTCTCACACACTCATCTCACCCACGCCCTAACCCTAACTCACTTAACCCACCCCTAACCCTACAGTTTGTCACTATCGCACACTCACCTCACCCGCTCCCTAAACCTAACTCACTTAAGCCGTTCCTAACCCTAGCGTCTGTCACTATCACACACTCACCTCACCCGTGCTCTAACCCTAACTCATTTAACCTGTCCCTATCCCTAAAGTCTGTCACTACCACACACTCACCTCACCCGCGCCCTAACCCTAGAGTCCCTAACTACAGCACACTCACCTTACCCTAGTCCATTCGCTCACTTACCTTAACCCGGTCCGTAACCATGGCACCACACATACCTGAACCCAATCTGTAACCTCCGTTCACTCATTTCCCTAAACCCGGTCCGTAACCATTGCACCACAGTACTGTAAATAGCGAAGCCACGGAACAGACCACCGAAATCTTACCCTAGGTAAAATTTCGATGTTCCGAAGCTTCACTTTTGTCAGCTTTCACTTTAAAAGGTTCAATATTATAACATTCGAAGTTTTAAAACTTCAATGTTATAATATAGACCCCATACACATATATGCTGATACAGATATACATAACTATAAATATATATATATATATATATATATATATATATAATATTATAAATATATATATATATATATATATATATATATATATATTATATATGTATATGTATATATATATATATATATATATATATGTGTGTGTGTGTGCATACATGTGACTACACATACACATGCAGATATATGTACAGTCAAATATGTATGTAGGAGATGCACACAATATGGAACAGCCACTATGCCTACAGTTAACACCTGACCAACTGGACACTGTATGGGCTAAACATACAAATGTCAGTCATTGCCTGCAACATATACCCATAGAAAGGTCATAGTAAAGACACCCCATACAGGTTTGCAGAAATGGGACCCTTTATTTGTGTACTATAACTGTCCTATATGCCATATCATATAGCTGTTCAAATACTGACAACCATATAGATGGAGTACTGCAACTGTGAAACAGCTACACTTATACAGTAATCTGGAAAGGTTCACAAGTGTTGCAGTCCAAGCCATGCCCTTCAGAATATACAAAAGTGCCAACAGACTGGGCCACAGGGTACCACGCAATTAACAGTATGTACTGCAGTTGTGTAGTTCAGCAGCCTCTATCCGCACTCTGTGCAATCTTTATAGGAGGTAAAGACATTTTGTGAAAAAAAGGGGTTGTACCCAGAAAGTAACAAGGCATAACACACAGAACAGTCTGCATTGCAGGAGGCAGTAGGCTTGCAGTACCCAAAGTCATATTAGTAGTTGCAATATAGGTGGAGTATACGGTACTGTTACATCCACATACCTTGTGGCAGCTCACCCTTGATATCCCCATATTTGTAACAGCCTAGGTCATTTATGGTGCTACCCACCTGGACTCAATAATACAAGACCATAAACCACTGTTACATACACTGGCCTCTGCAGTGCATAAGGCCGCACATGTGTTGTGTAGGTGATGCCCACACATATATGCCCCCAGCCCCACTGTATGTGTGAGGGATACAACAACAATGTACTAATGGCAGCAATGGCAGTGTGATATACTCACAGCCCACCACAGAACAACCCACAACAGCATGACAAATATGCAGAGCTTGGTATGTAGATGGGGGACAGAGGCTGGAACACAGGCATATATGTTGAACACTGTTGCCATACATTAAGCAAGGTGCTGGTGTTACAGGATAGTCTGCAACATACCCTTAGTCAGGGAATTGAGGTTAGATATAGACATGGCTGAAGCCATGTACTGGTAGCACGCAACACACACACTGCCAGTGTCATATCTGACACAGGGCTTGTGTGGTGGACAGACAATACATGATAGGCCAGCAAGACGTAGGCCCAAAGTGATCTATGCAGACAGACTGCATTCCAAGGTACACTAATATGTACACACAAACACACTGTAACACCAGTACTATGCAAAGCATTACACAACTCTACCCACAGTCTGTCTATAGTTCCTGAATCTCCTACAAATATGTGTCCG
The DNA here is from genome assembly GCF_019279795.1 of Protopterus annectens. Classification (NCBI taxonomy): domain Eukaryota; kingdom Metazoa; phylum Chordata; order Ceratodontiformes; family Protopteridae; genus Protopterus; species Protopterus annectens. The sequence continues at coordinate 986,902,349 of NC_056732.1, read as the reverse complement.
CTCTGAGTGTGCATTTTCTCCTGTAAGAGGTATTGCTACCTGCTGCCTGTATCACTGATGTCCACACACAGGAACGATGTCCGTCACATAGGAATTGTGAAGGGACCACGGCCACATGCTGTAGAGATTTATAGTGGGTGGCTGCTATGACAGTGGTAATTCAATGTAGTACACGTGTCATTGTAGATATATATATATATATATATATATATATATATATATATATATATATATGGCTATCTGGATAGGTATATGTAGATATATTTCCACCATATGTCCTGGACATGGAGTGTAGACATGCCCCAGCCCCTAAAGTCCCAATGTCATAGTGCAAGGGGATATCAGGTATGTATAACAGGTATATTACTAGACTGTTGCTACTGTCATTGGGATTGTCTTCACTGACATGGTGTGTGTGGATGCTGAAATCTGCTTATAACATGTGTGCCATTGGCTACTGACAGACATCATACAGAAATCATTGTAAAGTACCGCTGGTAGCATGTAATGCCCCTGTGGAGTGCAGTAGAGATATTGGCCACTATATATGGAACTTCAGACACACTCTGTACAGTCCAGAGGTATACAGATATTTCCTTAGTGCACCACATGTGTACCAGTCCTGACAATATGGATGTAGACAGCCATGTAGATGGGTATAACACATAACAACTGGTATACATTTGGCACCATAGGTGTTGGATTCACACACCCCTAGCTGGTCTGACTCATAATGACTGCTGGTACAGGGATGCCATGTACACGTACTACCCACTAGATATTGACATACATCTGTACAGCATCCCACTGGTCTGTCTGACATACATGATGTTTAATTGAAGCCCAACAGCAGTACATCTGTCAATTATGTGCACATCATATCCCACTGGTTAAGTACACTAAGCTGCTAGGCATGTAACAATGCACTGTGCAGGCTACAGGAAGAGTGGCTCAACACTGGCCTACATCTTGTATGGGGGAATGCACATGTACCTGCATATATAGCAGGCTCAACAGCCATGTCACAGCACAGGGTAAGATACACCTGTGTGACAGTGCATAACCACAACCAATGTGAACACAGCCACAGCCACATATGGTAGGCTAGCATAATATTACAGTATATGGACTATCTGTTCTATACCATCCTCATATGTGCCAGTCACAGAATGTCCCCACATATACTGGGCTGGTACACAGTTTGGTCTGATGGCTGTCTGTGGTATGGAACATGTGTGTGTATGGCCCTACAAACATGTATGGCAAAATGGTACCATACAGTGGGGCAGCATGTAACATCTGATAAAAGGGGAGCTAGGACAATGACATCTACCACAGTCTGTACACAGGCTAAAGTACATATTAACAATACACACACTGCCAACATTTATCATCACTACACAGACCTCAGTACTGTACAAACATCCACAGAATGCCCAGCTTATGTCATGAATTATAACCCCTACTGTACATGACGTGTAGCAATCTGATATATCACTGGCTTGTTATCAGATATGATGACACTATTTATGGTGTACAGCACATAAGCACCACTTCATGCACACCATATGTACAAACGTTGACAGTGGTGTGGCTGACAGCACATACACAGGGCCAGTATAGACATGTTGCTGTGATAACCTTGTATATTTTTCATTGTAACGGTGTTTGTTGCAGCATATGTCCTATGAGGGATATGAAGTCAGTAACTGACATGGCATTCACCATCTACAGACTGCAATCCTCACACTACCATTTGCATTCCACAGAGAGATGCACTGTGGATAACACATGAAACCATAGGCACAACATTGCCCAGTCTGCAGATGACCCTGCAGATGGGGATTCCTCATATACATGGAATTGACATGGCAGGTATTACTACATGTACGACAGGTATATCCAGACAAACACTATTAAACCAACATTACTCCAAATGCAGTATAGCAGCACTTACAGTCTGTAGGCAGGTCAGGCACATCCACCTCCTGTTTGTTGCCCTCTTTCCACAGTGTATGTTGTTGGAGGTAAATCCTCAATCCATCTGAGATGCTGTTTGCCAAACAACAGATCTAGTTCCTGCTCACAGTGACTGAAAAGGCCCAGCAGCACCATGATGTTCCTAGGTATTGAAAAGTGTTTCCATGCATTTGGCTATGGGATTGCTACCACAGCTGTTCCATATACAATCAGCTAGGGGAGGGCTGCAATTCATGCAGAGGCCATCAGCTGATCATGAGCATCACATAAAATACGCATGCTGTTGCCTAGGTAAGGCAGGTGTGAGTCTCCACATCCACTGGAGAGTGAGAGGGGGAGGCAGACAAAGGCAAATAAATGTCAGGGAGGGGTGGGAGTGTGAAACTGAAGCATGTTTGTGTCACACACCTACCAGCACAGGATATCAAACCCCTGACAACTATGTAGTGCTATCACAGTTCGATGCAGTTATTGGATGCACCACATGGGTTAACTGATGTGGAGCACTCAGAACATATATGTGAGGTTGAGTGACATCTGCAACAGGGATACAGTAGATATATGGTAGGTGTCGTACATGTGCCTGTCGGCATGAACAGGTTCCAGTGTCAACACAGGCACACTCATACAGGGGTGCACACACATTGACACACTTGGCAGGGTCAGGAGTGCAACTCATCACTAGTGGGATTGCCAAAACACATCAATGTGCAGGTATCACATGCATCACATGGGTCATATGGAGGCCGTATGGAGAAAGAGTATGAGGATATGTCAGAAATCAGACAGCATGCTTTAGTATGCCCTGAGGGTTGTAGTGAGTGTGGACGTGGACATATGCACCATACAACACACACACACAAACACACAGGGTGTGAGTTCTGACATGCATGGGTGCATGTCTACACAGGTGTGTGGTGATCAACTGTGCCAGCAGACTGTACAAGGGTAGGCAATGGATATACCTTGGCATCAGGCTACATGACAATGGTCTGCATTGTGGCTCATTCCTGTAGTTACTGCATTTGCCCGCACAGCTGAGTATTGCATCCTCCATCCAGTCACCTGGGTGACTATTGTGTGTGGCCAATGCTGTACACCACATGCCATGTATGTGTTCCTTAGTCAATGACATGGATGGTGTCTGGGATGTGTACACCTCCCACATGCATGTACAGTGACATGTGCAACTGTACCTGGGGTGTCTGACCCATGTTGTGAACACAGATTATCATCAGATGTGCCAGTCATGCCCACCTGTGACAGGAACTGGTACTGGGCAGCAGGTTTACCCTTCACCTACATTGATGGCATGCCAACAGCATTCCTTGATGTCAGTGTCATCTGTCCATACAGGGCATGTTGTCAGGGATGGTATGTCCATTATGAGTCACATGTGAAGACACCACAGGTGGCGCAAGTGTCCAATGGGGAACATGCTACAGGTGCACTGTCTGCATGTACGTGCATATTGGACAGATGGGCAGGGTGACATGCCCTCTGTAGCCCACTGCTATCACTGCATAGCTACTATCAGTGGTCAATATGCAGTGCACTACCCACATATTGGCTGTTGCCTAGGCATGTGTGTTCATATGACATATGGGTTGAGTGTGTGCTCTGGGTAATAGTGGGGTTGCTAAATTGGATTGTCTGGCCTTGATGTCACATGTATGGGTATGGCTTTGCACCCCAGCCTCCCAGATAATTTACATCTGTTATCCCTATATCGTTGACATTGTGATATATAGTAGGGCCATCATAAAATAAATTAGCAAAACCCCCTCCACAATGCCCACACTCACCTCTACACAGGATACAAGTTACAAACACACTCACACCTGTCATGTCTGGGAGTAGAATCCCTACCTAACTACTTTATTACACTATGCAGTTATAGTACATGCCACAAACATTACTGGAGTGTTTTTTCTCCAAAGGTGTATTTCACAATGAATGACATCGGCAAGATTACCAAAGTAGGGCATTTCAACTGTACTACAAGTGACTAGCCTAAAATGCATTGCTCCCTACACAGACAGTGAGACACACACAAAACATCCTCAACTGGCTCAAACCCTCTATCTCAAACAATGACATTCTCCCACAAGGGTACAATATTCTAAGGTTAGACAGAACAGGCAGGAAAGGAGGTGGAGTTGCCATTTTCTTTAAAAATTCACTTAGCCTCCAGCCACTTCAGACCTCCATACCCATATTTCAGAATGCAGAAATCATAGGTGCCACTCTATCATTGAACAATAAAAAACAAATTAACATTCTATGTAGCTATATCCCTCCTGGAAATAACTCCCATACTATAGAGGAAATTCTTCAGTGGCTCAGTCAAAACCTTCCACACGAAACAATTGTACTAGGAGATCTAAACACTGACTGGATAGCATGTAACTCAACTAACCCCTCCATTCCAATAAATCTCTATGGATTTGCCCAATTAATCCAAGAACCCACAAGAATAGACAAAAAATCCCAAAGACAGTCTATTATTGACTGGACATTAATAAACTATCCCAAATGTAACTATCACACAGGACTTCTACCAGATGGACTAAGTGACCATCTCCCTACTTTTCTCCTTAGTAAACGTGCCAATATCACAAAGCCCATAGTCTATAGACAAGTCAGGGCTAACAAAAACTTAAACCCGGAAGAACTGAATGATACTTTAAAACAATGCAACTGGGAGCCACTAAAAACTCTAGACCTAGACCAAGCATTAGAATATTTCAACAAAACATTCATTAGAGTTCTAAATGCAATTGCCCCAATCAGAAAAAAATAGAGTCAAAACAAACTATGCTCCATGGCTGAGCAGAGATGCAAGAGCCTTATTAACATCTAGGGACTCAGCTTGGAAACAATGGAAAAAAGACAACTCCAACCAAAGTAAAAACTATAAACAACTTAGGAACCAAACCAAAAAACAAACAAAACTACTTCCTCAGTTTACAAAACTAACACTCAAAAAACTCCACAAAATTCTGGAACACCTTAAACTCACTACTAAGACCAGGCAAAACTACCACCCCCACCCCTAAATCCCCCAATAATGAAAATAGCAATATCGCTACCCAACTAAACCATCACTTCATAAACTCAATTCATACTTTAACCAGCCAATTCACCAAACACAATGACCTACCCATTACTACTAAAAATAGCACTCCAAATAACTCAGCAAAACTCTCAAATAACTTACCTCCCTTTACCCTCTCACCTGTTCCAACTAGAAAAATTAAGAAGCTCATCTGTAAACTAAAACCTACAACTCTTGCAGCCGATGAAATACCTACAAACTTTTTGAAAATAGCAGCTGACTGCTTATCTTACCCCATCTCAATCCTTATCAACCGGTCAATCAAAGAAGGCTATGTTCCTCAAATCTGGAAAATCTCCTACATCATACCACTACACAAAGGTGGTAGCTCATATGACTTTTCCAACTATCAGCCAATAGCCATTCTCTCTACCTTATCCAAGCTCTTAGAGAAATGTATCCACTCCCAGGTTCTCCAGTACTTAACCTCACATAATCTTCTTTCCCTCACTCAACATGGCTTTTGCCTCACCACAGCACAACTACTGCTCTTCTGTCTTTCATAAATGAAGTTAACCAGCTCAGAAACAATAATAACTTTGTATCTACTATTTTCCTTGACCTTTCAAAAGTGTTCAACATGGTTTCACATCCTCTACTACTTGATGCCCTCTCTGCCCTATCCTTTGACTCCCCTACCATCTCCTGGTTCAAAAGCTATCTATCAGATAGACAGCAAGCTGTCCAATGGCAAGCTGAGATATCACCCCTCCTCCCTACCTCTATAGGTGTACCTCAGGGGTCAATACGTGGCCCGCTATTGTTTTCTATTTTTACAAATAACCTATATACCTCTTCCAAACAAGCCACATTAATACAATACGCCGATGACTCAACACTTATCTGTGCAGCCCCATCTCTTACCACCCTAAACAAACTGGCCCAAGACTCCTTCTCTTCTGTAGAAGGCTGGATCTCTGACATCCAACTGATTCTCAACCCTAATAAAACAAAACTTCTCTTGTTTGCCCCCAATAAATCCAGATCCACTTCCCTATCCTTCTCAATTACATCTAGAAATGGCACAGTCATCCCTCCTACCACACATACAAAACTCCTAGGAGTTGAGATTGATAAAAATCTGTACTTCGATATTCACATAGCTCAAACTATCCAGAAGGTCCACAAAAAATGGGTACTCTTTATAGACACAAGAATTTTCTCACTGACAAAGCAGGAATCACTCTAGCCCAAACTCATCTCTTATCCACACTGCTGTATGCTGCACCTATATTTACCCATATTAGAAAAACAGACCTCGAAAAATTTGAGGGATGTTACAACAGAATTGCTAAATCTGAAAACAACTCCCCTTTCAAAACCCACCACTGCAAAGTACTTACTGACCTTCAATGGCTCGAATTCCCACAATTATTTAACTACCAACAGCTTACATGTGCTTTTAATATTCTAAACAACCCAAACAAAACTTCATCACTAAAAAGTCTACTAACCCACTACTCTTCCAATCATTCTCTTAGATCTTCTAATAAACCTCTCCTTAACATCACCACTGCCAGCAATACTGCCAGCAAAGCACTATACTCCTACAAAATAGCTAAATACTGGAACACTCTTCCCTCTAGCATAACCAATACATCCACAAACTCCCACTTCAAATCACTACTCAAAGCACATCTTAGAAAAACCTGGATCTGCCCATGTATCACCTAACTACCCACATTTTATCCACTGGCACTCCTCTTCATGTTTCTGGAAAGTAGCCATTTTTCTGTCATGAAAACCAGATTAAAAGATGTATGGTACTATGCTAGCCTTTATTAATAATTAATTCTACTCCTGTTTGCTCATTATATTATATAAAGTGCAATGTGTAGCTGTTAGCAATAATTGTATTTTTTTCACTTATTTGTAACTCTGGAGCTTTTCTCCCCGGACCTCCACTGAAAATGGACCTGTTCCAGTTGGACTATCCCGGTTAACAAATGTAAAATAAAAATAATAAAAAAGCTAACATGTGCGGGTATAGAACCCCTGATTGAGGTCTACATTACAGTACAGCATAGAACTCTTACAGGATGCACCACAGGGACTGCTAGCGACGTTCTTCCCCAAAGGTGTATTTCACATTGAATGACATCAGCAGGTTTACCAAAGTAGGGCATTTCAACTGCACTGCAAGTAACTTAGCCTAAAATGCATTGCTCCCTACACAGACAGTGAGACACACACAAAACATCCACAACTAACATGTGTGGGCATAGAACCCCTGATTTAGGTTTATATCACTCTATAGTATGGAGCTGTTATGGGACACACCACAGGGATTTCTAAAAAATGTCCTCCCCAAAGATTTACTTCACAATGAATGACATCAGCAGGATTGGTAATGTAGGGCATTTGAAATGTACTGCAAGTGAGTAGCCTATGATGCATTGCTCAATACACAGACATTGCAAAACACACAAAATATCCAGAACTTCCATGGGTGGAGGTGGAACCCTACCACAGTCTAAATCACACTACAGCAGTACGCAGTTACTTGATGCCCTACAGAGATTACTGGGCTATGACTTTCCCACAGGTGTATTTCTAGGTGTGTGAACTCAGCAGCCTTGCCAAAGTCGAGTATGTGTATTGTATGGGGTGTGAGTGGCCTAAACACCATTGTTCTCTACTCAGTCAGACACACACAGATTCACATACTGAGTTGCGAGGTCTGGGGTTAGAACACCTACTTCACTATTTCATTACACTACAGCAGTATGCAGTTACAAAACATGCTACGGTGATTACTGGGCTATGATTTCCCCCGAGGTGTATTTCTAGGTGAGTGACATCAGCAGCCTTGCCAAAGTCGAGTATGTGTATTGTACGGGGTGTGAGTGGCCTAAAAAGCATTGCTTTCTACTCAGTCAGACACACACACACAGTTACCAGGTCTGGGGTTATAACACCTACCTTACTATTTTATCACACTACAGCAGTGCACAGTTACAAGGCATGCTACAGGGATTATTTGGTTATGATTTTCCCAGAGGTGTATTTCTAGGTGAGTGACATCGGCAGCCTTGCCAAAGTTGAGTATGTGTATTGTATGGGGTCTGAGTGGCCTAAAAAGAATTGCTCGCTACTCAGTCAGACACAAACACACAGATTCACACACTATCATTTGTCAGGTCTGGGGTGAGAACACCTACTTCATCACACTATAGCAGTAAGTAGTTACAAGACACACTACAGAGATTACTGGACTATGATTTTGCCAGAGGTGTATTTCTAGGTGAGTGACATCTGCAGCCTTGCCAAAGTCCAATATGTGTATTGTATGATGTGTGAGTGGCCTAAAAAACATTGCTTTCAACACAGTCAGACACACACAGTTGCCAGACCTAGGATTAGAACACCTGCCTCATTATTTTAACACAATACAGCAGTATGCAGCTACAAGACAGGCTACGGAGATTATTGGCTATGAGCTTCCCCAGAGGTATATTTCTAGGTGAGTGACATCAGCAGCCTTGGAAAAGTCAAGTATGTGTATTGTATGGGGTGTGAGTGGCCTAAAAAGCATTGGTTTCTACTCAGTCAGACACACAGATTCACACACTTACCAGGTTTGGGGTTAGAACACCTACCTTACTACTTTATCACACAACAGCAGTACACAGTTACAGACATGCAACGGTGATTACTGGGCTAAAATTTCCCCAGAGGTGTATTTCTAGGTGCGTGACATCTGCAGTCTTGTCAATGTTGTGTATATGAACTGTACTGAGTGTGAGTAGCCTAGAAAGCATTTCTCTCTACACAGTCAGAGACCGAGACACGCACATATACACACACTCACACAGTTGCCAAGTCTGGGGTTAGGACTACTACCTAACTAGTTTATCAGTACAGCAGTATACAGTTATGGAATGCACCATGGGGATTACTGAGCTACAGCTCTCCCAAAGGTGTATTTCACATTAGATGATGTCAGCAGGCTTGTCATGATACTGCTATGGGGAGGGTGGTGTGTGCATGGGCTGTAACCCATTCATGTAGGGGTTGACATGCCACATGCGCGACACACACAGGGTCATATGCCACAGGTACATGTACACAGCTACTAGGTGACTTCCTTGTACAGTCATGTTGCACAGCTGGCACATGCAACACGCCATCATACTGACAGATACTGGTGGCTAATATCTGCAGTGAGTGATACCTGCACCTCATGTGTTTGGGGCCCTTTGGCTGTGTGCTGGGTAGGACAGGCCCAGATGGCTCCTTGTCACAGTCACCCTCCTCAACACATCTATGTCCATCTACCTTTGGCTTATTATAGTGTGTTGTCCTTACACATATGTCTGTATTCTTATCCACTGTGCGTACAAAGCAGGAGTGGTGCATACTGACGTGTCTGCACTTAGAACTGCAACTGCCAGATATGTCTGGTCCACTGTTGTTTGCTGACATGGTCTTCTTGTGTTTAAGTTGGTCCACTGTTGTTTGCTGACATGGCCTTCTTGTGTTTAAGTGTGTGAACATGCCCAGTATGGGCTTTCAGTATGTTGTTGACTGACATTGCCTTCATTCCTCTGTGTGTAAGCATGCCCAGTATGGCCATCTATATTGCATGTATGGATCAAGTCCAGGTGGTTTCTACTGCGGTGCTGACCTTTGTGTTGTACACCAATAGGTAACATGCTGTGTCTACAGGGTATACATCAGTCATTTAGCATCGACTGTTGCTACATTTCTGCTTAGTGGGGGGGGGGGACACCAAACTGTTTCTACATTTCTACACAGGGATGGGGGGGCACACCTGACTGCTACTATAAGTGTACATAGGATGGTGGGGCACACCTTACACTTTTACACAGTTGCTAGGATTGTACTGGTATGTCAGGTACACCATTTCAGTCTGTAGTCTTACCTATTGTGCTGGCTAGAGGCATACCAGTGTACTACAGATCATAGCTTTTACTACCTACATATTAGTTCCTGACTTCCTAGCCTTCACAACTGACATCCGACTGGCTGGCCTGCTGTAGTCTGTCTGTGTAGGGCTGGGGTAGGGGTTACCCATGGGGCTCATTCAGAAGCTACAGCATTTTTTTGTTTTTGTCTACACCTATCCTGCTGGCTGTGACTGTAGTTGGATATGTGCCCCCCCCTCAACTGGCATGTGTGAGTCACTTACCTTGTGGGTGTCCCAGTATTGAGGGTGGTGATGCAGGGCTGCCCATGTTGGATGCACATAGTACACTCCCTATACATGGCTGAGCACAGGTAGTGTCATGTTTGGCATCCCTTTTACTGTAAGTGCGAGTCAGAGAGAGGTGTTATTCCCTGGGTCCCTATTGTGTCAGTGCATGTGCTATGCGTTGCCTCTTTGCCAAGGCCATGGCATACTGGGCACGCCTCCTTCTGCCTACTGGAGCAGGCTCAGGTTGTTCCTCCTCTGAGTCACTCTGCACCTTTGCAGGCCTTGGCACTGGTGGGGGGCTGTGTGGCCCTGCCCCATGCTGTTCCTGCTGCAGTTGTTTCCGCAGGATCATATTGTGTAGCATGGCACATACAAGGACAATTTGGGTACATGTAGTTGGTGAGTACTGCAAGGCTCCACCGGATGTGTCCAGGCACTGGAAACATGACTTGAGCATCCCAAACACATGCTCTATTATGGTTTGTGTTTGTGCGTGTGCATCATTATGGAGTTTTTGCTCGGGTGTGTGTGCATTTCTGATGGGTGTCATCAGCCATGGCTCCAGTGCGTATCCAGCATCCCCCACTAGGTTACCGTATGGGATGTCCCCATTGGCAAATGTCTGGTACAGCTGTGTCAGATGCCAGATGTGGGAATCGTGATAGCTTCCAGGGCAGCCAGCACACACATTCATTATTATGCCTTGGGCATCACACATGACCTGGCAGTTGATGGAGGGGAAGCTCTTGCAGTTGATATAAACCCTACCCCGCTCACCTGGTGGTGCTTTAATGCATATGTGCATGCAGTCTATTGCACCCACTACCTCAGGGTATTCTGCTATTTGGTGGAAGAGATGCATATTGATGGCCAACGCCTCACAGGTGATGGGGAAATATACATGCTCACTGAAATGTGCTGACATGGCATCCAGGAACTGGTGGAGTACCCTGGATGCTGATGCCTGTGAAATCCCCATCATATCCCCAGTTGGACTTTGGAAGGTACCTGTAGCTAGTACTCTTAGGCCTACACATACCTTGGTATCCACTGGGATGAGTTTCCCTTTGTTAGTCCTGTGTGTGAGGTGTTGCCGGCACAGCTCAACAATTTGCTGTAGGAGGTCCTTGTCCATCCTATAGTGCTCAACTATCTCCAGCTCATGTAGCCCTTGGTAGGTTACCCTAGTCTGTACACTCTTCTCTGTCTCCTCACTGTGGGTTTCTCACCAGCATTCACATCTTCACTACCCTCAGCCTCTTGCACATGCTGGTTTGTGATAGTGAAAGCAGCCCCTAACATTTTTTTCTTTTGCTTTCGTTTTGTAAAATTTCCCCATCTGTATACACCAGTGGTGCAGAGTTTTTGGGAAAAACAAGGGAGAAAGGTGTTTGCATAGTTTATAGTGGTGTGCTGGGCTGGTCTGCTGCCTGTGTAATTGGCTGATTCTGATACATTTCACCTGTCAGCTAAGCTAGTTCTCCTTGATTACCTTCCTACTGCTGTTTTCCCTTCCCATTGCCTCCCTGTTTAAGCCCGTGTGCACGCTGCACAGAGTGCTCAAATGTGCACAGAGCTGCTTTTTCCTGGTTAACTTCCTTCTTCTTCCTGTAAACCCTGGTGCACGGAACCCACACTCGCTTACACTGTGTAAAGTATGCTAGGCAGGTTTACACACAACCCTAGCTTAGCTGTGTTAACCTAAGAGCAATCTCAAGCCACAGGTCTCCAATCTGCTTACAGTATGCCTGACACACACACTCCCATGATGTCACCTATATCCTAATCTTGCACCCAGCTATTTATACTCTTGGGACCTGCCTCACACCCTGGGAAAATCTGGGATTCACTAACCTTTCCCTCATTTTCATAGGATTGCCTACCAATGCATAGTTACATGTCCCACACTGAGCCTCCCCCCTTAGCAACCACTACTCACTGGCCACATTGTCTTTTGCCTGCCATTGACTTGCATGGCAGAATACTGGTTTTTGTTAGAATGCTCATTTTCAATGTATTTTATTATTTTCCCCCTATCCCATTTGCACGCCGCTGCCCTATGCTTAAACAACCGAGATTGGTGAAAAAAAAATGTTGTTTTATTTATTTTTTAAACAGTTTGCAATGCCAATGGCCTTTTACTTGGCCGTTGGCATGCTTCTATAATAATATGCAGCCTTTATTTGGAGCTGTCATAGCTCCATTTTGAAATTAGCAGAAATGTACTTGCTTACCAACCGAGTACATTTCTGCAGATTGCACGTGTCTTACACAGACTATTGCAAGCTTCATGGATTGCAATATCACTTCATTTGCATGGATTTCTCCAGCAAATTAGGTGATTTGCATACCAGGGCTTAGTCCATGCAAGATTAGCACTGGAGCTCTCATGCATGCCCCTGCCGGCTGTTCCTGGATCGCAGGGCAGACATATTGCCTGCGAGAGCTACTGCACTCATCTTGCACTCTGTGCAGGCTTTTGAGAATCCAGGCAAATGTTTTAAAAAATTAAACTATGTAGGAGTTAATAAGGAAATAATATTAGTGGGGGAATTTGAAACTGCGGTGGTGGTGCTGCTGTAGCGTTGTCGCCTCACAGTTAGACGTTGCCCGTTCGATTCTCAGTTAGAGCGTCTCCTGTGTGGCGACATGTGTGAACGGGTGTTCCTTCGTTGAATGTTGTGAGTTAGGCCTGGCAAGCCAGCATGTAAATCTCTACTGCCAATCATTAGCGGACCGGAGTTCTGCTGTGGCGACCCCTAACAGGGAAAAGCCAAAAGACACAAACAAATTAGTGGGGGAATTTAATTGTGATTTATAAAAAGAAAGAAAGACGGAATTGATGTTATGAATATGAATTTATATGAAATAATGAAAAGTTGCATAATATATATATATATATATATATATATATATATAAAATAACAAACATTAGACTTACAAATGAAACAAGATAAAAACAGAAATTGATTATTTTATGATATCTGATAGTCATGAAAATTGTACAAGAAGGAATAAAGGAAAGAGGCTTCTCAGATCATCTAGCTATATGGGTAAAAATGCAGGAAAGGAAAAGATACATAAGATGAGGTAAATACATTAAGAATTAATGAAAAAGATTTAAATGAGGAAGACAGAATAGATATTAATCAGTTATGGAAAGATCATGTAGATATGAGTTTTTCATGAAAATTGGATGAGTTGGTGAATAAGTTTTAAAGAAAAATATAAAAAAGTGTTTTTTGGAATGTCAAGCTGTGAGGAGAGGAAAGAAAACCTAAAATATAGGGAGCTGAGTCAGGAAGTATTTAGAGAGGTGGTAAAAATAATATATGTATATATATATATATATATATATATATATATATATATCTATATATATATATAAAGGTGAATAAGATATATGAAATGAATCAGGAGAAGATTAAGAAAATGCTATACAAGTAAAGATATTTGTAGAATTGGAAAAAGAAAAGGTGGCTCCATATTTAAATAAGATAGTAAGATAAAATGAGAGAATAATAAAGGAACTGATGTATAATGAAGGAGAAAGAGTGACTACACAAGAAAAATATTTGAAGTAATTAGGAAGTATATAGATAATACATTTAAAAAGAAGGAGATAAAAGAGAGGCAAAATGGAAAGTTACAAAATTGAGTAAAGAAGATAACAAGAATATGGAAAAATATAAGTGTATAAAGCTTAATGACATTCTAAAATAATTGAATATGGAAAAATGCTACAGGGATGGATGGCATTGAGTATTACATGCATTATAACATGGAAGAATGGCAAAAAGTGTATTTTGTGGAAGTATTAAATGAATGATTAAAAAATGAATAGTAGAAAAAGAAATAGTTACTGGGGTCATTAAATTTATATGGGAAAAAGGAGAAAAAGAAGATATAAGAACTTGGAGACTGGCATGACCAAGAAGGTGTGCAGTTGACAGCATTGTTTTTAGCTCTGCTTAACTTTAACATCCCTCACAGGATTTTTACTAAATAAAACTCAATATAATATTTCAAAACTTGATGGATTTATAGTTGAAGATCTGCTGACCTGAACAATTTACTTAAAAAATAAGAAGTCTGAAACTCTTTTAATTGCTTTTTCCTGTCAAGAAAACTAGAAAAAAATAATTGTCTCAAAATGTAAGACTCTAAGTCCAGTGTACAGAACAGTACTATGAAAAAAGACGTATGGGCTATTCTTAGTAGCATCAGTGCGTTATCTGTAAAGACAGATAAATTAGAAAGTAAAATGGACAATTTTAAAGGAATGTTAAAGGAGCATTTGCCTTACTATTGCACTTATTGGACTTTATTAATGTTAAAAATGTTAAAAACAAGTTGAAGTGCTGAGTGAAACTTTTAAACAACAACCATCACAAATCTCGAGTATAAAAGAGGCAATGTCTGATTTTGATGTAAGATTACTTGAAAATGAGAATAACACTGAATTTCTTCTGAAACAAAACAACTTATTCCAGGAAAATAGAAGAGAACAGATTTATAAGGAATAACATAGGATTTACGAGAATCCTAAAAAAGGGGGAAATATGGTATGATTCAGTTCGTTAATACCTGGCCTGCCTAAAACTTTGAATCTGCCTGAAGCTTCTTCCTTTAACATTGAAAGGGCACAAAGATAACTTTCTAACTCAGCTTAAAAAAAAAAAAGCACCTTCACCAAGGTCAGTGATCATAAGAGTTTTCTCAAGTCAGTATAAGGATTTAGTCTTAAAATCTGCATAGACTAATTATCCATTTAAAATTAAAGAAAATACAGATATAAAGAAGATTTTCAATGGCTATTCAACATTTGTGACATCAAAGAGAAAAACATGTGTGCCACTTGTTAAAAGCTGAAAGAAGAACGATATTAAAGCACACATATTATTTCCAGCAAACCTAAAGATTCAACTTCCAGAAGGAAAGAAGATGTTTATCATCTTGAAAAATGCAATTGATTTTATACAGAAAAATAAAATTGTAACTGATAGACTGTTCATTTTCAAGCTCTTATGATGAAAACCAACTTGAAACTATTTAAAGTCATGAGCACTTTGGGGATCCTACAGGAGTTCTGAAAATTCTAAGAACTGTCCAGGTTACTTCTTCCTCACTAAAAGTAAATAATCATAGTATATCAAATCATATGCTAAGATGTCAAAGAATACAAGTTAGATAATAAGCAAAAGACAGTGAATTGCATTCTAAACCACTGTCAGTTATTGCATAGTTCTGATTGGTTGCAGTATATCAAGAGGATGGTTCATATACTAGCCTATAGAATAACACGTCTGATAAAAAAATGAGGGTTGCCTTTCTCTGTTATTGTCTCTTTTTAATGATAAAATATTATTACAACAATTAATTTTTAGAACAATTTATTATGGAAAGTTTGAATCTTAAAGGGGAAGATTTTTTAGATGTGTGTTCAGATATTATTACACATAACATTCATGGAAAAAATAGGACTGATTCTAACATTAGTACTAGATAAAAAGTATGAAATATATAAGGGTTAATATAAATGCTCTACTATATGATACTCTACACTAGGATTATAGATAAAAAATAAAATCTAGGAATATAGTAATAGTACAGACATAGTATACAAACAGAAAGAAAAAGAGATCAGAATAAGTCAATATGCATATAGTTAAAGAATATAAGTATGTCCACAAGGCTGGGAGGGTGGCATAGTGGTTAAGCTACTCACCTTATTAAGTACAAGGTCAGAGTTTGATTTCCTTGTGGTCTAGCTGGCTGGGCTTGGAATAGCCATAAGGACAGTTAGCGTGGTACTGAGTTATGAACTTGTGGTCCTTTGAACAACTTTACACATAGTAAATAAAACAAGTAGAAAATCATCTGACCTATAAATTAATAAATATGAAAATAACAACTGACTTCTTCCTGATAGTAGATCTGGGAGATAATGTGAGGTACAGGGAAAGATGATCTATGCAGAGATATTCAGTTTGGTCAACTTATTATAAAGATTCTGAATACTGTTTTTAATTTTTCTTACTTATAATTACTCACTGACATTCTTTTTTAAGATGATGCATACAAAAAATTAGACAGATTAATATCGATCAGAAGCATGAGCTAAGTATTGTTAGTCTAATTGATAGTTTGAGAGGTAGTATGTCTTTTTCAACAAACTAGGAATGCTTTATTCCATGGTAAAATGTTCTAGGGTTATATCATCAGGTAATTTTTTTATTTGTTTCAAAAGCTTTGTCCATAGCTGAAGATTTTGTATTGTTATATATAAAGTATATAATAAGTTCTGTACATAAATGAGATTTCATTATATCTGTGTTTTTTCTGACATATAAATGTCTGGTTTTAAATGCATATCTGTTAATGTTAGTGGATTCAATAATCCAGTAGAGAGGAGAAGTCTTTTCAAATACTTGCAATTACATGATGCTCAACAGTATTTCTACTGAACACATTTACTTAATAAAGGTGTAAATAAACTTTCATTAAAGAATTATTTGGTTTTAGCAGGTTATGGCTTTCAAGCTAAAGGAAGAGGCACCCTCATTTTTATGGAAGAACTCACCAGTAATACCTAAAGTAACAGATACCTATGTTGATAAAAATGGCATGTTAAATATTGTTATAACTGAGTGGAACAAAAAGTATATACATTGGTGAACTCTTCTTGGATTCCAGGGGTTAGAGCTAAAGATGAAAAACATTACTTAGATGTTATAGCCTATTAAATGAAAGATGAAGTCATAATGGCTGGTGTTTTAATTGTATTTTATCATACAAAGATCCCACTGCAGATAGAAAGCTGAGAATCACATCTTCAGCCAAACACTTAATGAACTTTGTAATGCTAATGAATTGAAAGGATATATATGATCTAAAGAAAATAAACTCAATTCAATTTACCCATTGTTCATATAGATATGAAACACAAACAAATACTGATAACATTTTTTGTCTCAATCTATCACATATCAGAGAAGCTTCAGTAGTTTCATGTCCATTATCAGACCATAATGCTAACATCTTTAATACTATTTTAAAAATTGACAATTTAATATATCAGAGGAGATTAGTAGCATACATTATTTAAAAAAAAAAGATTCAAGGTTTGGTATGTTAAAGAGATCAAATCTTCATAGAAATAAACATGAATTGTCCTGCGTTATTCACTAAATGCTTACTTAAATGGAAAAGTTACAAACGGGTATATTAGTAAAACAAGAGATTGGGACAAAGAACTGAATACACTACAAGCCAAAATAGACACACTAAAGTTAAATCTAAAACCAAATGACATTATCAGTCAGTTTGAACCTAAAAACTTAAATATAAAATATGTTGAATTTAGCAATCAAATGAAATACTTTGGTATAGCCATTATGTCTAATAGTAAAGAAACGATACAAACAAACTTCCAACAGGTTGTTGATAAAATTCTATTCAGAGGAGATTAGTAGCATACATTATTTAAAAAAAAAAGATTCAAGGTTTGGTATGTTAAAGAGATCAAATCTTCATAGGAATAAACATGAATTGTCCTGCGTTATTCACTAAATGCTTACTTAAATGGAAAAGTTACAAACGGGTATATTAGTAAAACAAGAGATTGGGACAAAGAACTGAATACACTACAAGCCAAAATAGACACACTAAAGTTAAATCTAAAACCAAATGACATTATCAGTCAGTTTGAACCTAAAAACTTAAATATAAAATATGCTGAATTTAGCAATCAAATGAAATACTTTGGTATAGCCATTATGTCTAATAGTAAAGAAACGATACAAACAAACTTCCAACAGGTTGTTGATAAAATTCTAAGTTTAGTCACAATTGAAACAAATTCTTCTTTACCATGGAAGAACTGTGAATGCTTATTAAGATGGAAATTCTCTCTAAAAATATTGTTTGTCTTACAATCTTTAGTACTATCTCCACCTCCAAAAATTATGAAAAAGATAAATAATATTCTACTTAAAATGTTTAGCATCCTAATTAACTAAGAGTTTCCTTTGACTGGCACAGAAAATATTGGGATAGGATTCCCTGATATTCAATTGTATGCTACTCCAACAATTGTAAATGTTATAGTGCTGTGGATAAATTCATGTTATGATTCAAAATGGAAAGTAATACATCAATAAATATTATTTGTAAATAATAAATATATCACAACCAGTCATAAACAAATAGGCCATAATAGTTATATCTGGTTATTAAAATATTTTTGCATAAATGGAATTATACCCTCTTCTCAAATCCCCTATATAAATAACATAATTTCATCTTTCCAAAAGTTCACATACAGTATTCTAACCATTGTATTAAAGACTTAATGTTTTCTATGTTTCCAATTGCATATACAAATGACTGCTTAGAAACTCATAACTTCAACAAAATGCTAGTATTGAAACAGCAAAGTAACTTAATTTATTGGTATCAATTCTTAAATGGTAATGATATTATATATAGATTATTGAAAATGTAAAGGTCGAAATACAATCAAGATTCTAAGAAGTGGTTAATTTTACAAATATTTAGAGTCTTTGTGAACACAGAGATAAATAAGACATTTAAACTAGATAAGAAAGCATTCCTAAAATTATTGATTTCTTAATAAATATCAGTATTACTGCATTGGAAAATAAATCATATTTGTCACAAATTTATAAAATGCTTAAGTTAAATTTCACATATTTAGAAAATTCCTATTGTAATTATTCCTCAAAATTAATAATGAAGACTTCTCTGAAGAATACAAGAAAATAATATCAAAATCATCAGATAAAACCACATCTTCATTATACTGGAAACATTTCAGTTTGAAATTCTTATATAGAGCTTTTGTCACTCCTAACAAAATTACAATTATATATAAATCATATAGAAGTAAATGCTGGATATGTGATTCTGAAATACTAGTTGATTGGATTCATATGGTATATGAATGTGAAGTCATCTTCTCTTTTTGGAAAAATAATAAATTCATTCAAGCTTTATGGTCAGATATATGTAATATTTCTAAGTCATTAGTTTTAGTTAATGCTCCAATTCCTAAGATAATTCCAAAACCCCAAGTGCCTCTTCTTTGGTCTATTTTGCTATAGCCAAAAAAGTAATTACTAAAAATTGTAAAAGTAAAGCTACCTCCTCTAGTATTGAACTTACTAGTATGGAAAAAATTGTTTCTAGTAGTGAATTGCATAATATAAAGAAGAGAACTTCTAATATTACACATTCATATAAATCTTGGCTTAAACTTAAAGATTTGCTTGAAAAATAATAATTGTTGGTGACCTATATAACTTTGATGTACTGATCAGCTGTGGATTTATGTAAATGGTTATATGTTTTATAACTGTTTTATCTACTGTTTTAAAGCCAAATAAAAAATAAAAAAGAAAGAAATTAGAAACCAGTAGTGCTGAGCAATACAAAATATAAGATATTCATCAAAATAACAAGAAAAAGACTAAGCTATAGTGTAGATAAATTACTCGATTATATGATATTGATAAGAAGGGGAAAGGATGTCAGGATCTCTTATAGATATTGAGAGAAGTGATGCATGCCATTATAAATAAAAAGGTGGAAATTAGGCTATGGCAGGAAATGTGAGTTAAGCATTTGAAATAATACAATATTGTGGTTTATGTGATATATTAAGAGATTATAATAAAGTGGCAAAATAATAAAAATAATTATGTCTGTTTATGAGACTAACAATGTGAGACAGATATTAAATGGATGGCTAAGTGAAGAAATAAAAATAGACCCCAGGATTTACTAATCTTCCATGTAAGACTAGATTAGTCTTACACGGAAGCACCAGTCTAAAAGTATGATGGCAGCGTGCCTCAACTCTAAAGCTTACACGGAGCATGGACTAGTGTAGGGGTCGTGTTGGACTGCCGAGCAGTCCAAAAATCCACACCCCTGCAATGACGAAACTCGACAAATGTTGAGTTACATGAGCGAGTCCGCTCACATGTGTACATTGTAACATTACACTCCCCATATGTTAAACCTCGTACAAATTTAAAAATTAAAAGAAATGTATTTATTTTTTTTGTTTTATTTCCAATATAGCTGCCAGTATTTGCAAGTGTTTGCGTGGGTTTGCCCATTGCTTAGCTACAGTTAGCAGCTTAGACACTGAAGAGGATAATAAGAAAAATATATGCAAATTAAGCAAAATAGCGATAGCGTAGTGGTTAGAGCCTTCACACAAAAATAAGCCATTTCTGGTTCGAGTCCCAATACTGTACATTCCATTTTCTGTTGGAAATCTGTATACAAAAATATTTCCTGACATTTATCATGTATAAGTTTTGTAAAAAGCATTCAAGTGTTATATGTAGTAGTGAACGAATTATATATATATATATATATATATATATATATATATATATATATATATATATATATATATATATATATGAAGGTGAAATGGTTATGCATTTTGAGGCATGAGTAACTTATTTTAAGTAATATAAAGCACTGCTAAGCACAATTTACCAGTATTGAGCATATTTAAATCCATTGCTCATAGCTGAGCACTACGTTAACAAGCGCAATGTCTTTGCGAACAGCTGCGCACCGTGCTAAGCAGCGCAACGTCGGGCAACATCAAGCAACGTTGGGCAAAGTCGAGTAAAGTTGAGCAAAGTCAGATAAACACAGCCACACCTCCTTTACTGTACCATAACCATTCAGGTCTGGCCTGTAGGTAATAAAAAGCAAAGAGAGGGCTCGAACTCAGGATACTGTGCACTATAGTCACAATACATAACCACTAAGCCATAACAGCATTTCATACCTATGCACTTTCATCAGACACATATCTATCAAAGGAATTTTAAACATTGCCAACATCAGCTAAGCAGGTGTGCCTACAGCTGAGTTTTTTCAAAACTGGCCAATCACAAATAAGTGCAGGAAATGAGGCATATTTAAGCTCCACAGGCAGGAATACTTGCCATAACTGCTTGTAGCTCCCTTCTGCAGTCAGCATGGCCAGTGTTGGAGAAGGCAATCGATTTCAAGTCCAACTCTGGGGCATTGAGGAGTCCAAAGTAATGGTTTGGCTCCTTGTCCACAATCATGAGGAAAGACTCCTGCGGGGCCAGTACCAGGGCACCCAATATAAAACGGAGGCCTGGTACAGTCTTGCTCATGATCTCACCAGTGCCACTGACATTCCTTGGACTTGTGATCAGGTCAGGCACCATTATTCTGACCTGAAGCGAAGTAAGGAGGATCAACTGGACCAGTGGATCCAGGAATCCTGTGCGATGCCTAATGCCCCAGTACTGAGAAAGTAGCCATTGTATTAAGTAGTTAAGAATTGCTATGCTTGTCTATACTATGGATAGGTATGTCTCAATATCACTGCATTTACTTCACAGCTGCAGGTGTCCGGGCTATGAATCAGCAAGCCCATGAAGATAGGTTGCAAAGGCTGTGTCATCAGGCAGGTTAGTAATTATTCTGCATGTACTGTTATATAAAATAAATGAGAGAGCCTTCAAAAAGTGTTTTAACCCAATAAATAAAGGTGTGATAATCCTTTAATAAATGTATAATTCCTGAAGTGCATCTGTGTAATTTTCTTTGATATGTTGTTGTACTGTTGCATTTTACAAATAGTACTGTTGTATTAAGCAGTGTTAACCCACACTTGGGTAGGCCCATATAACATGGATGAAGGGAGTGCCAGTAGCTTTTATGCATATTTACAGCCCTCAACTGTTGGTTCATGCCCAGAATGTACA
Source organism: Protopterus annectens (assembly GCF_019279795.1). NCBI lineage: Eukaryota > Metazoa > Chordata > Ceratodontiformes > Protopteridae > Protopterus > Protopterus annectens. The sequence goes on along the minus strand of NC_056732.1, from coordinate 986,880,301 downwards.
GGTTAATCTGGCACATGAGTAGCTTGGTATTGTGTTCCCCAGAAATGTCAGTGTGCTGCCAGAAATGTAGGGAGCTGTTAACATATAACTGATACTTTCACCTGAACATATCTAGATAATTATATGAAAGTAGGGCTGTCAGTGTACCATCTTAGCAGTAGTGTGTGTGAGCAACTCTCAAAATATGTAGCAGTAACATCTGCATCTTGGACGGTTTGTATGTAAGATACAGCTCAATGTATATAATGATCTAGCAAAATCCATTTGCACAATATAAGGACATTGGGTAGTGTAATAATACATGTAAGGGACATATAACTGCAGCTAATGGGAATGTAGTGAAAATTAGAAGGATATATACGTTGTTAATTGAGCTATCTTTTTCCACCCTACTGTATGTGCATAAAAAATGCAATTCCACACCTCAATCGGTATGTCTAATCTCAAAACATTTGTTGGGACATATGTCCTATTGGTTTATAAATATTTGCATTTATTTCTATGCATGGGCCCTGCTAAAATACCACAATATTGGTGGTCTGTTGCCATCAATTCAACCTGCATGCTGTTGTAGTGTCCACTATTGTTCTATATATGCATGTGTTATGCTTGCTTTTCAACTGTTAAAAATCTGGTGTGTTGGGTTAATAGGAATACTTCTGCATGCTGTTATAACTAATTGGGAATGCTGTTGATTGTTACTAACCCATATATTTATTAAACTTTCCAAAACATAGTTCGTATTGGAAGGCCGGTCCCAGCGGACCCACCAGCGTGGGCAGAAGAGGGCCACTTATCACCCTTTGAACAGTTTGGGCTGTGGTGCGTAGAGAGATTGAATGTTCTGTTGCAGAACCTCTATGCCAGCTTGAAGCACGAGTGGCACAACTCCCGGGTCAGCCTGCCCCTCCTACACAGCCCCCAGCACAGCCACCCTCTGGGCTGTGAAGATGCAGTGGTGACTACCCATGGGTGGGGACCTCAGTCCCACTGTTTCCATCTGTGGGCTCATGGGCTTGAGATTTCCAAACATCCCTCACCGTCAAAGGTGTTCACCCACCACATGTGTCATATACCACCCCTGTATGTGTCTTGTTTGTCTTGTCTGTTTACCTTCCCAACCTACCTCCCCAAATATACCTACTTCCCCTACCTCACATTCTACTCTCACCTGAAAAAAAAAGGGCAATCTGCTCCCAAAAAAAAAATTACGCCCCATATATAGCTGCCCATTTTGCACACATGTCCACTGGACACATAAAGTGTAATTTAATTGGCATTACAACATACTTTGTTGTCCTCACCCCTCTCTCAGGGGTTGAAGGTTTCATATTTACCTCCAAATTTATTCCATATGCACAGCTGTTGCTGTTAAAGAAATGGGCAGCTATGGACCTTCCTTACACTCGTCCTGCACATCCCGAGCTATTTTCATACTGTCTTTCCCTCTTTGTGCCCTGTTTTCACCACTTTCCTATCTTCCCATTTTTCTTTTCTTTCAAAGAAATGAGAGCGGGGGTTAGCGGGAGTACGCACTATTAAGCAGTAGTTAGTGGGTTTGCGCGAGTGTGCGCTTGTTTGCGTTTAGCTAAGCATTGCTAAGCATCTTGCAAACCCGCTTACAACTGCTTAAAAGTGCCTTAGTCAATCTGTATGTGAGGGCCCTTGTTCTGCTTAGGAGCAAAATAAAACACCTTTTTTAGTCTCGAACCCCAGACCTTGCACACACTACACAACATGAAGTACCACTAAGCCACAGTAGATATACAACAAGTTGGTGCTGAAATAAATATATCATGCATCAGAATGAGTGAATGTAAAGGAAAAATAGGAATGTCATACCACACAACTTGTTCTGTGGATCTTTACCAACAGTTGTTGTGGGATTACATTACATGACTGTGATAAGAGAAGCAGCCATTCTAGCAGGAAATAATGTTACACCATCACTTTACAACCCCACACAGTATCACAGCAGGACAAACACTGGCATATCTGTTTAGGGCAGAGGCCATACCTCCCAAATGTCCCTAATTTTCAGGGATGTCCCTGATTTTGACACAAATTTTATCTCTGTCCCTCTGAATCCCTCCTAAAACTACTGACTTTGGGCAGAAAGGTGGTGAATTACACTTAATGAATAATGACAATAATTAAGAGCTAGACACTTTATTTACTTCAGAAAAGGTGTATTAATTCATATGCTCTGATTCTCTCAATGTTTCAACTTAATGGCACTAATATTTTAAAGGTGTCCCTGACTTTTTCTCTACTTTACCCTGAGTCTCTTCAAATATGTACCTGAGTGTTTGAGAGGTCTCGCAGAGGCAGAAACACAGAGGCATATCAGCCTTTCTGCTGTTACACACTGTGCAAATATCTTTGGAAGGAGTTTCGGAAGCATACCCTTATGTAGGAATACAACATTGAAATACAAATGGATGTAGCCATGTACTGGTAGCAACCAACTGTAACAATGCCATTGCTCTATTTCTGAAAAGACCTGTGTGGTGCACAGACAAAAAATAACAGGCTATTCTCTGGCTACCATGTGGATAGGTCCACAGTTGGGAGTTACGCAGACAGACTACTTGCCTTGATAAACTAACATGTACACAGCAACCCTGTAAGTCCAGCAAGATAAAACCCACACAATAATACTTTACTCTCTGTACTTCTGCGCCCCTACCCAAATGTAGAATATACCTGTGTGTGCAGGGTCTACCAAGGATGTAGGTAAGCATACTCACAGTACTGAAATGTGTCCAGCTTTTCTGAGCAGCTTGTGCTAATGTCAACACTAAAAAAGCACAAACTGTTTAGAACTGAGTAAATGAATATTCTACAGTATAGCAGTTCACAAACAATTCTTGTGCCAAAGGAATACATCTCAATAACTAGCTTTGTATGGCAGTTAATTGTAAAAGTTGAAAAGAAATTACATCTTTCCATGTATCTTGGGGTAGCATTTTGAGGGGTGAGTACATTTCTACACTGACAAGTGGGTACTGGAAGCAGCAACATTAGGTCTGAGTACAAAATGTAAATCTCTGGCTACACCCCTGGCTTCTGATATAAGAACTATACCAACCTTCTGTCTTAAACAATGATGTCCACAGCAAACAAGGATGATCTCCATCTTGGAAAGCTGAAAGGGCCACGCCTACCTGAGTTAGCAATTTATAGCACTGGGTTGCTATGACAGTGATTACTGCAATTACTACACAGCAGGCTGCATGCAATTAGCAAATGGTGGCCACTAACTGGTGCAGAGGCCATCGCATGCTCATGTGCAAATACCTACAAAGCAGGCTGCAATCTCTGCCAACAAACTCAATCACTTTATTGCAGAGACTAACAGAGAGAGAGACAGACAGAGAGAGAGAGAGAGAGAGAGAGACAGAGAAAATGAAAAATAAAAATAAATATTACCAAATCATACAAAGGAAAGGTATGTGACACATATGTATTTATTGGCATGTAGTACATGTTATTGAAGAATAGTCTACACAATGTGAACCATTCATATGTGGCAGCAGTACTTATTTATGCATAGATGTTCTTAACTTCTGCTATGGACAATACAGTGTGTACCTGCGGGCAATGGGACATAGCTGTGAAATGTGTAGCTCAGCATTAAATGTCAAGGATCTGATCCATGTTATCTGTGTTCTGTACAGTAGTGTGGCCAATGACTGTTGGGGGGATTAGCACTGACATTATATAAACATGGGTATAACAGAAAAACACATGCATGATAGTCATATTAAAGTGTAGCTTAGCATTGGCAACTGCTGTAGCAGTCTAGTATACTTATCTAGCATTTGTAGCCATATATACCGCCCCTAATGTTAGTGTGTGTTCATATGTGACACCTGTTTGTGTTGCAGCAAGGCCCAATAGTTCAGCTGTGAGGTCCAGGGACTTACAACAGTGTGGACCTTGTGTGTGTATGCCACACACATACAGAGAACTATATATGTGTTATATATAGTCACATCTGTATATGTGCATAGAGCAGGGGACATATTGCAACTGTTTGTGAAGGGTGGAGATATATATGTTGGTTAAGGTTAGGATGCGCATATTTGTATGTAGGTTTTAGTGTGTGACAAACAAGACAGCATACAGTGCTGGTATATGACATGCGGTGGTTAAACACTGTGGTTGGTTTGTCCAATTTGCAATGCTGAAGCCAGTGAGGCCTGCTAAAGCTACCTGGGCTGTGAACATCTTCAATGCATTTATCCCAAGACTGTGCGATTTTATTACATTACTGTACACCTCACATCCTTTGTATAATTGATATTCTCACTATGAAAGGTGAAATGTATATGTGCCTACATATATATGTATATGTACACCAATGGATGTGTGTGTGTATATATATATATATATATATATATATATATATATATAGTTATATATACTCATACACACCTACATCTACTTGTTGCAATAGATTCTCTGGACTGTTGACTGAGTGTGATGGTCAATGTATTTGTGACTACATCAAAGATATGTATCTGTGGGATAGCTTAGTGGGAAACTGTTTATGTCATGGTATTATGGGTCCTTGCTTTGATCCTAACAAAAGCTGTGTATTCTGTTGCTAGGCAGAAAAAGGGCTATTGCATACAGTGTGATTACGTCACTTGGTTTTAACTAGGGTGTGTCATTGGAGGCTAAAGCACTACATCTATGATTATTGATTGGTACTGATGTTTAATCCAAATCCTGCGTGTACTGTAGTACTACTTGAAACTCTGGGCCTGTACAGCAAAGTATGGTGTATGTCCACATTGCTTGCATCCACTGTTTTGTATGGTCCCTGTATTTATCACAGATTACATTTCTCAAGATTAAGGTTGTGTAAGTACTGACACACAGTACTGTATAGTACACACTGAAAGCTTATCTGGGTTGTCATACCTTTGTGTCCTGTAATTATGTCTGATGTGTGTGTGGGTATGTCTGTAACATGTCCTTTGACATATGTGTGGTAAAACATATAGCTGCATATCTAGTAACATTCATAGTGTACTACAGCAGTATGCAACCTATATTCCCAATTGTGCACATATCTTGGCCATGGGTTTGCCATTAACAAGTTGAGTGGTATAATAGTAATACATTTACTGGACTTACACTGATTGTGATGGATGATATATTTCTTTACACATCAGATTGATGTATATCTGCTGTGGCTAGGTGGTGCATCGTGTTGCATACAGTGTGCCAGGTACTCTTGTATAGTCTTATATAGTGATTTTATTTTGTTGCTGTTCAGAACATGGTTCATTAGATAGAGAGTGAGCCAGGCACTTTCAAGCAGTTGTGGGGTGAGCAGTGATAAGTGGCAGTTAAAGTGTTTCACTCTCAGTTAGCTAATAGGTTGCTATATATGGCAGTTCAGTGATATCTGTACTGTATAATGCTAAATGTGCCATATGACTTGCTCTGACATATTTTCATATTTATGTCTTCCAGAGATCATGGCGCATCACAGGAACCCCAGTTACAGTAGTGCTGAAGATGATATAATTACTAGCAGTATGATTCAGCACTATAGTCTCATGTTCTCATGAACCAGCCAGGACCAGCAGGAGTGTACTGCACTGTGGCAAGATGTTGTCTGCAGGGTAAATGAGGCAGGCCTGCATAACCAAACATATGAGCAGGTGCGCCATCACTGCAGTGATCTTCTCAGACATGTCCGTCAGCACGCTGCTGATGTTCGGAGATAGCTTGCAACAGGAGGTGGTGTTAATATCCACCCCCTCACCAGAGTGGAGGAGCTGCTCTTGAGCCTGGTGGCACCTGCCCAACAACAACAGCAGCAGACATACACCATGATGGAGGTCGGAGCCACCCAGCAAGCACACATGGAGCATGCAGGTAACATGGCATATCTGTAGACTACTGTTATCTGTATTGGTAGATCATGCATATGTGAGATGTGGAGTGTATCGTTAAAAGATGTGGAGCCTGTTGTTGTACAATACTGATCATTTGGAACATAATCTGTAGCCCTGTGAAAGTAAACTGTTGTTGTACTGTAAGATTGCAAACACACAGTAGCAATGCCACAGCAGTGGCCACTGACAAACTGTCTCATCTCTATGTAGGTCCCTCTGGGGTGACATCAAGGCAGCGGAGAGATCCGGGTGAGTGTGTTCTACATTTATTATTGTAAATAAAAATTGCATGTCATGGTTAAGGTGTAGGCCATGTACACATGTAACACACCTACCCATAATGCATGCTGTGCATGTTTGGTGTAAGACCACGCACATCTCACTAATGTGATTAGCTGCCTCAAACACATGCATACCCAGACCATCTCAAACAAATGTGGCTAGACTGTAGTGACCATTGGATAGGCACAGTTGATACTCAACATGCACATAACATACACATCTATGTCATACACAGAGCATTTTAACATGCTACACATAAAGGATTCCCAAACCCTCTGTAAAGACACACTCCAGTATCCAAAATTTCATCCACACATTACACATAATATACCTGAGGGGTAGAGGCCTGTCATGGGGCATTTAAACACTCTGCAACACACTACACATTCATGTCAGGGAATGCTCCTTATTGGCCTCCTTACAAACTCATGTAACAACTGGTTGTGAAATGGTGAATGTAGCCAAGGTAGTACAGTTCTGGTACAGCATGATTAGTGCTGGTTTGGGAAACATTTGTAGCCTTGAGTGACCACATGATGCTTCATGGTGATGGCTTATGGTACTATACCCCATCCAGTTATTGTAACCACAGTGCTACACATATCTTTCATTGCTATACACCTTAATGTTGTGTGTGTGCACACATATGTACCTCTAAACAATATGCATACCAATCACCATTTGCACAACTGACACATATATGTATTGTGATGCTATTGAGTGGCTAGGTCATATGACACACATTGGGTATGTGTAGTGTTTAAATATGCAATTGTGTTTTAGCATGCCATGTCATGCATTACACTGGCATGTCCACAATATGATATACACTCACCATAAGTACCGTACATTGGGTATGTGGCCGAATGGTATTCCTTCAATTATCCATGTACCACTGATGATGTTGTGTGAATAATCATCCTGCATGTGCTAAAAATGTGTCCACAATTATTTGCTAAAGACACAGAGGCTGTAATCAGCATTGGATACCTATCTGGCACACAGATACACATCCAGCCATGGTATGTACACCTGTATGTTATGGTGCACAGTACATTACAGAGTTTTGAATACCTGCACAGCAATGTTGTGTCCCTGTATGCAATGTCTTCCAGGGGGAGAGCCATCAGCTAATAACAAAACACATGCATCAAAGCCATGTATACTGTTAGTAACAAGGACTGTCTACACTTGCACTGCATGCTATTGAGCAACACATGTCCAGCATGCTGACATGTGTGATATGACTGTTTTGCTTGTGATACTGTACCCCACTATCACCTGCTATTGTGCATGTTCCGAAATTTTTGGTGTTGTGTGTGTCTGCTTTAGGGAGGAGTGTATTTTTGTGTGCGCATTTGTGCATGTGTGCATTTGCGCATGTGTGCATGTGTGCATCTGTGCATGTGCACATGTGCACATGTGATCTGACATCATGTTCAGGTCTTAAAGTGTGTTTCCTGTTTTCCTCTCACAGGTGCTGAGGTAGGGCTGGTTCAATACAGCAGGGAACGTGATGTCACTGAGACAGACAGTGATCATGAGGATAGGTGTGTTGAGGCACAGGCAGGTTTTTCAGGATCTGCTGTTGGGCCACCAGCTGACAGTACACAAGTCCATGCACACAGTCATACTGCCTGTACATCCATTATCACAATTGCCCTTAGTTGAGGGACATGTACAGTTGGCACAGGCCAGGACAGTGTGGTATCTATGGCACATGTATCAGGACACAGCAGCCATAGCCAGATGTCCGGAATGGTACCACATAGGCAGATGCCCAGGGGTTCTCGTCAGAGCACTGCTGGTCATCATGCCCCTGGCAGATGTGCCACACCTCTTTCTACCACACACATGTTCCAGGCTATAATGGAGGCACATACATGAATGGAGCGGTACACCAGACAGGGACTAAGGGCACAGAGGGCTCATAACAGCTCTGTAAATGACAGTATCCATGAACTAGCAAGTGCCATATGTAATTACACTGAGGTCATTGATAGAAGTTGGGGTGAGACATTGGATGTCCTCCACAATGTCATGTCCATGTGTCAGGACTGTGCGGGACGGTTGAGATGTCGACGTGGACGTATGCCAGCAACATCAGCAGCTGGAGGTCACTGTGGACATTCAGCAAGTCACAACCGCTCCTGTAGTGCCAGTACCAGCCCCAGCAATGTTGAGGGGCTGTCCACAGACCGCCCTAGAAGACCACATGCACGTGGCTTTGTCCAGTCCCAGTAGGGACCTGGATCCAGTGGATATATGTCAACCTCTTCGGATAGTACCCAGTCTGGATTAGTACGTAATACTGTCTTTAGCACCCCTGCCAGGCACAGGTTCCATATCCGTGGCCAGAGATGGTGATCTGTAAAGCCTGCCAGGTACAGTCTGTAGCTGTCTCACAAATCCCTGTATATGGCAGCCACATGGTGGAACTGTGTGCATGCAGACACACACACATAAACCAGAAACATAGGGAAACACATACCCACACACATTACATCAACATTGTCCCATAACAGTACTCATGGCCCTCACACAAACACTCACACACATGTCAATTGTATGGCTCAGTGTAGGCATCTGGCAAACCAACAACACACCCTGTGCATATGATGAAACCTGTGCCACCTCCTGTCATCTGTAACATTGATGCAGGAACAAGCTAACATGGTGCTGATGCACAGGGTGACTTTAATAAAGTATAGCAATGGTTGAATGTGTAGCATGTTGTCAGCAGTAAAGTGTAATGATATCCTTGAAGGTGTAGCTGAACAGGCATGATGCATTAAATCTGTAGTTAGCAATGTTGTATTGTTTCCACCAGTGTTTATTCCAGTTGTGTTTTGTTTGCCCATGTGCCACTTGGCTGATGAGTGTAGTTGTGTCAGCATGTGTTATACAGTGGACAGTAAGTGTGAGGTGTGTGCAGCACAGGTTTGCAGGTGTACATTTGTGAACATGGTGGAGGTGCACTGTCTGCATGTACGTGCATATTGGACACATGGGCAGGGTGACATGCCCTGTATTGGCCAGTAACACTCCATACTTTCTATTTGTGGCCAGTATGCATTGTACTACACACATTTTGGAACTTGAGTACACATGTGTGTATATGGCATGGGTTGACACTGTGCTGTGGGTGATGCTGTTGTTGCTATCTGTCATTGGTTTGCATTACTAAGGTTAACACTGTTCCAGCTGCATAATCCTTTATTAATGCATACTGTTCATCTACAGGGTTGCATGGACCGTGCTATCACAAACACAAGAAATTCTCACTTATACAGTAAAAGTGCATTAGTCTCATGGACCCCTGCCATAAACTAAATATATAATAGAAGGTGTGAAGTTGAACCAAAAATGAGTTACATACCAAGAAGGGATAACCTCTCTGGTCAGTATCATTAGGAAAATACAATCCCTAACTAAACATACAAGGCAAGCTTCAAAATACAAAATGGCAAGGATTCCAAAGACAACACTAAAACTTTCTTTACTGTTGTTCATAATCTACAGGGGAAATCTCAGATCGGGTCACAGTTAATGTAAATAGTCACAGAGTACACTTTTCTGACTGACATTACCAATTCCTTGTCAGACAGTTTGAATGCGGATTTCACCACTCTGTCATTACACAAGGGCCACATTTCCAGACCTGAAGAATGTAAAACCTGATGATTCACAGACACTCTAGTTAAAACATCTCTTTAACAAAGTACACACCACAGTGGCAATGGTACTGGACAGTGTCCCTGGCTGTGTCATACACAAGCTGACATATGAAGTCACCACTCACCTAAATGCTCTATCCTGATGCAGCCTCTGTACAGGTTACATACTTGTGGAATGACACACGGTAATGGTGTTCACAGTCCACAAGGGTTGAGCTACAACATCTTCTTCTTCTTCTCCTTTCGGATGCTCCCATTAGGGGTCACCACACTACATCATCTGTTTCCATTTCTTCCTGCCCTCTGCATCTTGTGCTGTCACACCATCCACCTGCATGTCCTCTCTCACCACAGCCATAAACCTCATCTTAGGCATTCCTCTTTTCCTGTTACCTGGCGGCTTCATCCTTAGCATCTATTTCACAATATACTCTGCATCCCTATTCAGTACATGTACAAACCAACTTAATCCTGCCTATCTGGCTTGGTCTACTAACCTTCAAACCTGGCCTGACTCTTTAATATACTTATTCTTGAACCTGTCCACCCTCGTCACACCCAGTGCAAATGTTAACATGAATTGATTAAGGGTAGAGCTACAACAGGTCCTGGAAACCCTCACCCTATAAGCCAGACAAATGTTATATGGAAGGCTATGGAGCACAGCATTATGGAACTCATTAACAGAGACATTATGAACCTGCAAACACTGCACCATACCCACTTAGGTTCTCTAAAGGCCAGATCATGGCTCCTACACCTAGTAGACTTCAAGCCAGTCAACAAGGCTATAGGTGAGGGAGGGTGGTCAACACAGCCAAGCTATAGCTCACCAGCAATTCATACCCATCCCACATACTGATATTATACATAACCTCAACAGACTGACCATAAAAGATTGTTAGATGATGGCTTGACAACTGACACACAGATATAGGAGACACAGTAACATTTGCAGCCTCCATGTACTATTCTATGCCAGTAACAAGTGGTATTCACCTGCACTCAGTCCTGGGACCACTCCTGTTTGGCATATAGCTTTCTTAGGTACAAGCAAACACAGTAGTGATATGTCTGCCCACGTTTGATGACATTGCATACTGTGGGCTATACTTTAATCTCCAGGTGACACACACATCCTCCAAAAGGGTATCAGACAGACAGATACCTGGTGTCAAACTCATGCTGTAAAGCTATAAGTCAAAGAAACATAGTTATCCACTTTTAGAAAACAAAGTATCTCCAGAGTACCACAGAGGTAGTAGCCCCCAAAATGTGGAACAGGTACTAATGTATACATAGAGCCATGTGTTGTCATCTCTCCTTTGATAATCACATTACCAAAGGGTTTTGGAAATCCATCTGTGGAGCACATAAGCAATAAAGGGTTTGCATGCAGATCCACAGAGGTTGTTGCACACCTATAATGATTAGTCATCTTTGCCAGACTTTGCATGCTTTGGAACAGGTTTAAAATATACTTCAAGCATAAACCCTCACTCACACTCTTCAATAGAAACCGTGATGAGTGGATGTGAAACAGAAGACGTAGCCCCGGGATCACTGCAGTGGCTAAGCTTGTCACAAGCATACAGAAGTGACCTAATGTCTGGAAAGTGCCAGCACACTCTGGCAAAGATAACAGATGCATTCATGGAGAAAGCAGAGTACCCACCTATGAAATAATTGAGGTCAAATGTATGTATATGGATTTGCCCCACAGCTACCTTACATGTGTAATACACATACAGTTGTCATTGTGATATGTCATACACTAGAAAAATCAAAACCCACTTCACATTGGCCAATGGTGTCACACACACATAGTCAGCAAGTGCAAGATTCAAACTTCTTCCTAACTACATTATGATACTACATCAGTATGCATTTACATGATGCACTATACACATTACTGGGATTTCACTTTTCCAAAGGTATATTTGTAGGATGGTGACATCATCAGATTTGTCAAAGATGAGTATACCACTTTTAAGGTGTGTGAGTAGTCTCCAAAAAGTTTGCTTTTCCCCAGGGAAATACACACACTCACACACAGTTGGCAAATGCAGGATTCAAAACCCTACCTAACTACATTATGATACTACAGCAGTATGCATTTACATGATGCGCTAAACACATTTTTGCGGTTTCCCTTTTCCATAGGTATATTTGTAGGATGGTGACATCATGAGACTTGACAAAGATGAGTATACCACTTGTAAGGGGTGTGAGTAGTCTCCAAAAAGGTTGTTCCTCCCCACACACAGTTAGCAAGTGCAGAATTCAAATCCTTACTTAACTACATTATGATATTACAGCAGTATGCATTTACACGATGCGCTATACACATTACTGGAATTTCTCCTTTCCACAGGTATATTTGTAGGATGGTGACATCATGAGATTTGACAAAGATGAGTATACCACTTTTAAGGGGTGTGAGTAGTCTCCGAAAAGGTTGCTCTTTCTCAGGGAGACACGCACACTCTCACCCACACACACAGTTGGCAAGTGTAGGAATCAAGTCTTAACCTGACAACATTATGAGACTACAGCAGTATGCATTTACACGACATGCTATACACATGACTGGGATTTCTTCTTTCCACAGGTTTATTTGTAGGATGGTGACATCATGAGACTTGACAAAGATGAGTATACCACTTTTAAGGGGTGTGAGTAGTCTCCAAAACAATTGCTTCTTTCTAGGAAGACCCACACAGTTGGCATGTGCAGGATTCAAACCCTTACCTAACTATTACTTTTTAGCAATACACATTTACACAACACGCTATACACATTACCAGAATTTTTATTTTCCGCAGGTATATTTGTAGGATGGTGACATCATGAGACTTGACAAAGATGAGTATACCACTTTTAAGGGGTGTGAGTAGTCTCCAAAAAGGGTGCACCTTCCCAGAGAAGCACACACATACAGTTGGCAAGTGCAGGATTCAAACCCCTACCTAAGTACATTATGATACTTAAGCACGCACTATACATATTACTGGAATTTCTTTTTCCACAGGTATATTTGTAGGATGGTGACATCATGAGACTTGACAAAGATGAGTATACCACTTTTAAGGAGGTGTGAGTAGTCTCCAAAAAGGTTGCTTTTTCCCACAGTAACACACACACAGTTGGCATGTGCCAGATTCAAAACAATACTTAACTACATTACAATACTACAACAGTATGCATTTACACGACAAGCTATACACATTATTAGAATTCCTCCTTTCCACAGGTATATTTGTAGGATGGTGACATCATGAGACTTGACAAAGATGAGTATATCACTTTTAAGGGGAGTGAGTAGTCTCCAAAAAGGTTGCTCCTCCCCAGGGAGACACACACACACACACACACACACACACACACACACACACACACACAAACACACACACACACACACAGTTAGCAAGTGTGGTGTTCTTAATCCAAACTAAGTACGTCTTTACACTTCAACAAGCAATATAGAATTACAGGGTGCAATACAGACATTACTTGCTGACAGTTTGCCCAAAGGTTTTTTTCGCATTTGCTAACCTCAGCAGGCCTATTATACTCGGTGTTTTGTGAGTGTATTGTATGCATAGGCCATGACCATATCATATATGGTTTGATGCACCACATGCTGACACACACAGGGTCAAACCGGTGGCTAAGATTTGTCAACCCACTACTGGACAATACAGTCAGGAGGAGTATGGTCATACAACCACAACACCAACTGTCTCACATAGACCTACAATATAAGCACCAGCAAAACACACACATAAATACACATTACCATACTTGGAGAATACAAATATTAATCTGAAAAAGAGAGAGTGTCCTCCTAAGCAGACAAGCAAGCAACATGCACCTCCAAGCACATGCCAGAAAACACATAATACACCAAAGCAGTGTGCCTCACAACAGGCACTAAGGCAAAACAACATACCCAACACACTAGTAATAGGTGACTTCATAGTCAGGCACACAGATGTTCCATTCACTCGGCTGGACAAGGGGAAGGTTACTGTCAGTTGTCTGTCAGGTGCTATGATCCGCCACATAACACAAGCACTTACATCACTCCAGAACAGGTACATATATGACGTGTTCTTTGTACATGTCAGTATGAATGATCTGAGACATACCTCCCAGGACAACATGACAAGAGATATATATTAGCACTATGATCATGTAGCCCAGGCTGCTATGACCCTGACCTTGAGTAGCATCTTACCTTCACCTACATGATACTGCAATATAACAGAAAGACAATCAGCTTCAACAATTGGCTGAACTTCTGGTGTCATTCAAAGGGGATCCAGTCTCTGTCTGCCTGTGATGACATGATAGACAAGCCTTGTTGCTTCGCTAAAGATGGTTTGCACCTGTTGCCCCTATGCTTCTGAATACTGGTCAAGGCTCTTGCTGTCCCCATATTACCTTGTTTAGGCAAGGCTCAAAGGTTCATAGGTTCATAAGTAGGTACTAGGCTATCTGCCCAAGGGCATTTATAAGCCTAGCCATAATGTGTTGGCTTTTGCCTCCCTTTTAAATTAGTTTCCTGGGCCTCTGTCTAGCAGGACCACTGAAGTGATCCCAGGGGTAAATTTACAATTTCCCATCCACTCATCAAGATTCCTCTTGAAGAGAGTCACTGAGGGGCTCGGCCTAACATCAACTGGGATTCTATTCCAGAGCAAAGAAAGTCTCTGAGACAGGAATATATCCCTCCAGTACGTCCTGTTTATTGCTGTGCTGAAGTTTAATTCACTGGAGCATGTGGCTCTAAGAGATTTTGTTTTCTTGAGGTGGAGCATGTCCATTAATTCCAGGTTGGACGTGGCCTTATACATCAGGCATAGATCACCTCTGAGCAGGCAGCAAGTAACCAAGTAGAGCTGGGGTTTCTTTAGTTGAGCTGCATAGGGCATCTCTTTGAGGCCCATGATCCTGTTGGTGAGGTACTTCTGTGGTCTTACCAGCTGTTGCATGTGCCGATTAAGGTACATACCAAATGGGGCATTGTACTCTATTATGGGCCTAATGAGTGATGAGTAGGAGGGCACAATGACCTCTCTTGATCTAGAGGTGAACCCTTTCGGGATTAGGTGGGCTAGATAAAAGGAATTTCTAAACACTTTGGCAATGTGATTATCAAAGGAGAGTCCACTGTCCACCTGTGTCCCAAGGTCTCTTATCACACTTTCAGTGTTAAGTGTACTACCACCTATGTTGTAGTTCATGGGTACAGAGTTTTTACCAAAGGGGATGACAATGCACTTTTTGGCATTGAGCTTGAGGCCATGGCTTCGACACCAGGCATCTGTCTCAGTGAGGCCCTTTTGTAGGATGTCCATATCGTTAGTAGTTTCGATTATGGCTCCTAGTTTGCAGTCATCTGGGAACTTCATTAGCCAGAGACCTTCTGTGTTAGCCTGTACTTCAGGGAAGTACATACCAAACAGGACAGGACACAGGACTAATCCCTGTGGTACTGCACTTGTCACAGGTCTGAAGTTGGACTTGGAGCCTGCTACTTTCATAGTGTAGGTTCTGTCAGTGAGCCAGTTGGCAACACATCTTGTGACATAGGGATTTATACCTAGGTTAGTGAGTTTATCTATAATTCCAGAGTGGGGGATGGTGTTGAATGCCTTGGCAAGATCTAGATAGGCTGTGTGAACCACCTTACCCTTGTTTACGGCTTTAGTGACTGCTTCAAAGAAGTCTATCAGGTTTAGGAGACATGATCTGCCTTTTATAAACCCAAAATGGTTGTGGTCCAGAGTTTGGAGATTACCAATGTCTTTTTGTTTATACGTTCCATGATGATACATTCCATGGCCTTGCAGACCAGGCTCATCAGGCTAATGGGGCACTAGTTCCCAGGGTCTGTGGTGGCTCCCCCCTTGTGTAGTGGGATAACCGTCACTGTGTGCCATTCAGCAGGCACAAAACCTGAGGTGAGGCTATGATTGAACATGATATGTAGGTGTGGTGCCAGTTCATTCTGTAGTTCATGTAGAATGCAGCCTGGGATGTTATCTGGTCTCATGGATGCTGTGTTCCTGGCTTTGGATAGTGGTTTTTACCTGTGCAGCCATGATGACAGCAACTTTGCATTCTTCCAGTATAGAGATGGGCTCTTTCATGGGTTAGATGGGGGGTAAAGTTAGCACTGATCCTATCTGCCAGGATGTTGGCAATATCAGTTGGGTCTGTATATTTAGTGCCATTGTGCTGTAACTCAGAGCAGATCTGAGTGTTGATATTGGGATTCTTGACATAGCTATAGAATGTTTTGTGGTTGTCTTTAGAATCAGTGGCGATTTTGTTTTCGTAACTAGGTTTGGAGGATTTTATCATGGATCGCAGTTTCTTACTGAGGCTGACCAGGGAGCTCCTCCACTCATGGGATTTTACACTCTTTTGCAACAGTTTCTTCCTTCTGTTGTGTAGTTTGTTTATGGCAGGGGACCACCAGATTGGCTTCTTTTTCTTGGAGGATAGCATCTGGTTCTGTTTGCAATAGCATGATGCATGCACTCACGTAAGTGCTTATAATGTGCAATTGTGAGGGATTCAGTAGTCGTAACTGTATTGTCCATCTGCATGATTGTCCTGAAGTTCACCACTTCTGTCTTAAGAAGCATGAAGTTGGCTTTGGAGAAATATTTTAACATGGTTTCTTTAATGGGGGGGTGGGGCCAGAATGTGGATATGTAGGGTAATTAGCTTATGGTCAGATGGGACCAATAAGGCATTGACTTCAGGTGTGGAACACCGGTCACTCAGGACAAACCAAACCCCATAACCAACACAAATAACCGCAAAGTGAGCTAAATGCTACTCATTACCAGAAGTCTCAGCCTCTAGATGCACACACTCGAGGCACTTCTCAGTATGGGGAATGTTGATATCTGTGCAGTAACAGAAACGTAGTTCAAGGCTCCAGAGAGCACACCAGCACTACCAGGATACTACTCATTCCATACCTTCCAGCATCAGAACCTGGATCATAGCACATAGGGTGGGGATGTATCCATATTCATCAAGGATACCTACACCTCTCTATATCCTCTCTACCGAATATGTACCCACAGAATGTTGCACAGCAATGTTCTTCCCACTCCACAGGGGTGGGGCCACAAAAGGCCCTTGGCATTTATGCTCTATGAGCCTAATGAGTCTGATCTGCAAGGCAATGGAGCCAATCATAATGGAAGTCAAATATAAAGACATTAGGAACCTTCACACAGTTGATCACACCCAGTTTGGCTTTGTCAAATGCAGATCATGCCTCCTGAACTGATTGAATTTCTTTGAGACAGTTACCCAGGCTACAGATGATTGAAATGAGCTCAACACAGCCTACCTATGCCTCGCTAAGGCCTTTGACACCATTCCCCAGTCACGTATCATAGATGAACTCAACAACCTGGGCATGAATCCATACATCACAAGATGGATTGCAAACTGGCTCACAGATAGATCCCACAAATTAAGAGCTGCTGGCTATATGTCAGACTCTACACCGGTAACAACTGGTGTCCCCCAGGGTTCAGTCCTGGGGTCCCTCCTGTTTGGTATAGACTTCTCAAAAGTACATGCCAGCACAGGAGGGTTGTGGTTGACTAAGTTTGCTGGGAACTGTAAAGTGTTTGCCATAATAGATTCCCCGGATGACACAAATATTCTCCAGAAAGGACTCTATGAGACAGATGTGTGGTGTCAGAATCATGGCCTCAAGCTCAATGTGAAAGAATGCATAGTAATCCCCTTTGTTGAAAACAAAGTACCCTCAAACTACCAAATAGGTGTTACCCCCTAAAAACTGACAAGGTAATAAGGGATCTGGGGACACAAGTACATAGTCATCTTTTTTTTGACAACCATGTTGCCAAAGTGATTAGGAAATCCTATGTGGCCCATCTACTTAACAAAGGGTTTGCATCCGGATCAAAAGAGGTAGTGGTGGCCCTTTACTCTTAAGTCATCAGACCTATCATTGAGTACAATGCACCATTTTGGATGTACTCGACTAAGCATATTTAGCAGCTATAGAGACCACAGAGGTACCTCACCAAGAGGATTACTGGCCTCAAACAGTTGTGTTATGCAACACTACTGGTAAAACTAAATCTGTTCTCCACTGCGTACCGCCTACTCAGAGGCACACTCTGCCTAACATACAGAGCCATGTCCAACACATAACCGTTGAACATGCTCCATCTACTGATAACAAAATTGAGTTGCTCTACACACTCCAGTGATATGAACCTCATCACATCAATGAATACAACATGCTGGTGTGATAGAGTACCATCCCAGACACCTTCCTTACTGTGGAACAGAGTCCCAATGTACATCAGACAGAGCCCCTCACTGACACTCTTCAATAGAAACCTTGATGAGTGGATGGGAAACAGACAATTCACACCAGGCATCACATCAGCAGCCCCACTAGAAAGGGGATTAGGGTACTAACTATTAGAACTAGGGCTTAGGAGACTACCCAATGGGGTGGTAAAAGCTGCACAACTTGCCTAGGCTAATATATGCCTTCATGAATATAGTCTACTACATAACTATAAACCTATGTGACAGATACATGTCTACAGATAGTAGATGCATATTTCATTGTACAGTCATGTTGTACAGTAGGCACATGGACCACATACACTGTAATGCTTACAGATACTGGTGGCTGTTATGTACAGTGGGTGAGAAGTGCACCTCATATCTTTTGTGCCATTGGGATGTGTGCTGGGTAGGACAGTCCTGGATGGCTCCCTGTCATGGTCACCCTCTTACACACATCTCTACCCATCCATCTTTGGCTTATTATACTGTGTTCTCCCTACATATATATAGGTACATAGGTGGGTAATAGGCTATCTGCCTGAAGGCATCTATTAGTATGGCCAGAGTGTGCAGCTATAACCACACATGGGGTTAGTTCCCTAGGCCTCTGTGTAGTAGAGCTGATGAAGTGATCCATGGTGTGACAGTTCAGTTTCACATACACTCATCAAGGCTCCTCTGGAAGAGTGTCAGTGAGGGACTCAGCTTAATGTTGGTTGGGAGCCTGTTCCAAAGCAAGGGAAGTCTGTGAGTTAGTAATGTATCCCTCCAACATGTTCTATTTATTGTTGTGATGATGATATCCCTAGAGCATGTGGCACAGTGAGCTTGGGTTTACTTCAGATAGAGCATGTACATCAGTTCTGCATTGGACATGGACCTGTCTGTTGGACAGAGATTGCCTGAGTAGACAGTATGCAACAGAGTACAGACTGAGTTAACTTTAGTCTTGTTGCATGGGGCAACTGTTTGAGGCTAGTAATCATCTTGTTGAGGTACTTCAGTTATCTTTCCAGCTGCTGAAGGTGCCTAGTCAGATTCATCGCAAGTGTGCTGTGATACTCTCTGATGGGTCTGATGAATGATGAGTAGAGCGAACCTCCTTTGACCTACATGCAAAGATCTTGGCAATTTGTGGGAACACATAGCATGACTTTCTAATCACTTTGTGAATGTGTTTCTGGAAGTAGAGATGACTATCCACATGTGTCCATAGATCCCTTATATTACCTCCATATTTAGGGTGTTAGCACCTATGTGGTATTTGTATGACTGTAGCTCGAGGCCATAATTTTGACACCACATCTGTCTGACTGAGACCCTTTTTAAGGATGTCTCTGTTGTCCCAAATATTGATTATGTCAACCTTTTTGTAGTCATCCACAAACTTTGCTAACCATAGCCATCGTGTGTTTGACTGTATTTATGAAAAGTATACACCAGACAGGAGGGGTCCTAGGACTGAGCCATGGGGGACAGCAGTTGTTACCAGCTTACAGTCCAACAGGGAGACCACAATTCTTACCTTGTGGGAATCTATCTGTGCCCCAGTTGGCAATCCATCAGATGACATACGTGTTTATGCACAGGTTGTTGATTTTGTTGGTACAACATGTGTTTGGGATGTTGGAAAAGGGCTTTTCAAGGTCTATGTAGGCCGTGTGTAGCTCATTTCATTGATGTATCTCCTGGGTAACTGCCTAGAAAACTGTCTAGAAGGTTTAAGAACCATGATCTGCCCCTGACCAAACCAAAATGGGTAGGGTTGGGTGTTTGTAGGCTCCCAATGGCTCTGTTTATGAGTTCCGTAATGATGGACTCCATGGCCTTGCAGATCAGGCTTATTAGGCTTATAAGACAATAGTTCCCATGGTTTGTTGTGCACTAACACTTGTGGAGTGTGCCAAACGTTGCTGTAACCCATTCAACAGTTGCATATCCTGTACAGAGGGTGAGTCTCAACAGACTATTCAGGTGCAGGAGCTGTTTGTTTTGGAGTTCACATATGACACAGCCAGGGAAACCATGTCATCCCATAGATGCCATATTTTAAGGTTTGGATAGAGCTGTTTAACCATGGTATATGTGATTTCTGGGTTTTCACAATCTTCAGGTATGGTAATGGGCCCTTTTGTCAGTGAGAGGGGGGTAAATATGTATGAACCTGTCTGACAAGATGTTGGCAATGTCAGTAATGTACATGTATTCATTTACACTTTGCACTGACTCAGAACATATATGAGTTTACATTGATATTTATGACATAGTGAAAGAAAGCTTCATGTTTCTCTATGGACTCTTTGGCAATATTTTTGCCAGAAAATGGCTTGGATAATGTTAGGAGTGCTCATTGTTTCTTGATGATACTGATCGGAGATTTATTGATCTTTGAATTTTCAATTTCTTTGAACAACTTAAGTACTTGTAGTACATAGTTTGATTATGACAGGGTCAAATATATTATATGGATCTGTTTTCATATCACTGTGTGTGCAAGGCATGATTGGTGAATAGTAAAAACTGTCTGGAGTAAAAACTGCAACTGCCAGATATGTGTGGCCCACTGCTGTACTCAGACATGGCCTGTGTGTGTGAGCATGCTCAGTATGACCTTTCAGTATGTTGTTGACTGATGTGTGAGCATGCCCAGTAAGACCTTTCAGTATGTTGCTGACTGAAATTTGCTAAATATGTTTAAGTGTGTGAGCATGCACACTATGAGCATATATACTATATGTGTGTGAAAAAACAAGTTGGTTTTTACTCCAGGGCTCACCTTTGTGTTGTACATCGACAGGAAGCACGCTGTGCCAGCAGGGCTTCCATGAGTCAATTTGCATAGACTTATCAACATTTCTACATACATGGGGGACAACTATTATTTGTACATTTCTACCTGGGGGGAACACCTGATTGTTACTGTGGGTGTACATAGTATGAGGGGTACACCTGACACTTATACACATTTGCTAGGCCTGCACTGCTAAGTCAGGTACTCCATTTCAGTCTGTACTGTTGCCTATCATACTGGCTTGAAGCATACCACTATACTACAGACCTTAGCTTCCAATTACACGCATATTAGTTTGTGACTTCATAGCCTACCCAACCCACATCACACTGCCTGGCCTGCTGTTATCTGTCTGCATAGGCCTGGGGGGAGGTTACTCATATGCCTCTTCAGAAGGCATGATAGAGCATTTGTTTGTGTTTGCATTTGTCTACAATTGTCCTGCTGGTTGTGACTGTTAGGTATGTGACCCCCCCCCCAACTGGTATGTGGGAGTGACTTAAGTTGTGTCTGTGCCAGTGAAATGCTGTCATGGCTTAGTGGTTCAGTGCTGTGACTATAGTGCACAGTATCCTTAGTTCGAGCCCTGTCACTGCTTTTTATTTTCCTGCTGGGCAGGCCTGACTGGTTAAGGAACAGTAAAGCAGGTGTGAGCATGTTTAGCCAACTTTGCTCGACTTTGCCCAACATTGCTCAACTTTGCCCGACGTTGGCCGACGTTGTGCTGGTTAGCGGGGTGTGCAGCTATGCAAAATTGTATTTATATATGCTCAGTACTGGTAAAATTTGCTTAGCAGTGCTTTATATTGCTTAAAATAGGGACTCATGTCTCAGGTGGTGCTACAGGGCTGCCTATGTTGGATGCACATATTACACTCCCTATACATGTTTGAAAACAGGTAGTGCCAAATTAGGCATCCCTTTTACTGTATGTGCGAGTCAGAGAGAGGTGTCATTTCCAGGGTTCCTACTGAGTCAGTGTATGTGCTATGCATTGCCTCTTTGCCAAGGCCGGGGCATACTGGGCATGCCTCCTTCTGCCTACTTGGGCAGGCTCAGGTTGTTCCTCCTCTGAGTCACGCTGTGCCTGTGCAGGCCTTGGCAATGGTGGGGCGCTGTTTGGCCCTGCCCCATGTTGTTCCTGCTGCAGCTGTTTCCACAGGATCATATTGTGTAGCATGGCACATACCATGACAATTTGGGTACATGTAGTTGGTGAGTACTGCAAGGCTCCGCCAGATGTGTCCAGGCACCGGAACCGTGACTTGAGCATCCCAAACACACACTCAATTATGTTTCTTGTTTGTGCGTGTGCCTCATTTTGGAGTTCTTTTTCATGTGTGTGTGCATTTCTGATGGGTGTCATCAGCCACGGCTCCAGTGCGTATCCAGCATCCCCCACTAGGTGACCATCAGAGATGTCCCCATTGGCAAATCTGTGGTACAGCTGCATCAGGTGCCAGATGTGGGAATCGTAATAGCTTCCAGAGCAGCCAGCACACGCATTCATTATTATGCCCTGGGCATTGCACACGGCCTGGCAGTTGATGGAGGGGAAGCCCTTGTGGTTGATGTAGACCCTACCCTGCTCACCGGGTGGTGCTTTGATGTCTATGTGCGTGCAGACTATTACACCCACTACCTCAAGGTATTCTGCTATTTGGTGGAAAAGATGCATATTGCTGGCCAATGCCTCATGGGAATTGGGGAAATATACATGCTCACTGACATGTGTTGACATGGCATCCAGGAACTGCTGCAGTACCCTGGATGCTGATGCCTGTGAAATCCCCATCATATCACCAGTTGATCTCTGGAACATACCTGTAGCTAGTATTCTTAGGCCAACACATACCTTGGGTTCCCCTCTGTTGGTTCTTTGTGTGAGGCGTGGCTGGCAGAGCTCAACAATGTGCTGCAGGAGGTCTCTGTCCTCCCTATAGTGCTCCACTATCTCCAGCTCATGCAGCCCCTGGTAGGTTATTCTGAGTCTGTACACTCTTCTCCGTCTCCTCACTGTGGGTTGCTCAGCAGCATTCACAACATCACCACCCTCAGCAGCTTGCACATGTTGGTTTATGATAGCAAGAGCAGCCCCTAACATTTTGTCTGACTTTAAAGTTTTTAAGCTTTCCCTCTTTGTATATTGCAGTGTTGCAGAGTTCTTGGGAAAAAACAGGGAAGAATGCTGTGTGCAGAGTTTAAAATGCTGGGCTGGGCTAGTCTGATGCCTGTGTAGTTGGCTGATTCTGATATATTTCACCTGGCAGCTCTGCTAGTTTTCCTTGGTTAACTTCCTACTACTTCTTTTCTTTCCTTTTCCCTTTCTGTTTCCGCCCAGGGCAGCGTCGCGCAAATACACACACACACGCTGTGTGCACATTTGCAAGAAATTTCAGATATTTTCACAGTGTGCACCTTTGGTTTCTGGTTTTCAAAAAGGACAACTGTAGACACGCCTCTTGCAATCCTGAGCAACTCAGGGCAAACACAAGACACTGTGCTCCAATTAGCTTACAGCCTTTCTGACACACACCCTCATGATGTTACCTATATTCTACTCTACTACTCACCTACTCCTACACTTACACTCTTGGGACATGGCTCACATGCTGGGGAAAATTAGGATTCACTATCCTTATCCTCATTTGCATAGGATTGCCTACTAATGCATGGTTACATCTCTCACACTGAGCTTCCCCCCCTTAGCAACCACTACTCAATGGCCATGTCAACTTCAGCCTGCCATTCACCTGCTTGGCACGATAAGCATTTAGTGAAAATGCCTATTTTTGGCTATTTTTAAATTATTTTCTTGTTTTTAAAGCATCACACGTTTGTGCGGTGCTGCGCTATGCTTAAACATCGGAGATCAGGGGGAAAAAGTTAGATTTTAATAATTTTAAACATTTATAAATGCCAATGGCCTTATATTTGGCCATTGGCATGCGTCCTCAACTGTATGCATCCTTTATTTGGAGCTGTCATAGCTCCGTTTAGCGATTTTCAGAACAGTACTCTGTTACCAACAGAGTACATTTCTGCAGATAACACTAATCTTCCACGGACAGGTTAGTGTTTCCTGGATTGCAAATTTACCTCATTTGCATAGCTTTCAGCAGCAAATGCGATAATTTGCATACCTTGACGCTGCCCTTGCAAGAGTAGGTTTAGCAGCTCTCGTGCACACCCCTGCCGGCTGTTCCTGGATCACACGTCAGACATATCACCTGTTTGACGTCTTACTGTACTCTACAACTCCGTGCAAGCTTTTGTAAATCCGACCCAGAGTGTGGGACAAGGCAGGGATGCTCAGCAAATAGCATTTTATTTGCATTAGTTATGAATGTGTTTGTTAATAAGATGACTACAGTGTTAAAAATGGCAAGATATAAAATCAAAGAAGTACAAATTCCAATAATTCTTTCTTATGCAGATAATATAGTTTTAGTTACTAAGAATAAGGAGTGGATTGAAAAAAATCAGAAAATTAAACTGGTATTTAAAGATGCTTGGTTTATGTATAAATAAACACAAAAGTAAAGGGATTGGGTTAATGGGTAATATAGAAGGCATTCAGTTTAATTATGAAGTAACAGATATTTGGGGATAATATTTGGAAAAAAGTATACATCGAGAGAAACAGTGGAAGAAAATTATACAGAAATTATACAGAAATGAGAGATATGTATGTTTTGGAAACTATATAAACTGTCATATAAGAAAAAGTATATTTAAAAAAATTCTGTTCTATTGGGTAAAATGGTTTATTAAGCAAGTGTTTATATAATCCAGTCTAAGTATCAATAGCAGTTATTGTCTAATGTATTCTCATTTACATAGGGATCAAGGTTAAATCATGTTTTAATAGAAATGTTGTATGTTAAAGAAGAGGAAGGAGGATTAGGGTTAATTAACCCATTTGTTCATGGAGCTTCATTGAACCTTTATAAAGCTTTAGTAGGATTAAAAGAAGAACACAGGAATTTAATAGATTAGATATCATAATGAAAGATAAACATAATGCTTTTTGGGAGAGAATAGGCTTTGGAAAAGAAAGAAAAATGTCATAAGTGAAGATAAAAAAAGAGTATCAGAGCAAAATCCTTTTATGGAAACTGAATATAAAAATGCAGGAAAAAAGAAACAAATGGCACTTAAATATAATGAATAAATATTATTATATTCATCTGTGGAAGTATTTGGAAAATGCCAAAAGAAATGTGATTAAAATAAGACTTGTGTGGTGTAGAAAAAGTTATGAATGTAATGATTTTATGTAGAGATTAACCATACGTAAATTACCTGTTAAAACAGAGAGGATGTATCATTATTGTGGGGAAGTTGAAACAACAGAACATTTGTTTTTGAATTGTTTGACAGTGAGATACATTTGGGAGAAAGTATGTGAAAATTAGAAATTGAAAGGTTTTAAAAGTGTTAAAGATATAAATATGAATATGTTAGAATATGAGCACGATGGTAATAGAAAATGAAAAGAGGTGAATAAGATTGATAAAAAACTGTTCTATATTTTATGGATAATATGGAATGAGATACTGACCAAAATGGAATTTAATGGGAAATGGACATTATCTGAAATTTTGAAGAATATACCTTTTTGGTTGTGGAAAAGTGTGGGGGAAGATTAAAGTGCATGAGACTGTATAATATTGTAGAAGAAAAATGTAAATAATTGTAAATAATGTATAATATGTGAATAATGTGTATAAGTTGTGACAGTCAGTAAAGAACCCCTAGTCATTTCATTAGATGCCACTGGATCTTTAACATCCACTTAATCAAATACCAAATGAAGCTGATGGGACCTAAGTTTAATATCTCATCTGATGAGCAACACACTCAGGAGTTCAGCATCTCCCTTATACTGCACTGCAGTGTTAGCAATTTGACTACCTAGTATGGGAATAGAACTCACAGCCATCTGCTACCTATTGCGCCATTGACACATACTCAACAGTGCATGTTTTATTGAAACTTTACCCTAGTAAACATTCACTGACAAGCCAGTATGCATCTTATTGACTGTTATTCTTTGAAGCTGAAATAAGCATAGAGACCATGTTATTTTAACTAGTAACAGCCATTCCCCCCACTGTGAAAAATTCAACGTCACTTTCATTGGAATGTATTGTAGAAGTGCAGAATGGATAGTGTAACTGAACAATTGAGACACCTACATCTCAGGCTAAAGAAACTGGACTTCTGGTGGGTTTGATGTTATGATGTAGAACTTATTCTTAATGAAAAAAAAATTATGTAACAGACATTGAAGTATTTTCTGAATAATCTTAAAGAAATCTAAAATTGACTGAGAGGAAAAACTGTCCTTTGTCTTTAATTCTCTATATCTTTCTCTGTATCTACTAACATATTCTAATCTCTGTCTACTCATAGGAAATGTCTAGAACCTCCTAAGTATTTCAAAGAACTGTTTTACCATGAATCAAACTACAGTTTTTATTTGTATGCTTTTCTTGTTAAAGTACTGTATTTTATATATTAATAGTCAATGTAATTTTTACAAAGCTTATGCTCATTGTCTATTTTATCTTTAAAGTACTCTGTAATAAAACTTTTTCTGGAGCTTTTCTTCCTGGGCCTCCACTGAAGATGGGTTTCTGACCCAGTGGACTTTTCCGGTCAACAAATGTCAATAAATAAATAAATTCCTTAAAAGTGCGGCTTAAGAAGAATGATAGAGTTGGGGGAAACTTAAAGGGAGCAGAGGAACAAGACATGTATTGGCTTTCCAGCTATTTAAAAAAAACGTTGCATAACAAAAATCAATACTGCAAAAGGCAACTGTCTGCTGTGCAGGTGTGGAAGTGTGAACTGCATATTAACCATGCCACAGTGTTATGCAAAGTAGCTTGGGTCCTTGCAAGTGCTTTCCATAATATGACTATTCCATTTGCTAAAACAAATAATATTTCTATGACTGTTAAGCATCTACTTAATTTTATAAGCATTGAAAAAAGATAATGTAGATGTTCCAGACTGGAAACCAACCATATAATTCAAACTATCATTCTGGCCAATGCCAATAGCACTTCTACTATGAGTGGATGTAAGTGAATGCACTAAGGATTGGAATTTCCCAACTGCATTCACCGAAAAAAAAAAAAAAAAAAGAAACGACTGAAAGCACTTTTTTATGTTTTTAGTTTTTTTTTTTTTTTTTTTTTTTTGGGGGGGTGGCAAGTCCCCCACTAGCCCAAACTCATATATACTAACTGCATATTAGCATCAACTCAAGAAGGGGAAATTCCCCAAAAAGAGGCATCACTGCCAGCACAATTCACCAACAGTGATTTCCAGTCAAGAAACTCCACTCGTCAATGGGCTGAACCTTCAGCAACTAAAGCTTGAGCGTTCAGTCTTTGTCCACCAGTGGGGTAATGGCAAGTAGCACATACAGTGAATTATCATCACTTATACTTATGTTCTATTTTAAAGTGGTAACTGTTGAAAGGGTCACTAGACATTTTAAGGGATGACAAAAAAAGGTAAGACACATTGCAAAATTTATCATTTCCTTCTTAAGTTGACAGGCCTGGTTATCTCAGAGCCTTGTGAACACATTATAAATCTGTCTCTAGCAAAGTTCCCACAACTTTAAAACTTGTCAAGATCATTTGTTTCCCAAACGTGAGTGACCACATGAGATGAAAAAACTTCCAACCTATAAAATATGTTAGGTCTCTAGCAAAGAAAATGAAAAAAAATGTTTATGCTCATTTTCTAGAATAAATTAACAAATGTGGTTTCCTTTCTGAAGCACAATGTGGCTTTAAGAAGGGGTAAAGCACACTTAAAGGTATTTATAAGTCCATTGTCACAATCTATGCAATCCCAGGAAAAGATCTGCTCACAGAAACAGTGTTCAATGACCAAAAAGAGTATGTGAGTCAGTTGCCCAAACCATGCTGTGATCAGAAGTCAAAAGAACACCACATACTTTTGATGGTGTTGGTGCTACCTATCTAAGAGGTCTTTATAAATTAATATAGTAACACAACTTTCAGACTGAAACATTTTCTCTGCAGGAGTCTGCAGGAGTCCCCAGGAGTCTGTGTTTGGACATCCTCTCATCAGTTTTTAAAGAACTGTTACTTGACCTTGCTAGTCTTCAGGTAGTATTTTATACAAATAATACATTTCTATTTGTTGATATATAGATACATCTGTGTGTGTGTGTGTGTGTGTGTGTGTGTGTGTGTGTGTGTGTGTGTGTGTGTGTGTGTGTGTGTGTGTGTGTGTATATATATATATATATATATATATATATATATATATATATATATATGTATATATATATATATATATATATATATATATATATATATATATATATATACATGTATATATATATATATGAAAATGCATGTGCATGTGTGAGAGTGTGTGCACAGGTACATATTAGGCCAGATTCTTGGCAGCACAACACACCAATGGAAGACATCAGCGCATCAGTGACAGATGTGATTTCATAATGTATGCTAAGACAAGAGTAAGTAATTATCTACTCGATGTAGGATAATAGACTCTACACATGCCTGACTGATTCCAAAACACAATCTGCATGCCCATTGCAACTTAAATATGACAAAGTAATTTCCCAACAACTTTATGAAAGCACTCAGTGAGGGCTACTACGTCTGATTTACCTTTTTACTATGATATTAAATAGATTCTCAAGGAATCCTGCAGAATCCACAACATTACTTAAAAAAACAAAAAACACAAATGGTACTTAATGCACTACAGCTGGCTGGGCTACTGCAAGCTATAATAGAAGATGATAAGCAAATGTATCCTAGACGGTAGCCAGCTAGGCACCAAGACAGGCTACAGTTAAGCCAGCTTTCTGAGCAGGAAAAAAATAGATACAAACAGATTAGACAGTGGATGGTGCAGGCTTGTGTGTAGGATGTGTTTACCTCATATGTATGCTTGCATTCTGCATGGTAAATCTATACCGCTAGAAAAAAAGTTTTTCTGAGTCTAGATATACTGGCATCTGGGACATTTCAGCAACATATGGGAGATGTTGTAGGAGTGTCACAGACAGCTGCCAGTTGCCTAATCTCACATTTCCTGGCAGCAATGTGCACCAAGGTAGATGACTACATCATAGCTATAAACCTCTTAGCACAAAACTTTTGACAAAGCCAAAAATAACCCCATCCTTGGGGTCGCCATCTTTTCTTTCTCCCACTCTTACCTGGCTGCTGCGTGTCCTGCTCTGGTGCTTTGCCCTACACCTTTAGGTCCTGTATCTCCCTGTACTATTTCACCTGAATCCACTCAGCTGGACACCTAAGGAAAATATTCATTTTATTTAAAAGGAATTAACCTACCAGCTCATTTGGAAACCTACTTTGCTAAAGATAGTGAAACCTTTAGGTCCTGTATCTCCCTGTACTGTTTCACCTGAATCCACCCAGCTGGACACCTAAGGAAAATATTCATTTTATTAAAAAGGAATTAACCTACCAGCTCCTTTGGAAACCTACTTTGCTAAAGATAGTGAAACCTTTAGGTCCTGTATCTCCCTGTACTATTTCACCTGAATCCACCCTGCTGGACACCTAAGGAAAATGTTCATTTTATTAAAAAGGAATTAACCTACCAGCTCCTTTGGAAACCTACTTTGCTAAAGATAGTGAAACCTTTAGGTCCTGTATCTCCCTGTACTATTTCACCTGAATCCACCCAGCTGGACACCTAAGGAAAATATTCATTTTATTAAAAAGGAATTAACCTACCAGCTCCTTTGGAAACCTACTTTGCTAAAGATAGTGAAACCTTTAGGTCCTGTATCTCCCTGTACTATTTCACCTAAATCCACCCAGCTGGACACCTAAGGAAAATATTCATTTTATTAAAAAGGAATTAACCTACCAGCTCCTTTGGAAACCTACTTTGCTAAAGAGTGAAACCTTTAGGTGCTGTATCTCCCTGTACTATGTCACCTGAATCCACCCAGCTGGACACCTAAGGAAAATATTCATTTTATTAAAAAGGAATTAACCTACCAGCTCCTTTGGAAGAAGATAGTGAAACCTTTAGGTCCTGTATCTCTGTACTATTTTATATTCTGAATCCACCAGAAACCTACTTTGCTAAAGATAGTGAAACCTTTAGGTCCTGTATCTCCCTGTACTATTTCACCTGAATCCACCCAGCTGGACACCTAAGGAAAATATTCATTTTATTAAAAAGGAATTAACCTACCAGCTCCTTTGGAAACATACTTTGCTAAAGATAGTGAAAGTATGTCTTACTATAGCTTCTAATAAACTATAATATTAATAAGTTGTTATAGATACTGCTAAGTAGGCAAGCCTCACTGTCAGGCTTCCCAGCAGCCAGCCAACCCCCTCCCATATTTTACATTATACATACATTGTGCCTCTAACCCATTCCCTCTATATCTGCAATTTGTTCCATCTCCCTTTCCTTCCTGGATTGCCATCCCTTTAGGAGACCTATGATTTCGAATTAAAGTAACTGACCACTGGCTGGCCATTCTATATCAGTAACTGTATTTTAGTTTCTTCTCACTTGCTTATCCCTGTCTCCCAAATTCACTTTCTAGTCTCTTCCTCTGAAATATTGTCCGACCCTCTCACCCTCATCCTTAACTATATCTAGTCACACTCCACTCCTCATACACTTTACCTCTTTTCCCTGTTAGCCTCTCTATACTCCCCTACTTTCTCTTACCTTCAGATTAATCCACTGAACTCCATACTTCACTGATTGTCTTCCTTGACAATCTACTCTTAGGTCTTCCCGCTCTGTTTGCCCTGAGGGCTCACTCCACTTCCCTACCCTGCCCCCAATTCCCACCCACCCCCAGTGCTTCTACACTTATTCCTCCTTAGCCACACCCAGAACAACTTTAGCACCAATCACACAACTCATAACATTAACACCCCAACCTCCTTTAACTTAATATAACTCACAATCACCTCCCTTCTTCTCCCTCCTTATTATAATACTCTACCTACAAAGAACTATCCCAATGAGATCACAAACTTCAACAACCAATTTTTATCTCCCTCTTCTCAAACTTCTATAATGCCTACTTCAACTACCCTGCACCAATTACTACCACTTCTCTTACTCTCCCTCTTATCTCTTCTAACCTCTGTCTATATCATAACCTTATTTGAGCAACCACTATACCCCACTTTTCTCCTACCCTCTAAATATACTTCCACACCACTAATAACAAACTACCCCAATCATCTTAACCTTCTATCCAAACCCAACTACCTACTTCTCAAGTTTCATAGACTAGCTCACATTAAGTACATCAACCGAAATGCAAATAAACTATTAGACTATTATTGTAAACTTCTCAACCCTAAACACATAATACTCCTCCACTCCCTTATAGATGGTGACATTCACCCCAATCCTGTCCCTAACCAGTACCTTAAATCTCCAGACATTAACCCTCATAAAACTAATACACCAACACCTACTAAACCAGCTAACTCACGCTATATAGCACACCTCAATACATGTAGCATCTGTAATAAAATTACACAACTTCATGCCCTTTTAGATGTCCACCTATTTGACATCCTTTGCCTATCTGAAACGTGGTTAAAACCTACCATCAAGGACAATGAAGTTACCCCACCCGGGTATAATATCATTAGACTAGACCGTACAGCCAAAAAGGGAGGAGGGGTAGCAATCCTTTATAAAGCAGAGCTACAAGTTAGCACTGTAAATCTAAACCCACCTTCAGATAACATCGCTGAAATATTCTTCACTAAATTACAAATCAACACACATAAGGCTATAAACATTATCTGTATATACCTTCCACCAGGTAACAATATCAGTACTCTCGAGAATATCCTTAACTGGCTTTCAATAAATTCCCCACAAGAAACCATAGTTCTAGGAGACTTTAATATAGACTGGAACAACTGCAATACTATATACCCAACCACACATATTAACCTTTACGGCTTCTCACAAACTATTATTTTCCTCACCAGAACTAATAAACCAAACAACAAAGAAAGTACCTTGGACTGGATACTTACTAATAACCCCAAACAAGTATACATAGCAGGAACCCTCCCAGAAGACCTAAGTGACCACTTACTAACTTATATGATCAGAAATAAAACCAACCTAACTTTCCCATCTTCATTTAGAACAGTACGCACTAAAAAGCAATTTAACCCAGAACTTTTCCAAAATGAACTTAAACAATGTAATTGGTCACCATTAAAAGATCTCCCAATCAATGAAACAGCAGAATATTTCAATTCTACATTCCTAGATATACTTGACCACCATGCCCCATCACGCTCAGTAAGAAATAAGACTGAACCAGCCCCTTGGCTTACTAATAATACTAGACAAAAAATCCGTCTCAGAAACAAATCCTGGGCAAAATGGCGTACTACTAAAAACCCTTTAGATCAGCAAATCTTTAGACAACATAGAAATATTACTAAAAAAGCCATCCTATTAGATAAGAAGAACTTTTACCTACAGCACTCCTACCACAAGGAACCACAACAAGTTTGGGCTAGTATTAACAAACTCATACACCCGGGTCAAACATTCACTCCCAACCCAACTGGCTCCAACCCAGACAATCCCTCTCAAACCATAAATGATTTTAATTCTTTCTTCACAAATGCCATCCAAAATCTTGCTAGCCATCTATCTCCTGACACCTCAAATTTGCCCACCTCTAACACTATCCCACCCCCACCATTTCATATACAACCTGTACCTACTTCCTTCATCTGCTCTCTTCTCTAAAAACTAAAACTTACTACCCCCTCAGCAGACAAACTCCCAGCAGAGTTCCTACAAAAATGAGCCAAAGCCATTGCCTACCCCATTTCCATTCTGATCAACAGAACCATATGTGAAGGAATCATCCCATCCATCTAGAAAATTTCTCATATCATCCAACTACATAAAGGGGGCCACTCCAATGAATATTCTAACTTTCGTCCTATAGCTCTGCTATCCCCCCTTGCAAAAATTATGGAAAAATGTATCCATAAGCAACTACTACACCACCTTCTCCATAACAACCTACTTGCCAACTGCCAACATGGATTCTGACCTTACCATAGTACCACCACTGCCCTTCTATCCTTCACAGACAGCATAAATAAAAACCGTAATAATAATACTATTTCCTCTG
Organism: Protopterus annectens; assembly: GCF_019279795.1. Lineage (NCBI taxonomy): Eukaryota > Metazoa > Chordata > Ceratodontiformes > Protopteridae > Protopterus > Protopterus annectens. The sequence goes on along the minus strand of NC_056732.1, from coordinate 986,847,040 downwards.
CAGTATTCATTGATTTATCTAAAGCCTTTGATATGGTTAATCACCAACTCCTACTACACATACTGAAATCCCTCTCACTCAGCACACTAGCTATAAATTGTTTCAGATACTACCTTGAAAACTGGCAACAGCCTGTACTATGGCAAAATAATCTCTCAAATAACCTTCCTATTTCTCTTGGTGTTCCACAGGGCTCCATTTTAGGCCCACTCCTATTTTCTATTTATATTAATGACCTTCACTCTGCACTCCCTCACACTACTTGCATTCAATATGCAGATGACTCCACTATTATCTGCACAGCCACCTCTCAAACTGAACTTAAATCTAGTACCCAAAAAGCTTTCAACATCGTAGAACTATGGTTCTCTAACCGCTGCCTCCTCCTTAACCCTAAAAAAACTAAACTGTTACTCTTTACACCAACCCGTAACTCCATCCCTATTTATTTCACACTCACTTCTAATGATGGTACTGTTATCTCTCCTGACACAACCACTAAGCTATTAGGAATAACAATAGACAACAACCTTAACTTTGATAGTCATATTAACAACACAATAAAATCAGTGAACAAAAAACTGGGATCCCTTTACAGAATCAAGCCTTTCCTTACACCAGTAGCTAGGACCACCATAGCCAGGACCCACTTAATCTCAACTCTACTCTATGTCTCACCTGTATATACCAATCTTTCAAAAAATAACATCAACAAACTGGCTACATCCTATAATAATATAGCCAGATTTGCTACAGGTTCTCCCTTCCGAACTCATCACTGTCTTAACCTAAAACAACTAGACTGGCTAGAATTTGCTAACCTTCTTCCATATCTCCAGCTTGCAATTGTCCATAAGACCCTGAATCAACCTACTAATACTCCAGTACTCTCCACTATCATCGAACCCTACAAAAACCTCAAGAACCTACGCTCCTCAAACAAACTACTAATAAACATTTCAAGATCCAACAACTCATCAGGTGACTCCCTCTACTCTAACTCTGTAGGAAAGCTATGGAATTTACTACCCACCGAACTAACAACTCTAACTTCTCTCCCACTCTTTAAAAAGAAACTTATGCTATTTCTAAAGACACACTGGCTATGCAGCTGCATTCACCCTGACTAACTTTTTTTACTCACCCAGACTAACTTTTTTATTTTTATTTTTTAAAGGCTTTAGTTACTCTGATACTCTTTACATTTTCCTAGATCAGTAAAATACCATTATATCACCAACAAACTTTATTATATGTAACATATTAGTCCATTGAATACATTGCATTAAAAAAAAAAATTTGATCTATATTTGCTCTGTATTTGATTTTTTTATGTATCTCTTGGAGCTTTCTCCCTGGGCCTCTACTGAAAATGGACAAGTATCCAGCTAGACTAGCCCGGTCAACAAATGTAAAATAAAAAGAATAAATAAATAAAATAAAATATAAAATAAAAAATAAATAAATAAATAAAAAATAATGGGGGGACAAAGCCCAAAGAATAGGGACAAAGTTTAAATATTGCTCTTATAAACTTAGAAAGTTGCTAGAATAAAGGATCTTGTGTTGCCATGCATTTTCTGAAGGATATGGAATCTAAAACTCAAATGCCTGCCATTATCTAGTGAATAAAATCCCCATTGATTTGTCACAAAAATATATAAAATCACAAATTTTATGAGATGCAGACCAAAAATATGATGAAAAAATCTGGACATTCTGCGAAAATCTGGACAGTTGAGAGTTATGGCCTACATCCATTTACCAGCAGCAGTCATGTATCGAGGAACTGCCATGCAACAGTTTTATGTCATAGCCAGCTTCCTCCATGTCCTCAGTGCAACAGACTCCACCCACATTCCAAATAAAACCCCTGCTGTAACTGATACAGAACTGTACATCAAGAGAAAGGTTGGCCATCACTCAGTTTTCAACTATTAACAGATGACCGTATTACAAATAACATGTCAACACACCATGATAATTTCCATGATGCTACAGTATGGAGGGAAAGTGGTCTGCGGGCTGCTTTCCAAGATGGTGAAATACCTGAGGGACTACTACTGTATGGGACCACAGATATGCTATAATCAGAATCCATACCTTTCATCAATAAGCGCAAAGACAACATATGTATTATCTTCTTTCCATAAACAGGTGGCTGTGGTTATCCAGTGGAGTCTTGGTTAATGAAGCCATACAGAGCTCTATCAGACCCTGATGAGGCTGCACATGACAAAGCACATACCATGATATGAAGCATCATCAAGTGTGTGTTTGGCATAGTGAAATCAAGATTCTGATATGGGGATGCAGTACAATACACATCAAAAATGTATCACAGATGATTACTGTGTGTGCCATGCTACACAACATGATAACAGCAAAACATGTTGGCTTGCCAGCTGCAGGTGTGGCTGACCTACCTCCAAATGTTTGAAGATGACATATCACAGCTATCACAGGATGATCAGGAGGATACAGGGTGTATAGAAATAGGTGTGGGTGACAAGAGGATCTGGCCATATGTCCTAGCTCAAGCAACATAACAGTGTCTGACACACCCCTTTGAGCCACAACAAGCCACATGTACATAAGTGCACATACTACATGATGTTCTCATGTTGCCCCACAAAAGTTGCACAAATCACAACTAATGGAAAGAAACCATTAGTTGCCAACACTGAACATCATACATAACATAAGCATAAGGTATAAAGGTAAGAACATAAACAAAACACTCAGAGGAAACACAGAAAGACTGTCTACAAGGTACATAACCAAAGGAGACCACATAGGCAAATGTATGGAATGTAGGAATTGTGTAATACAGAAGTTGTCACTGGACAGGTTGGATATCATCATACAGATAAATAGCTTGAGATGTTACACACCAAATAGCCATTATCACAAGACATCTAGGTCCATGGCCTATATGTGACTGTATCGGCAAATACATACCTAAAAACAGTGACCGTGCACTGTCAGTTCTTTATCACACATAGCATTGTATGATGTACCACAGTGTGTTACTACACAGTGAAATTCTTACTGCAGCAGGGGTAATTATGTATATCCCAGTGACTGCACCAAAAATATAAACACAAACAAGCATCACATCCCATGGTTGATATGGAATATCACACAGAAGGCAATGCCAAGATGCACAGATGATCACTCCAACATGACTCTGTTTCAGTTAATAATATGTGCAAACATGCAGAGCATCAATGACAGTGACCAGTACTACACAACATACATGGAACATGCATCACTGTTGTTGATACCACAACATAGGTACATATATGTGTGCAGAATCAGTCAGATGTGGGAAGGCACAGATGTGCAATACAAGGCAGCACAGTGATTTAAAATGGAAACAGGTTCACAGAAATGCAGTGAGTGCTAAGGGTGAGGCACGTGCACTATCCTATTAAAATGCCATAAGTGTTACAGGTATGCATACACAGGCATAGTTGAGCATGTGGAAATGAAGACAACAAGGAAAAGGTTAACATAAATGTCAGTCCTATCCATATATTAGCAACAGATGCAAACATAAAAGCATGATGTCACATGGTGTATTACAGTTGCCAATATCTGTACTAACATATGCCAGTGACAAAGGGGTAATACATATCACAAATTGAAGTCAGTCACCTAAGTTAGATAAATGATAAAAAAATCCTGTGGCATCAGGCATTTAAACAACCACTTACAGATGAATTTGGCAGTGGTCAGTCCAGCCATCTTCATCACCACAGGGACAGAATGACACAGCAGGACACACATTGAATCAACTGCCAGTTTACTCTATGGAAGTCTAGGGTACCCACACTGATGGCTCACACTGTAGTCCTGGCTGCCCTTGCTCCTGCCATTCCCAGACACACTCAGCCCATGGTGCTCTACCAAAGAGCTGGATATGGTGACACTAGTATGTGGGGATACGGTGTAGGTAAGACCATGACTGCAATGTGACCATCTAGATGTGACTACTGGCTCACAGTGGAGTGGCAATAAGCAGATATGCATTCACACTGAAGCACAGACACTGATGTCCAATGGTCATGTGTGTCTAATGAGAGGGGGGCCTGCCTCTCCCCACTGGAGGTAATCTGCATGATATACTTAGGACATGTGACACCCAGTTAGTACTATGGCAATTCTCTAGTACTGCCATAATAAGGCTTTCAGTGGAGCATGCAATAGATAACACAATGTCATGCTGTGCAGCCGGCACTGCCATTACCTCTCCATATCTGCACTCCTGACAGTCATGTAAAACACAGAGCTTGTGTGCTACATGGATTGGTGGTACAGGCAAGTGCATGCAGGTCAGATACATGACATCACTATGAATGTTTATTCACCTGTAATAGGCTGGCCATCTGACATGCAGCCATGCACACAGTTACACTCCCATGTATAATCCAACAGCCAGTATTGCTCCATTGTGGGAAGAGTCACCATTATTGCCAGACTATACATGGTACAATGGGTCACTATCATCATCATGTTCATCACGTGATGTCCCCATATTATCAGAATGGATGGCCACATTATCCTCTGTATATGAGGCTACAGCATGATCCACATGGATGTCCCCTTCTTGGCTAGACAATAAAACCAGTTCAGTGGCCTGAGTGTCACAGGCCATGCTATCAGTGAGGTACATCATATCTCACCTTTGGATCAGTGAGCAGGATACTAGAGGAGGCAGACTGTAGACATGCTGCAAGAAGAGACAATTGACAGAAGTCATGTACCTCCACACAAAACAAACAATGTAGCTTAGTAATGAAATCTGGGACAACTATATGACTACAATGGTAATGACGATATGGACTTACCAGGATGTTATGGCTGTGAGTGGTTCAGTGACCCTGTATAATAGAGAGATGACATGTATGTTACATATCAAAAAATATGACAGATGAGACTAAAACCTTCCTGACATGTCCTCTTGTGACTCCACTGCTGAAGGTGAGGGTTGAAATGCAACTGTTTTGAGGAAAGACATATATAAAAACAGCATCATTAAGCACATAACAGGCATCATGTAGCATTCCAACAGAGGTATAACAACACAGGAGATAATATAGACACATACCAGATGGGCGACTTTGATGTGCAGATTATAGATGTCCTAAACAGGTGAAGTAGAACACAGTAGTCAAAAAGGGCACAGATGGGAGGTGGGTTTGGCTTAATGGTTAAAGACTTTGTCTCATAGGCACAAGGTACAAGGTTTGACTCTATACCTCAGATTATCATCTGTCTTAAAATTGCCCTTCAGGGCAGTTAGCCTAGGATTCCCCTATGAATAGTGACATGTAAACAGATGCAATGTCATATTGGGTATGTCCTCCCTATCTGAGGAGTGTATCATCTTTCATATTGTGGATCTTGTAGTATAACAAGACACACAGGGTCTATGACAATGAATTGAATAGGTAAAATATCAAATGGCTGTAACACCGAAAATGCCATTTATAGAAATCCGTTTTGTGGGGGGCTGCGCTCCCCACACCCCCCACTAAATATATATACCAGCTCTGAGATCGCACTGCAGTGAGGAAAGGGCAAATTTCTTGATTTTCACTGGACTGTGATCTCAGAAAATGGATTTTTATGAACAGCATTTTTGTTGTTACAGCCGTTCGATATTTTACCTATTCAGTCTGTTGTCATAGACCCGACACACAAATATCAACATGAGAATATGCTCCACAGTCATGACTACAGGAAGAGGCACAGAACAAATATGGTTCTTGCTCTCTATGTGGAGACTCTTGCATGACAAACAGTGCACATGTCATCCAGATGTACCTGTGTATAGAACAAGGCAATATGAATATCATACATCTCAGGTGTGTTACATAGTGCTGTATCATATCAACAAGATGGACAACCGTAAATGGTCTGTCTATATGTGCAGTTGCAAAACCATGTCTTGCTGTGTTGCAATGATGTATCTGTAAGTTAAAATGCCAGGAAAACATCAACATGTGAGTATACTCTACAGTCATGACAGGAGACAGAGTCACAGAAATCAATGGATCCTGCTAACAGTGTATGAAAAAACATATGTGACATGCGTTCCTAATGTGAAGATGCTGATGGATCTAGGCAAATGAAAAGTAAAACCATTGTACATACTCATAAGAGTGTTATGTATGTAATGAGCTAGCAAGATAACAGACTGTAAGACTCATGCTGTGCATCCACATCATGTGTGTTTCTATATTCATGTATAATTCTCCTGCTGGAACACAAATATAAAAATACATTACTATCTGAGAAATAAAATTCCTTAATGTGGAAGTGTGCATGCTGCATCGTTTTGAAAGTTAGGACATACCTGTACACCCTGGAACACCTGCTTCAGTGCACCTGTCTACTATCTGATGATCATGACTGGTGGTGTGATATGTGGCCAGGAATGCCATTATATCATCCAGGGAGGGAAGGATGTCCCACCTCCAGTAGCATTCCTTGCTCTCTCATAGCAGTGGAGTCTGTAAGCTGCTTGGAGGATCACACCAGACCAATGTCGCTGACAGGCTTCCCTAGATTTATTGTGACCACCCACAGCATTGATCATCTTTGTCAGGTCTGTCAACACTTCATTCCTCCAGACAGTATTGCCCACCTATCTAAGAAGACAGCAGACATGCTGGTGCAGGGCCTCAATTATAATTTAATTTTCTCTGTGTAAGAAAGAGTCTTCCTTTACTTCTTATTGACATCTGAAAGACAGTGTGATATGCACGTTAATCTTTATATGGGGGGGCTCACTTACTGACATGATTATGTGTATATGTCAGTTGATTTGCTCGCCTCTCATTTACAATGTAAAGCTATGTAAATCCATCAGTTTTACATATATTATTGTTATATATAGATAATCAGAATGGATATAAAAAAATGCCTGAATATATAATGCATAAGTAAAAATGTCATCACGTGTAACAATCCATTAGAAAAAGTGCAAGGTCATAGCTTTGCTTGCCTGCCTCTTACTATAAATTTGATATTGGACACTCTTCCCAGTCCCATTGTATCAGCTCATTCTGCTGAATACAGTGAGATCGTTCGGGAAGGCTCACCTCCCCCTCTAGCTTTTTAACCAGTGAATTACCTTCTTTTTCATTCCTTTCTACCTGACAAAAAATGTTTACACTCCATTTAGCTGCTTTTACTGTATCTTACTATATTTATACTCTGCTTTTTCCTACTTTATTACAGTGTTTTGCTTTTACTGCTTGTTCTTAAAAGTGTTCAGTTGCATTTATTCTGCCACATTTATTATGGCTTTTACTGTATCTCTGCACTTTTTAGCATAGGCTAGATTCAATCTTACTGAATCTAGACTGTCTTGTATCACTTTTGACTAAAACCAGCTCTTCACTGAGATACTGAAAGATCTGAGACATCTGTTGCTTCTAATTAACTATAAGTGCCTGTTTTTGCTCTTAAATTGCACCTTTAATTTCTATTTGCATTCTATTGTCTGATTTGTCAGAACTGTTTTTGGCCACATTTTCTGGCATGCTGTACTAGTTTAGTTGTAGCATAGCCCATTTCCAGGTTTGCTTTTTCTGGGTCTGTTTTGTAACTTCTGAGCATCAAATTCAAGCCAACATTGTTGGAGAAGGGCATTCTTCACCCTTGTGAGAGGAAAATGCTGTCTTGGTCCCAGCTAATTGAGGGTGATTGGACTAGAGCTCAGAGAGTGTGTCCTTTTTGGCTAGTTTTGAGATAAAAGAGTTATTTCTTGTTTTATTTAAGCCCTGCATCTGTGCTTGCTTGCGTGTAAGGCACCATCGTGCACTGCCACGTAGAGGTAGTTATTGCTGGTGGTCATAGTCGCCATATCTTTCAACCTCTTAAAGCAAAAAATCTGGACAAAGCCATAAATAAGAGTGGGACAAAGGCCCAAAAATAGGGACAATTTTTAAATATTGCTCTTACAAACTTAGAAAGTTTTGCATTAGCATGAATTTTCTGAAGGCTATGAAGTCTGAAATTTAATTATCTGTTGCCATTTCCTAACTTTAATCTTTAATGATTTACCACTAATTTGTCAGAAAACCACAATTTTATGAAAATCAGACCAAAAATATGAAGCATAAATCTGGATATTCTGCGAAAATCTGTACAGATGAGAGGTATAATAGTCGCAAATGTTTTGCTTGTTAAATTTTCTCTTAGCAATTTGCTTGTGGTCTTCCAGAGGTTTTTTTGCAGCTCTGCTGTACATTCAGGTAGAACACTAAGCCTAGCCTCAGAGGTACCAGCACACCTCTCACCCACTAGCCATCCTAAGTGCGACCTCTCTTCCTGACCATATAAATTTACCTAAATTTACCTAACACTATGGATGTACAATTTCCCACAGTTTCTCTAGCCAACTTGGTCAACATGTGCATCCTGAGACAGTGTAGTAAATGCCTTATGTTCACCGACAGCCCTCTAGTCCTATTCTACACAAACTCAACATGTGAGAGATGCAGCTATATTAAGAACTTTGAATCCATTCCCTCTCACACACCAGTCAGTACATATGACAATGAGCAGGTTGTCAGCATGCACACCTCACCTCCTACTCCACCCAAACCCAAATCACACATACCTACATATGTGAAGGTCCTCACCAGAAACATACCTAAACACCAGAGACCTGCCAAACACAAACACAAGCACACTACACATAATACCTCCTCTGCAGAACATAATACACATAATAGCTCACACATCAGTGTCTCACTTGTGAAGCCCTTAAGGCTAAACATGAAACCAAACATATTAGTCATAGGTGATTTCATAGAGAGACACACAGATGTCCTTCTCACCAGGCTGGATAAGGAGGTCACAGTCAACTGTCTGTCAGGTGCCAGGATCTGTCATATCACACATACTCTCAAGTCTCTCAACAGCAGGTACTGTTATGACTCCGTCATAGTCCATGTTGGTGTGAATGACTTGAAACATACCTCTCTGGACTATATAATGAGAGACATGACTGAGCTCTCAGACTACATGTCTCAGGCTGGTATGTCCCTAGCCTTAAGTAGCATCTTACCTTCACCTAAGTATGATGCCTCAATACAAATAGAAAATGACTGACTTCAATAATTGGCTTAGTTTCTGGTGTCATTCTAAGGGGATATAGTATCTGTCAGCCTGGGATGACAAGATCGACAAACCTCGATGCTTTGCCAGAGATGGTCTTCATCTGTCACCCCTGGGATTTTGGCTACTGGCCAAGACTCTTGCCATCCTCATAGTGCCTTTTTACGCAGTGTCTCAAGGACAAAATTTATGATGTAAAAACTCCATCTAAAAACAACCTCAAGGTTATGTTGCAAAATGCTAGGAGTCTTAACATGAAACTGTACTCACTGTAAGCAGACCTCACCTTGAAAGGCATAGACATATGCACAGATACAGAGACCTGGTTCAAGGCTGTGGACAGCACCCCAGCCATATCAGACTACACCTCCTTCCACACATTCAGACCACAAACTGAAGGTGTGAAAACTAAAGGAGATGGTGTATCAATATTCATTAAAGATAAATACACCTCCAGATTGGTTAGGCAGCATGATTCCCTGGGCACTAGACATTGCCAACTGCAGGACCCACTCCATGAATTAGGACACCCACTCTGCCTATTTGGGTCTACTTGAGTCTATCAAGATACATCCAAACCCAATGGTTTTGGGAGACCTTAACTACCCATCCATTGACTGGGCAAATTACTCGTGCACAAAATCACTTGCCCAAAGGTTCCTCGACTTCATTGACTCCAGTGCCCTGGACCAACTGGTTGATACCCCCACAAGGGTTGCTAACATCCTGGATCTGGTGCTTACCAATATGGAGGACCACCATAGCACCCCAATTGTGAGGTATTCCCTGGTGAGATATGACCACAAATCAGTCTCATTCAAAGAAACTATCATACCTGCCCCCCCCCCCCCCAACCAACAACTAAACTAAAAACCTTCTCCAAAGCAGATTATAACCTCTTACAGGGTGGTATAAATAGCTTCACTGCACTTTCCTCCTCAGATAGAACTGGCAGCTATGCCGAGTTATGCACAGATACTTTATACAAATACCTGTATAACTGCATTGACTTGGCTGTACCTGATAGGACCAAAACAAGCACCTCAAGGAAGAGCAAACCTGCCTGGTGGACAACTGCCATTAACTGGCTTTACAATAAGAGGAAGAATTGCTGACTAAGAGTAAGAGGGAGTGAGTCCTAAACTGGAAACACCCCATCCTCAACTTAAACAAGCAAATAAGACTTCTTGAGAAGTCCTCCAAAGCTAATTATGAATCCAGATTAGTTTCCTCAACTAAGGACAACCATAAGGCATTCTGTACTTACATCCATAGTCTAAATGGAAAGGCCCAGATTTGTGCTGAACTAGTAGTTAATGTTACCACATATACTGAGTCTATGGACATTGCTAACCTGTTAGCAAACAGGTTCTGTGAAAATTTCACTCCTCTGTCTCCGCTGAATGTACCCCATGACATCCCTACCACCTGCCCTCTACCTTGCATCTCTAATGAGCAGGTCATAAATGCCCTCTCTAAGGTCAAAAACACTGCATCTATGGGACCTGGTAACATCCCAGGCTGCATCCTACATGGGCTCAAACAAGAATTAGCAACATCACTGGGAATTCTTTTCAGTCAAAGGCTAAGCACTGACTTCATCCCAGCTGAATGGAAAAAGGCCACCATTATCCCCTTGCACAAAGGTGGTGCTTCCATTGACCCAGGGAACTATAGACTTATTAGCCTAACTAGCCTTAACTGCAAGGCCATGGAGTGTATCATCATGGACCTTATCAACAAAGATATAGGTAATCTCCAAACACTTGACCCTATTCAATTTGGATTTGTCAAAGGGATATCATGCCTGTTAAACCTGGTGGACTTCTTTGAGACAGTCACCAAGGCTCTTGATGAGGGGAAATCTGTGCAAACAGCCTACTTAGACTTATCCAAGGCTTTTGGCACTATTCCCCACTCAGGTATCAATGACCAGCTCACCCAGCTAGGTATCAACCCTTATATCATTAGATGAGTTGCTAACTGGCTCACTGATAGAACACGGATAGTCAAAATAGGGGAACCCACCTCCAACAGCAGAACTGTAACCAGTGGTGTTCCATGGGGATCAGTCCTGGGCCCACTACTGTTTGGAATCTATTTCTCTGAAGTACAAGCTAAAACTAAAGGTCTGTGGTTGGCAAAGTTTGTTGATGACTGCAAACTGAGAGCAGTCATAGAATCTCCAGACGATGTCAACATCCTGCAAGAGGGTCTTACACAGACAGATGATTGGTGATAAGTCGTGGTCTTAAACTCAATGCAAAAAAATGTGTTATCATCTCTTTCAGTAAGAGCAATGTTCCTGCTAACTACCACATCAATAACAACACTCTAAGTACACACTCAGTGGTGAGAAACATGGGCACACAGGTTGACAGCAACCTTATCTTTGATCACCATGTCTCCGCAGTGGTAAGAAGGGCATTCTATATTGCTCATCTCATAAGTAAGGGCATTGCCTCCAGAATAAAAGAAGCTATAACCTCCTGTACTCTTCCTCATCAGGCCAATAGTCGAGTACAATATCCCTTTTGGTATGTACATTTCCAAGCACCTGCAGTAATTGAAGAGACCACAAAGGTTCTTCACAAGGAAAATTCAAGGTCTTCAGCATCTGTCCTATAAGGATCATCTGAAATCACTGTCATTTTATTTTCCTTCATACAGACTACTCAGAGGTGATCTCTAACTTGCATATAAGACAATCTTTGATCTTGCTTCATTGGAAATGCTGCATATCTGTTAAGTTAAATGGTACATGGATAACTCACTCTAAAGGCCTTAACCTGTTATGTGACAGTAATAGAAACTGATGGAGGGACGGATTTGTTTCCCAGAGGTTATCCACCTTTGGAACAGACTCCTGCTTCATGTCAAGCAAAGCACCTCATTGACTAGGCTTGAAAGGGACCTAGGATCATTAGCCTAGTAACCTCCTATGATCCTATGATCCTATGATCCTATATATAGGATATGAATATGGTATACATTCATTTATCTGAAACACATTTTGACAGTTGTATGGTTGTGCGACTTTAAATGTCGAATCACAACACTCTGAACATACCAAGATTTCGAAAATGATAATCTCGATAACAAGATTCAACCATTTTCGAAATCAGAAAAGTTACATACAGTGTTATGCAGGGGGCAAGCCCCACTGCAACCCCTATGTGGGGGGGTGCACCACCCACACCCCCTACTTTAATATACAAACTCAGAGATTGCACTACAGTGAGGGAAAGGATTCATTTCCCGATCCCCGCTATAGTGCGATCTGCACCCAAAATGCCGACTTCAAATGAACGAATGCCATTCACTCATTTGAAAGTTGCACCTTTTTTTTCTTAATTTCAGAGATCTGGAGGTTGTACTTTTGCACAATGGCGAATTGCACAACCTCCATACGAACAAATTAATATATACCTATGAATACATGACAGTGAATATCACAACAAGTAAGGGTTAATCACACAATCAATATGCCAAAAGTCTATTATCACAACAATGGTATTTTCACAGTTACATGCACACCCAAAAAAAAAGAGCATGTGTAGTCCAAGAATGTCAGATGCATGTCATATGCAACCACAGTTGGTGATACACATCATAACAAATGTTGCTATCATTATATGGTACTCAACATACATAATGGAAGTTATACAGAAACAGTGATAAAAAAGTCAGTATATTAAAATGAGCTGTTATGGACTCATGGCTATTTGTCTCTATCAGACTGAATGTACTAACAACTGTTATTATATTACTAAGCATCAGAGAGTATCTGTAATTTAGTCAGTAAGCATACAACTTACATAAATCCTCAGAAGCCGTAGTTTTCCATAAACATTCCACATACATTACAGGTTAGTCAGAAATAACTACAGATGTATTTTCTTTCCATTTGTATCTATAGTTCACTGGGTCTAGTACCTTTTTATTTGTACAACTTCATATGGGGAAAATCTCCTTGTAACTGATGGGCATTTACACATCTGTATGCATAGTGTTGAATTTTACCCCTCCTTTATGTCACAGACAAATTGTAATGCAGACAATTTACCAAAAAAGGACTGGCAACATGTATAAATTGATTATACAGATTAATAATAACATAGGTATGTGGTAATAGCAATCTATTCCACCCAACAACGCCAGCAGGTGACAGCTTACCTTTGAAGCTAGCTGTACATCTGCTATACCTTAAAGTTAGTTCAGCTATGTACCATTTGCACCACACATAATTAATGAGGTTTGTAAGCATTCCATGTTTAGGAATCACATTTGCAAACATCAGTGTAAACTCTCTAAGCTTGGTGCATTCACCAATAGCTCGGCATAATTGTAAAGTGCTCATCACAGCTACTGAATAGGTATCAGCAAATGGGAAAATCTTTAACATATGCCTGCTGCCCACCAATAGTCTAATATCATCCTATATCTGCCAACTTTAAAATGTAATACTGATACATTTACTCATACCATTGCTACTTGTAAACTGAGTGGTAACTTATCATTTTTTCAAGGGGTTTTTATACCAGTTTCAAGAGAAATATTGACAATGTTGACTGAGTAGGGGCTTCAGTGCATCCGGGTGGTGAACTGATTCAAGGAGGAGACCACCTAGATGCTCACTGTCTATGCTGGACACAAGCAGAGGATAAAAAGAGCACACCCTAGGAACTTTGTGATGATTGACATCTTTAATTGGATTGCAAGGGAACACCACAGATGGATTGGGATCTACCAGACTGGTATGAAGGTTCACCACCTCCTGCATCAGACGGACACAGAGGATCTTCACTTGAGGGACTCAGAGGTCTGACACTAGCCAGCAGATGTCTACAAGAAGTTGCATAAGCCACACCTTAACACCTACATTATAATAAATTTATTTGGTAAACATTTTTGTTTCTGAGACTGTCTCAATTATATTTTATGGTTATCTGTAATGATAAGAGTAATGCAAATGTTGTGAATATTAATGCATTCTGGAGTTATCCACAACTATACTGGGCCAGTGTATGCATTATGAATGACATTTTATTATGGCTGTGCATTCATATGGACTTCACACATATAACTGTTACTGATATTCTATATATTTTGCTTTTAGAATCAGTACAGAACTGTTATGTTACTTAGCTTAAATAGTTAAGCAATGATACAAAGTAACTGCTGATCTCTTAGGTGTGAGTTCAAAGCCCATTGCATCCTATTTTGACAATACTGGTGATTAGTAGATAATATTGAACATCACATATGGAAGACCTATAGCTGATTTGCAACTTACATAATACAGCTTTTTATACATCTAGAATGGCCATGGTTCATTGATGCTTATAGAACATAAGCCCCAAATAACTATGCATTTCTTCTTTATCTGTAACGCTCTTAGAAGTATCACCCAGTATACTTCTATATGTGTGATGTTGAGTAATAAGTAGATTAGTACGCTCTACATTATACAAAATGCATTATTGTAATAGCCATGTTTATTCTAATCAGTTTCATGAATGTAAGATCAGTGCAGATCAGTATGGCTGAAATATATTGGAATTTAAATAATGCAAATATAAGACAGTTAAACATAGTGTGCTGAAACTTACTAATGTTATAAGGTAGATAAATGTGTATCGTGCCATTATTCCATACAATTTTACAACATAAAAGAAAGTGTGCTGTCCATCAGCTCAAAACATTAAGCAACAGGCCCATGTGAACATTTCATGGATATTTGTGGGCTCAAATCTCACTATAGAGTATTTTGGATGATATTTTGCAAGTTCTGTATTTCTTATTCAACAAAAGATATGGGAGATGTTTGTTTGGTATGTTATGCAGTACATCTTTTTATATGTCTAGTATTTATGTAGTGCTTTGACACCTATAGCACGTACGTCATGGATGATTATGATTATCGCCATTATCTGCAAAGTTTCTAGAAACATCATACCTATGTTAATAAAGCTGCATGTGTTAATGCTGGGTAATATATACATATGCTACCTGTACATTTTGAATTACATCATGTCATAATCCATTTTTAACATTGACTGCACTCCTTCCTAAATTAACATGTTGTTGTATTAAATACCACAGATGAACGTAATTCCTATAATGTGTAGATATGTATTTCAAATGCAGTCACATGTTTTATTGCAAAGTTTGACTCTTTGAACTCTGAAGTGTTATAGATGTTTGTTATTGCTGTGAGCAATGTGCTGACATACACACAGATTGCATATCTTTTGGTTCAAATGCAAAGCACATGGTGGCAGCTGTACTTTTCTTTTACTTATCTTGTAATTTAGAAGCACAAACTCATATTGTACTTAATTCTTCCCTGCATAATCATACAGCTGAGTTTTTTAACTTCCATCAGTCCATGCAAGCTAAGCCAAGATGCATTAGTTAGGCAGGTAGTAGTCAGGGGTGGTAGTGCAAATTTAGATGAGAGTTAGAATTTTGGCTCCTCAGATTGTATACAGTAATCTGTGTACAGTATTGAGAGAATGTGAAACTGCATTTCATGTCAAATCAAGCTAACATGCAATGCTCACTGTTTTGTTGTTGTGCATAACAATCATTTTTTATTGATCTAACACAATACTTCTGTGCCAATAATTCTATGGCAGTAATATACCCAGTTTTCCTGTTTGCAGGTGATAAAAACCATGCCCACAATCATTCTTTGTGCATATAACCTATGCACACACCAGAGGAGCAGTGGTGAGAGAGAGGCATGTGTTTTCATTGTAAACATTTATTTCCCTAGAAAGACTCACAGCGTAGTTAAAAAATTAGGTTTCCATGTGGATTCATTGTACCTTCAGGCATGCCAATATTAATGCCAGACTACCTATAATCCATCTACAAAGTATGCAATAGACACTTTTGTTTTGAATAACAGTATACATTTAAGTTAAACATTGTCCTTGGAGTTATAATTAGGATATGTTTGATAACTGCAGTTTATGTGATTTTTGTTGTCAAAACCTATATGACAGACTTCTGTATGTAACTGTCATAGTGATTTTACTTGGAATATTTTACATAGAAGTTGTTTTACTGTGATTGTTGTTTAAGCAGTAAGTGCTGTTCATTGACTATCAGGTTATGCATAGCCTGTCTATTCTAGTATTGAATGGTTGTCTGTTGTCTTGACATTCTGAATATTCCTGGCAGACATTTTCTGGCATGTACTTGTGCTCCACATGTCTTGTAATTCTAACTACCCAGTAACCATTTGTCTAACACAAAATTACATACTGTTTTCTGTCATTGGTGTGCACAAAGCCACTCATGTTTTTCTGTTATGTGTGAAAATAATCATGATCATCATTACATTGTTTTAGTTGTCCAAGTCCATATGAAAGCATAATACAATTGTAGGCAGTAAAAGTAATACATTTGTAGAAGATCAGTAGTGTGTGTGTGTGTGTGTGTGTGTGTGTGTGTGTGTGTGTGTGTGTGTGTGTGTGTGTGTGTGTGTGTGTGTGTCATACTCTAAAATTTTAGATGTCCCATGCTGTTGCTGTGGTTGTGATTGTCCAGTTGTTCTAAGCCTTTCTACTCCATTCCAATTATATCACATGGTGATGCCAGCCATTAACCATGTTGCATTGCTCATCCCATTGCATATACCATTTATGTTTACCACTTCTTGTTCTTTTTACTATATATTTACATTAAACATATTTTACTCATGGAATATCAACATGACGCATTACTTGCAACTAAAAATATGTTATAGTGTAATTAGCATATTGACACCTCAACATAAATGTGTGAGGCACACATATAAATAGTGGCCCATGTATGTAAGGATTCTCTGTCAGAGTTTCTGACTGACATTGCTGTAAGTCCTATATGTCAACAGGGTTACACCAAGGACCCCATTCCAAAAAGTATGCTGTCAGTATCACTGTGAACCTGCAATGTAGCAAGTCTTTTGGAATAAATAACCATGTCAATGCTGCATGCTCTAGTGTCACGGCATCCTTGTCTTGGCTGTGCACATTTTGATTTTGTATGCATACTGATGGCTATGTCCATAAATGAATAAGTAATAACAGCATCTTCTCTAATAAACTGGTATATTGCCATTCAATATAATGGAGTAACATACTGACACTGTATGATGGACACACGGACCAGACATGGTCCTCTACTCATTTCATCAATATATGGTTAATAGGACATTGGGAATGTTGCATGAGATTGACAGTGGACCTGCTATCATCACAACTTTGCTGTTATACTAAGAATAAATATACCTTAGTTATTGGCCATATTGTCTGACAATTAAGTTTTAATGACAAGTGTACTGTACTGTGGTCACATGTCCGGTCTGATATGTTTTCTTCATGATAATGGCATATAATACATATTTATATAATTCCAATTAGCCAATTATATTGTATCATACTAACTCCCATATTTTCACACTCCTCTTACTTGACTACCCGCTACTCGTGTCTGTTAAAGTAATAAGTCATAACCAGACAAATAATTTTAAATCCTTCACATATCAAAAACTCATTTGCAACTAACAATTATTCCTTCTCACCCATCACATTATTACTTTAACTTAGACAGATCAGAAACATTAGTAGTAAGCAATATGTTAACATTACACTCATCAATCCTACTATTTGTATCAACAGCTCACATACCCTCTTATCATACAGAACTTAGCACACAATCTACATACAGTATCCCCTTCCCAGACCCACAACAATTAAAGCTTACACATTTAATAATATCACCAACTGGCTATAGTTCCACAGACATAAACTATGTACCATTTACTTTACTCATACAATCATCTTATCCTAATGCTACAGAGAAATACTATAGGTTTACATCAAAATACTTAAAACTTATGGCTCACATTGCATCACAGCTCATACTTAGTGGCGATATTCACCCGAACCCTGGTCCCCAAACCAATCTAACCGATCTAGATCTTCACTCCCAAACCCAGCCTCAACAACTATTAACTCTCCCCAGAAAAGGTACTGGCTTACTATTTCTTAATATAAATCTCAGAAGTGCCCTTATAACTGAAACTTGGCTAAAACCAGACATCTCTAGCAACAAAATATTTCCTCCAGGATACAATATACATAGGCTAGATAGACAAAAGAAAAGAGGTGGTGGTATCACCTTTCTATACAAAAACAATCTCAAGTTAAAAACTTTAGACCTAAACATCCCAAACTTTAACAATACAGAAATACTTTTTGCCAAACTTACAATTAATCCAAAGAAACGTCTGAACATAGTAGGAGCCTACATCCCTTCTGGGAACAATCTGACTACTCTAGACCACATCCTAAATTGGACAGCAATATCTCTCCCTCGGGACTTTAATGTGGACTGTCTCTCCTGTAGCTCTCAAAATCCCACTGACCAGATTAACCTACATAGTTTCTCACAAACAATCCATACTTGTACTAGAGTAGGCAAAACATCAAACAAACATTCAATCCTGGACTAGATCCATACAAACAGGCCAACTTTATCCCTACACTCTGTCTCCCAGACAGCCTCACTGATCATATTCCAAATTACATTCTCCAACACTGAATAAATCCACAAAAACTTAGCACCTACCACCAAATCTGAGACAAGAAAAAAAATGTTTCCCCAAGACTTCATAACTAGTTTAAAAAAATGCTGCTGGGCACCACTCAGAAATCTCCCTTTAGATACTGCAGTTGAAAACTTTAACTCAACCTTCCCCAATATCCTAAACATCTTGGCTCTCTATCAATAAGGATAAAATCCAATTATGCCCCCTGAGTAATTAAAGAAACAAGCTGCCTGTTAAGAACTAGAGATAAGGCCTGGGAGAAACGGCTCAATGACAAAACTACAACTAACAAACAAACATATCTAGAACTATGAAATAAATCTAAAAAACATTTATTTATTTATTTTATTTTAATTTGTTGACCGGGCTAGTCTAACTGGATATATGTCCATTTTCAGTAGAGGTCTGGAGAGAAAAGCTCCAACCCAGATAAAAGACAGACCAATGTTTTTTTTTTTTTTCTAAAAAATATACAATGCATAGATGCTATTTCTACACATTTGATAGGGCTATTTACAAAACGTAGAACAAGATATTTACTTGGAATAGTAACTAAAAAAAAAGTATCTCATTTCTGGTTTATGTTTTACTATTGCACTACAGGACCTAAGTTTAGTGGAGAGAAATAGAGTTAGTAGAGATATTAGTAGCAGTACTAATAGGTTAATCAGGGTTACAACAAGAGCAAAGCTAGTGTGTATTAAGGAAAATTTTGAGTTTATGTTTGAAGAGTGATAAGGTAGGAAGGGAAGTAAGTTCACTAGGTAGATGGTTCCAGTTTTTCCCAGTTGTGTTAGAGAACAGTGAGTCTCCTGCCATGTTATTGGACTTGTTAATGTTAACTAGAAGTTTGATGGATGAACATAAGGTATTAAGATTTTTATAAGGAGCTATGAGGTCTGGGAGTATTGGAGTATTGTTAGGCTGGTAAATGATTTTATGGGCAATAATAAGTTGGTTGAATTGAAGCTGATTTTGTATTTCAAGCCATCCAAGTTGTTTGGGATTATGACAATGGTGGGTTCTGAAGGGTTTACCAGTAGCAAATCTGGCAATGTTGTTATAGGAGGTAGCTAGTTTGAGGAGATTATGTTTTAATAGGTTGGTATATATTGGTGAAGCATAGAGAAGAGTAGAGATTAGATGGGAGTGGGCAATGGTAGTTCTTGCTATTGGTGTAAGGAATGGCTTGACTCTATACAGGGAGCCCATTTTTTCTGTTAACTGATTTTATAGTCTTGTTAATGTGGGTATCAAAGTTAAGGTTGTTGTTTATTGTGATCCCTAGGAGTTTTGTGGTAGAGTCCAGGGGCTATGAGGGTGCCATTTTTAGAGATAATTGAGAAATCTATAGGTGTGGACCTACAAGTAGGAGTAAAGAGTAGGAGCTTTGTTTTTTTTTTTGGGATTCAAAAGGAGACAGCGTTTCAAAAACCAGGTCTCAACTATGTTAAATACTTTCTGGATTTGAGATTGCAGTTCAGCAGAATTAGCCGTGCAGATTAAAGTAGAATCATCTGCATATTGTATACAAGTTGCATTGGGAATAGCTAAGTAGAGATTATAAATGAAGACTGAAAATAAGAGACGGCCTAGAATGGAGCCCTGGGGGACACCCAATGTGACAGGCAGGTGGGATGATAGATTATTCTCCCAGAGCACTGCCTGTTGCCTGTTGCTCAGGTAGGATGTGAACCATTTTATGGATAGAGAATCAAGGGAAAGTGATTTGAGAAGATAGATAAGCAATGTATGGTTTACCATATCAAAAGCTTTTGAAAGATCAATAAATAGAGCTGAAGAGAGTACATTGTTGTTGCGGTTTCTATTAATGATGTCCATAAAGGATAAGAGGGCAGTAGTGGTACTATGGAATGGCCTAAAGCCATGCTGGCTT
This sequence comes from Protopterus annectens, assembly GCF_019279795.1. NCBI lineage: Eukaryota > Metazoa > Chordata > Ceratodontiformes > Protopteridae > Protopterus > Protopterus annectens. The sequence continues at coordinate 986,826,401 of NC_056732.1, read as the reverse complement.
TTCGCTAGTATGTTATTGACAGTTAGGTGCCCTATTAACTGATGATGAATACATTTTTCCATTATTTTTGATAAGGGGGATAGAAGAGCAATGGGCTGATAGTTAGAATATTCAATTGAGTTGCCACCTTTGTGTAGGGGGATAATGTGTGAGATTTTCAAGATGGCAGGGCTGGATCCTTCCGTAATGGTTCTATTTATCAGGACTGATATTGGATAAGCTACAGCTTTTAGCTGTTTTTTGCAGATATTCAGTTGGGATCTGGTCAGCAGAGTGGGTACAAGGCTTAAGTTTTGCTAGTAGTTTGAAAATGAAGTTTGTAGAGATGGGTTGTAGTTGGAAGATAGGAAGAGTGTTAGTCATGGGGGTGGGAAGGCTGGAGGTATCAGGGGATAGCTGACTGGCTAGAGACTGGATGGCTTCTGTGAAGAATGAGTTAAAGTAATTAGCATTTTGGGAGGGAGTCTCACAATTAGCTCCTAAAGGGGTTGGTGTACTGGAGTGTCCTGGGTGTAGGAGTCTATTGATACTAGCCCAGAATTGTTGGGGTTATTTTGGTGTGTTTGCTGTATTTGACAGTAAACGTTTTTTTTTTATCTAGGAGTATGGATTTTTTAGTTGTGTTTCTTATTTGTCTAAATATTTGTTGATCTGATGTGCTTTTAGTAGTCTGCCACGTAGTCCAGACTTTATTTCAAAGTAGGATTTTTTGCTTGGTATTTTTGATGAGCCATGGAGCAGGTTTTGACCTAATTCTTATTTTACATTTGGGTGCATGCAGGTCTAGAATAGTTAAAAATTTGGAGTTAAAGTATAGGGCAGCATCTTCCAATGGGAGGGTTTTTAGACAGGTCCAATCACAGGTACTGAGTTCACTCTGGAATAGTTCTTGGTTAAAATGCTTGTTGGAACGTATAGCCCAACATGATGTTGGGTGTAAGATATCTGTTTTTTGCCTGATTATATAGGTCAAGGAGTGGTCACTTACATCATTAGGGAAGATACCTACTTTGTAGGTTTGGTGGTGATTATTAATAAGTATCCAATCTAAGGTGCTCTCTTTTTGGTTTGGTTTGTTAATTCTAGTTGGGGAGGTGATAGTCTGAGAGAAGCCATGAAGGTTAATATGAGTAGTGGGATGTTCAGTAATGATGCACTTCCAGTCAATATTGACATCGCCTAGGATTATAGTTTCTTGTGGGAAGGTTGCAGAGACCCAGCTAAGAATATCCTCTAAGGAATTAATTTTATTTCCGGGAGGTAGATAGATACATAAGATATTTATGGATTTACTAGGATTAAGCTGAATCTTGGAAATAAGGACTTCAGCATTATTGTCCTCAGGAGGGTTATAAGGTGAGGTGGTAACCTGTAGTCCATCTTTGTAAAGAATTGCTACTCCCCCTACTTTTCTCCTTATATGGTCATGTCTCAATATGTTATATCCTGGTGGGATAATTTCATTGTCTTGAGTTTGTGGTTTTAACCAAGTCTCTGTTAAACATAGACTGTCCAAAGAGTATATGTCTAAGAGAGAATGGAGATGGGGAACTTTATTATTGGCACTTTGGATACTGAGATGTGCTATTAGGAGTGAGCTGGGAAGTCTATTAGGGCTCAGTGTGGTGGAAGGATAGTTGGTAAGCAGATCAGTAGGTAGGATATTGGCTGGGCCTGGGTTAGGATGACTATCATCATTTTGTAATGATCTTTTTTGTAGAATGTGCAATGTGTAATGTAGATTAGTTAATAGAAACTGAGCTTTTTTGGTTGAAGGATTATAGTATTTGATGTGGGACAGTCTGTGGAACTTTGCATGTAGGTAACTAGGTGTAGATACTATGTTTATGTTTATGTTTATATTTATGTTTATGTTTATGTTAACATATCAGACAGGACAAAATAAATTACCATAGCAGTATCTTCTTCTTCTTTCAGCTGTTCCCATTAGGGGTCGCCACAGCGGATCATCTGTTTCCATTGCTTCCTGTCCTCTACATCATGCTCTTTCACACCAACTGCCTGCATGTCCTCTCTCACCACATCCATAAACCTTATCTTAGGCCTTCCTCTTTTCCTCTTACCTGACAGCTCCATCCTTAGCATCCTTTTCCCAATATACCCAGCATCCCTCCTCAGCACATGTCCAAACCAACGCAATCTCGCCTCTTTTGCTTTGTCCCCAAACTGTCCAACCTGAGCTGACCCTCTAATATACTGATTCCTAATCCTGTCCATCCTAGTCACACCCAGTGCAAATCTTAACATCTTTAACTCTGCCACTTCCAGCTCTGCCTCCTGCCTTTTTGTCAATGCCACTGTCTCCAACCCATATAACATAGCTGGTCTCACTACCCTCTTGTAGACCTTCCCTTTCACTCTTACTGGTACTCGTCTGTCACAAATCACTCCTGACACTCTTCTCCACCCATTCCACCTTGCCTTTACTCTCTTCTTTCCCTCTCTTCCACACTCACCATTACTCTGAACTGTTGATCCCAAGTACTTAAACTCATCCACCTTTAACAACTCTACTCCCTGCATCCTCACCATTCCTCTACCCTCCCTCTCATTTATACACATATGTTCTGTTTTAGCCCTGCTGACCTTCATTCCTCTCCTATCTAAAGGATATCTCCACCTCTCCAGGGTCTACTCAACCTGGTCCCTACTCTCACTACATATCACAATGTCATCTGCAAACATCATAGTCCATGGGGCCTTCTGTCTGATCTCATCTGTCAACCTGTCCATCACCACTGCAAATAAGAAAGGGCTCAGAGCTGATCCTTGATGTAATCCCACCTCCACCTTAAACGTATTTGTCACTCCCACTGCAGTCCTCACCAATGTCACACTACCCTCGTACATATCCTGTACCACTCTTACATACTTCTCTGCCACTCCCAACTTCCTCATACAATACCACAACTCCTCTCTAGGCACCCTGTCATATGCTTTCTCTAAGTCCACAAAGACACAATGCAACTCCTTCTGACCTTCTCTGTGTTTTTCCAACAACACTCTCAGAGCAAACACTGCATCTGTAGTGCTCTTTCCTGGCATGAAACCATACTGCTGATCACTAATCATCACCTCCCTTCTTAACCTAGCTTCTACTACTCTTTCCCATAACTTCAAGCTGTGACTGATCAATTTTATCCCTCTGTAGTTACTGTAGCTCTGCACATCACCCTTATTCTTAAAGATAGGTACCAAAGAACTTTTTCTCCACTCCTCAGGCATCCTCTGACTTTCCATAATTTCATTAAACAATCTGGTTAAAAATTCCACTGTCATTTCTCCTAAGCACCTCCATGCTTCCACTGGTATGTCATCTGGGCCAACAGCCTTTCCATTCTTCATCCTCTTCATAGCTGTCCTTACTTCCTCCTTGCTAATCTGTTTCACTTCTTAATTCACTATCCACACATCATCCAACCTTCTCTCTCTCTCTCTCTCTCTATCTCTCTCATTCTCTTCATTCATCAGCCCTTGAAAGTACTATTTCCATCTATACAACACACTCTCCTCGCTTGTGAGTACGTTTCACTCACTATCCTTTGTCACCCTTACCTGCTGCACATCTTTTCCAGCTCTGTCCCTCTGTCTAGTCAATTGGTACAGGTTCTTTTCTCCCTCTTTAGTGTCCATTCTCTAATACAACTCTCCATATGCCTTATACTTAGCCTTTGCCACCTCTCTCTTTGCCATGCGCCTCATCTCCTTATACTCATGTCTACTTTTTTCATCTCTTTGACAATCCCACTTCTTCTTCGCCAACCTCTTCCTCTGTATACTCTCCTGTACTTCCTCATTCCACCACCAGGTCTACTTGTCCTCCTTTCTCTGTCCAGATGTCACACCAAGCACCTTCCTAGCAGTCTCCCTTACTAGCTCTGCTGTAGTTCAGCTATAGCAGTATCTAATCAGAAAATCAAAGGAACTTATAAATATTTTGGGCAGCCATAAAAAAAAAATCCTACAACCAGGACAACCTAGTATTCCCTCCCCAACAATCACAGATACTAAAGACAGCATAACCTCACAATTTAACAGATATTTCACTAAATCTATAGTAGCCTTCGCAAACAATAATTGCTTTTCCCCTATCCAGACTCACAAAGAAACCATGCTTGATCCAATAACTTCTCTTTCCAACCTGTTCCAATAAACACCATAGTTAAATATCTCAAAAGGCTTAAACCTACTACACTTGCTGCTGCAGACTATTTACCTGTTGAATATCTACAATTTGTTGCAGAAGCAATATCCTATCCAGTATCCATATTAAAAAATTGATCCATTTTGGTACAAGTCCCTAAAATCTGGAAAGTATCATATATCATCCCTCTACATAAAGGTGGAAACTCAACAGAATTATCAAATTACCGGCCAATAGCTATACTATCACCATTATCTAAAATACCTGAGAGGTGCATCTCATCACAAATCTTGAACTATCTAATAACCAACAACCTTCTGTCTAACACTCAGCATGGTTTCCATCCTAATCATAGTACCACCACTGCCCTTGTTAACTTTACAAACATTATTAACCACATCGCAATGAAAGCAGTTTAGTTTCATCCATCTTTCTTGTTCTGTCAAAAGCTTTTGATACTGTCTCTCATTCTAAACTCTTAACTACACTCTCAGAACTTAAACTTAGACATTTTGTATTTGCTTTGTTCCAATGGTCACCAGCAAGCTGTAAAATAGCAACAAAACCTCTCTTCACTACTGCCTGTAACCTTGGGAGTACCACAGGTACTAACAATCTTCATATTGCCACCCCACTTACCTACGTAGTTCAATATGTGGATGATTCCACCTTGATTTGTGCTGTCCCAATACTACAAAAACTCCAACAAATCACCCAGCAGTCATTTAATGCAGCAGAAGCTTGGCTAAACTGAGCACAATGTTTACTTAACCCTAACAAAAGAAAAGTCATGCTCTTCTATCCAACAAGAGCTGCAGACCCCTACCCACCATTCAATATATCATCATCAAACCATACAATTAGTTATCCAGTTTCCCAAACAAAATTACTTGCAGTGATCATTGACCATAATATGAAATATGACATATACATATCAAAGACAATAAAAAATTTCACAAAAAAATAGGAACCCTGTAAATAAATGGCACTTTCTAAACAAATATTCAAAGGCTCTATAGGAAGAACCCATCTTAGCTCTACACTACCATATGCCACACAAATTCTCACAAATATTAAGAAAGCTGACCTAGGAAAACTTGAAACTTGCTATATAATAAAGTTGCAAAGTTTGCTATAGAATCAAATTTCAGATCCCATCATTGTTTGGCTTTAAAACAACTATATTGGCTCAAACTACCAAATCTACTTGTTTACAATCAACTCACTTTTGCCCATCAAATTCTAAATCAGCCAGAAAAAAACTCAAGTACTTAAAAATTTACTAATGCACTTCTCCAATAACAGGGTATTGTGTTCCACTAACACATCTTTCTTAACTATATCCAAACCTAACAATGCAGCTGGTGTTTCACTTTATTCAAATTGCATAGCTAAAACTTGGAATTTCCTGCCTGCCATTAAGTATCAGAACAACTACTAACACTATCAACTGTTAAAAAAAACTTCTCAAATCACACCTATCTGAATCCTGGACCTGCTCCTGCACAAATCCTGGTTAGGACATAGATGCCTTAAGACAGCTAAAATAACACAACCAGTTGTTGTATTTGAATACTATACCCTACTAAGCATATGTATACTTAACTTGCTTGTTTTGTTTTACCTCCAATCACAGTACTGCTATTCCTACCTAGACTATAGGATTATATTAGTGAAATCTATAACATGTATTTTTCATCTTCTGCTTGTATTTGAGATTGAATCAACATCTGTATCTGTGCATTTTATATATATCATACTGTTATTAATAAATGTTGAGCTTTTCTCCCTGGGCCTCTGCTGAAAAAGGACATTTTGTCCAGTTGGACTTTCCCAGTAAACAAATGTTAAATAAATAAAAATAAATAAATAAATAAATAAATAAACAAACGAATAAACAAATAAATAAATAAATAAAATATACTGTCTTTAACATTATGTAGGTGCACATCTCATTGCATTTTATGACAGACCAGTTTTGTGCATGACTCTGGTATGTTACACACCATTTTGTACATTGTTATGGATTGAATTCATGCCTTTCATCACTTACAGTGTTACAGTTACATAAAGTCATACAGTACTGTAATATCACTTACAAAAAAGTTACCACATATGGATTGTGCCAGTTTGTATGGCATATGTCAGTCTGTATGGCATGTTATACACTCATTGTTTTGGGAGAAAAAGTATTATACATTTATGATGTTTTTTCCTGTGGTGCTCCGGTTTCCTCCCACATCCCAAAGACATGCTGTAGGTGGATTGGACACTCTAAATTGGCCCTAGGCATGAGTGTGTGCATGTGTGTGCCTTCTAAGGAAGGTTGGGTGCTGGGCTGGCAAATCAATACCGTAAAAAAAAACTCTACTGCCAATCATGAGCGGACAGGTGATCCGCTGTGGTGACCCCTAACCAGGAAAAGCAGAAAGAAGAAGAATGTTTTTTTTCCTGTGTTGGAACTTGACACAGTGTGGGAGCTGTGGTGGCTCTTCCATCATACACAGAAGACAATGATGGGACAGACCACTGCTATTCAACTTTGACTCCAAGGACCAGAATGATGGCAATTACAGGGTCAATGAAGATAACTGCAGACTGGGACCAGCACATTCCATTATTCCTGCTGCTCAATGTAAAAGATGTCCACCACCATGCCACAGAGACAATTTTCAGGGCCAGTTCTGGGAGGTGATGACAGACATCTTCCAGAGATAGATGACGGGCCTGATGGTAAACTTCTTCTAGGACAAGGGGCCATACATGACTCCTTCCAGGAGATAGCTAGAAAGATCTTTCATGATCTTCAACACCATTAAGGAGGCCTCTCCAGGTTCTTAAAGGAGAGATGATAAAATCAGCAAGCAAAGGAGACTAGCATTGCTGGAACCGAATTCATTCTCAAGTCTTGGTCAGTACCTTCATGAGGTGGACCCTGTTTTTACAAAATTTCACCAAGATGATATCAAGTGATATAATGGAAATAAATAAGATATATCACTGTACAGCTAAATTATTAACAGATGTATTACCAGAAAAACACATAGCGGTAAGGGAAAGGAAGGGGAGACATGAAATGCTATAATGTAAGCATCAAATAGAAAAAACTATAAAGCAATTAAGACAAGCAGTGTCACTGTTAGAAGATTACAAAAGAGGGAACAGATCAACAAAAATACTCAGAAAGACAGTCATGATAAAAGCAATGCACAGTATCAGAACAGACTATAAGCTATCATACACTATTGCAAATAAACTAAAGGTATCAGCAAAGGTAGAAAATTTTAGATGATATGCAGATAAATATAAAGGGAAAGTACAATATAAGCTATACAGCGGTAGCGTTGTTACCTCACAGAAAGAGGTTCTCCCATTTGATTCTTGGCTTGGCTTGGGAGTGCCTTCTGTGTGGAGTCTGCATGTCCTCCCTGTGGTTGGGTAGTGTTCGAAAGACATGCGTGTGTAAATGGGCGTGCCTTCATTGAAGGTTGGGCGTCGAGCTGGCACCTCGGCGTTTCGTAAAAATCTACTGCCAATCATTAGTGGACCGGAGTTCCGCTGTGGCGACCCCTTACCAGGAAAAAGCCAAAAGAAAAAAAATTGATGACCAAAAAACATTTTATAGAGAACTGGGAAACAAGGCAAAAGGATTAGAAACACCATAAAAAAATAATTAGACACATTTTGGAGAACTATCTATGAAGATTCTGTGGAACATAACAAAGATACTGAATAGACAGAAGAAGAAGAAGAAAGACTTCTTCTTCTTCTTTCGGCTTTTCCCGGTTAGGGGTCGCTACAGCGGATCACCTGTCCACTCATGATTGGCAGTGGAGTTTTACAGTGTCGAGTTGCCAGCCCGGCGCCTAACCTTCCACAGAAGGCACACACACACACACACACACACACACACACACACACACACACACACACACACACACACACTCACACCTAGGGCCAATTTAGAGTATCCAATCCACCTACAGCATGTCTTTGGAATGTGGGAGGAAACCGGAGCACCTGGAGGAAACCCACACGACCACAGGGAGGACATGCAGACTCCGCACAGAAGGCACCCCAGCGAGGATCGAAAGACTAAGAAGTTCAAATGTAGAGGACATGAAATGGGATGAAGTACTGCCCAGAAAAAAACTGAAACAAGATTAACAACAGCTCCTAACTGGAAAAGCCCAGGCCAAGATGCAGTGCCTTACTATTGGCTAAAAATATTAACATCTTTACATAAAGATTTAGCCATGAGTAAAAATTATTTATATGCACAATCCAAACAGATACCTACTTGGATAACAACAGCAAACATAATACTCATCCTTAACAGTGAGCCTGCAAACTATGCTAAAAACTATAGACCAATAACTTGCCTTTTGACTATGTATAAACTGAACACTGGAATTGATGCCAATAGAGTTTATAGTAATTTAGAAGAAAACGCAATCATGACAATTGAAGAAAAATGGTAACAAAAGAAAGTCATATGGAACAAAGAATCATTTGTTGTTTATGTCATAATAGAGAATTGTAAAATAGGGAAGAATCTAGGTATGGCATGGGTAGACTACAAAAAAGCATTTGACAACATCCCACATTCATAGATAAAATAGTGCTGACAATTGCATAAGAGATATCCTGCATTGATCAGTTATATTACAGTAACCGTGAAAAAGTGGCAAACCACTTTGCAGCTAAGCCATGATAAAGAACAAATTATTATTCCAGGGATAAAAACTCAAAGGGGATATTCCAGGGGGACTCTCTTTCACTGCTGCTCTTTTGTCTTGCCCTTAACCCATTAAGCTGCCTACTTAACAGACTAGGTCATGGCTACAGTTTCACCCTCAGAAAACCACAAAGTGCAAAGACTTCTCATGTTCTTTTTGTGGATAATTTAAAACTGTATACTGTAGTTCATCAGATGAGGAACTGAAAGCACAACCGCAAGTGGTTAAAACTTTCTCAGATGAAATAAGTATACCATTTGGTCTTGATAAATGTGCAAAAGCAACCTTGAAAGCAGGAAAGGTGCAGCACCAAGAAAATATCAGTCTGTGACAGGGATGTGATATAAAGGAACTTGTGCAGGAGGCAGTGTATAAATATTTGGGAACTAATGAAGGATTAACAATAAAACATAAAGAAATGTAAATAAAACATAGTAAGGAGCATTTTAAAAGACTAAAATTAATGCTGATATCAGCCTTGACATCTAGGAACAAAGTCCAAGCTATAAACCAATTTGCTCTTCCTGTTTTAACCTACAGTTTTGGGATGATTGACTGACTACAAAAAATACTGGATCAGCTGAACAGGAAAACAAGAAAAATGCTGACAAGAAACAAGAAAAATTCCAAAGACATGCGACTGGGGCATTTCTCCCTGGGCCTTTCTCCTTGGGCCTCTGCTGAAAATGGGTTATGCCCCAGTCCTGGTAAAAGATTATTAAATAAAATAAATAAATAAATACAATATTTCATGCTTATCAAAAGATTTATAAAATTCAATGTATACCAAGGTTATATATTCCCTGTCCTGAAGGAGGTTATGGGCTTCTTCAAAATTGATTACATGTAGAGATCTACAACCAATGGACTGTATATACATATCTGCTGATCTCACAAACATGGTGAAAGTTTTAAAACATGAGAAGAACACTTCTAAGATGACTTCCTTGCTTATTTTAGCAGAAGCATATCAGTGTCAAGCAGGAATGGAAATCAAATCAGAAGTAGATAAAAATCAGCAGTAACTGAATGTGCCAAAAAAGAAAATAAAGAATATAAGGTGAAGGATCAGATGACATGACATGGCAAGAAATGTGGAACATGGATAAATGTAATTGAAAGTATAGAAAACTTCTGAAACAACCTCATGTCAATCAGGATCTAATGCAGGAATGGTTAAGGGGAGGTGAATTTAAACCAAAAGATGAAAGGTTAATATCAGCAATCCAGGATAGTGGGCGACATGCACATTGGTTTACAAAGTCCGTTAAACATGTGGGAGAAAGAGAAAAATGCAGGTTCTATAAAACAGGACTGGAAATAGTCACACATCTTGATGCTGTGTGTGATACAGTAATGGTAGAGGGCCTGTATACTGAAAGACATAATAGTAACATGAGCCATAAAGCATTATAGAGAATGATGACATTTAAATTACATGGGATTGCCCATTATCAACATTTCAAAAAAACAGATATAGCAGTCCATGAAAAGAAAAAAAAGCAGCATTGATCATTGAAATTGCTACACCAAGTGATTACATTGCCTTACATACAGAGAGACACAAAGTCATAAAATACCAGGGTTTGCAGACAGAAACAAGGGCATTGTGGAAAGATACCCAGACAGTTCCAGCAGTAGTAGGAGCATTAGGTCTCAATAAATTTGAGTCTTATTTATATAAGCTACAGATATATGTAACTTTAGATATTTTACAGATATATGTAACTCCATATGAATTGTAGGAGTCAGTTCTGGGCAGGTGCTGTGAATTCCAATTTTGGATAACATCAAGGATTGAACTGATACTAATTTCACAAACTTTAATCATAGTTTGACTTAGGAATGGAGTCCTTTCCTGTCATGGTATTACAAGCCCAAACAACTTGGAGAAATTAAAGTGATCAAGACCATAAGGAATGTCTGTGTGATCCGCTTATATTATACTGCCATCACGGTGTTTCCCATATCCAACAATTTATGGTATAGTCATAGTTGTGTAGACATCGCATATTGCTGTCATGCCTTTCTGACATATGTCATAATGTGCACTGCACATATCATGTCATAAGTAGTGTTGTGTTGTTGCTGCAGTATGACACACATTACCAAATTACACATGCAGTAACCAATTTGATGAACATGATATGCTGCAATTGCAGCATATATTTCTCCATATGGGCAGGGGTGCTACTCCTTACGTGTGTGTGTGTGTGTGTGTGTGTGTGTGTGTGTGTGTGTGTGTGTGTGTGTGTGTGTGTACTCCTATGCATGCAGTGCAGCAAAATAATTTTATGACCTATACACTCTGTCTCTTTATGTGACAGATATGACTATTGCAGACATAATTGTTCTGTTTGTGTTGTTCCAGTGTATACTTAGGTAGGATGACAGCAGCTCACATACTATATTACTCCCATAGGTCTCACATAACACAGTGAAGTGGGTCTTGTGTATATATTTGCACAAGTGATCTATGTGTATGCATTACACTCATTTCTCTGTTGGTTGTTGTTCTCTTAAGTCTGTTCAACCATAGGTTCATAGGTTCATAGGCCGGTACTAGGCTATTGGCCCTAGGGCTTATATAAACCTAGCCAAAAAGGTACCCTGGCTTTCGCCATCCAAGAAAATTATTTTCCTGTGCCCCTGTCAAGCAGAGCCACAAAAGTGATCCCCAGGGTGAATTTCCTATTTCCCATTCAATCATCAAGATTTTTCTTGAAGAGTGCTAATGAGAAACTTTGTTTGACATAGATAGGTAGTCTGTTCCAGAGTATGGGAAGTCTCTGGGACAGGAATCTATCCATCCAGCATGTTCTGTTTATTGTGGTGACAAGGTTTAAGTCCCTAGAGCATGTAGCTTGGAGGGACTGGGATTTCTTTAAGTGAAGCATGCCCAACAGCTCTGGGTTTGACATAGCTTTTTATGTTAGGCAGAGACTGCCTCTGAGTAGGCGATATGCGACGGAGTAAAGCTGGAGTTTTTTGAGATAGTCTGCGTAGGGCATCTGCTTGAGGCCAGTAATTCTCTTGGTGAGATATTTCCGCAGCCTTTCCAGTTGTTGTAGATGTCTTATGAGGTACATACCAAAAGGGGTATTGTACTCTGTAATGGGTCTAATGAGTGATGAGTAGAGGGAACAATGACCTCTCTTTTTCTGGATGAGAAACCTTTTGTGATGAGGTGTGCCATGTAGAAGGATTTCCTGACCACTGTGGTGATGTGATTATCAAAGGAGAGACTACTGTCCACCTGTGTCCCAAGGTCTCTTATCACACTTTCAGTGTTAAGTAGACTACCGCCTATGTGGTAGTTCATAGGTACAAAGTTTTTACCAAAGGGGATGAGAATGCACTTTTTGGCATTGAGCTTGAGGCCATGGCTTTGACATCAGGCATCTGTCTCAGTGAGGCCCTTTTGTAGGATGTCCACATCATTAGGAGTTTCGATTATGGCTCCTAGTTTGCAGTCATCTGTGAACTAGTTAGCCAAAGACCTTCTGTGTTAGCCTGTACTTCAGAGAAGTAGATACCAAACAGGAGAGAACCCAGTACTGAACCCTGTGGTACTCCACTTATCACTGGTCTGAAGTCGGATTTGGAGTCTGGTACTTTCACAGTGTAGGTTCTGTCAGTAAGCCAGTTGGCAACCCATCTTGTCACATAGGGATTTATACCTAGTTTAGTGAGTTTATCTATAATCCCAGAGTGGGGGATGGTGTCAAAAGCCCTGGCGAGATCTAGATAGGCTGTGTGAACCACATTACCCTCATCTATGGCTTTGGTGACTGCTTTAAAGAAGTCTATCAGGTTTAGGAGACATGATCTGCTTTTTATATACCCGAACTGTGTGGGATCCAGAGTTTGAAGATTACCAATGTCTTTGTTTATGAGTTCCGTGATGATACATTCCATGGCCTTGCAGACCAGGCTCATCAGGCTAATGGGGCAGTAGTTCCCGGGGTCTGTCATGGCTCCCCCTTTGTGGAGTGAGTTGACCGTCACAGTGCTCCATTCAATGGGCACAAAGCCTGAGTTGAGGCTATGATTGAACATGGTACTTAGGTGGGGTGCCAGTTCATTCTGTAGTTCATGTAGAATGCAGCCTGGGATGTTGTCAGGTCCCGTGGATGCTGTGGTCTTGGCTTTGGAGAGTGAGGTTTTTACCTGTGCAGCTGTGATTACAGGAACTTTGCATTCTTCCGGTATAGAGATGGGCCCTTTAGGGGGTGAGAGGGGGGTAAAGTTAGCACTGAACCTATCTGCCAGGATGTTGGCAATATCAGTTGGTTCTGTATATTTAGTGTTATTGAGCTGTAACTCAGAGCAGATATGAGTGTTCTCATTGAGATTTTTGACATAGCTATAGAATGCTTTGTGGTTGTCTTTAGAATCAGTGGCAATTTTGTTTTCCTAACTAGCTTTTGAGGATTTTATGAGGGATCTCAGCTTCTTACTGCGGCTGACCAGGGAGTTCCTCCAATCATGGGATTTTACTCTTTTTTGCAACAGTTTCTTTCTTCTGTTGTAGAGTTTGTTTATGGAGGAAGACCACCAGATCGGCTTTCTTTTTTTGGAGGATAGCATATTGGTTCTGTTAGGGATAGCACAATCCATGCACTCATGTAAGTGCTTATAAAGTGTATTTGTGCAGGATTCAGCAGTCGTATCTCTATTGTCCATCTGCATGGGTGTCATGAATTTGCCACTTCTGTCTTAAGAAGTGTGAAGTTGGCTTTGTTGAAATTTTTTACAGTTGTTTCCCTAATGTGGAGTGGGAGCGGGATGTGGATGTCTAGGGTGATTAGCTTGTGATCGGATCTGACCAACGAGGAATTGACCTCTGGTGTGGATCACTGATCACCCAAGTTGGTAATGACCAGGTGTAGGATATTGCTGCCCCTGGTGGGGGTGTGGATAAGCTGATCCAAGGCACTGGAATTTATGAATAACCACATAAAAGGTCCTTGCTTATGTGATTTCTGTACTATTGTTGTGTCATGCTGTCACTCTAGCACAATGGCCTTGTGTGTGGCATATAGTGGCAAATGTGCCATGTTATATGAAATTAGTGCTACTTATATATATATAAGCAGGTATCTGTCACACAATGCATTGACATTCACTGATCCATTAGTAAATATACAGAAGAGGTGAAGCTTTATTTAGCATCATTTATGGACCCCTTGTTTATCCTTATCTTGGTTATGTCAATAGCCGGTCCTTTTAATAATACCTTATCTTAGAACATGCATAAACAGATTTGTATATATGTCCATATACATGCATTTGTAGTACCTATGCAATGATTTACATGATGTACTAGTGTATGAATGTACAATGATTGACACACATCCACCTTTGTAATATGTGACTGTCTACATGCAATTATTCCATTTTCTGTGCTGTTGTTCACAGGACAGTCCTTTGATCAGTCCTTCACATGTACAGTGTTATTCATTTCAATAAATGTTTTTGTGTACCCTGTTGTGTTATGATTGCATGACAGTATATATGTGTATGTGATAATCAAAAGTACTTTTGTTGTGTACCTGTGCATCGTCTGTTTAACTGTTGCACATTACTGTGTTTTTCTCATTTGTACACAGACATGTTTCTAACTGTCAGCAATCCACCTTTTTTCTGTGCCATGTGTTTGCCATTTATTTCAGTGTAGTTTTGGAGGACTACCACACCATCCTATTTGATGAACCCATGCTTGGGCAATCGAACCCATGCGTGGGCAATGTGTCTCTTTAGAGAAGGTTGTACTGCTTCATTCTGTGCCTACTTTTTGTTGCTTGCATTTCCTCACTGTTGTGGGCCTGTGTTGTCCATCTCCCTTCCCCCTTTTAGCTTTGGCCCACACATTTCACATATGCATGGCATATGTTATGTGCATGTTTACCTTCTTCTGCATTATCATCATTGTCATGTAGTTGTACTGTTACAATAGTATCTTATGCCAATGTCATGTAGTTGTACTGTTACAATAGTATCTTATGCCAATGTCTTGCACAACTTACTCATTCAAGGCATATGCATGAAAGGCACTGGCAGTTAATTTGATTCCACCAATGTTCGTGTTATACTTATGTGGTGAGCTGTAACCAGGAAATGGTTGGGATCCTTTCTATGCAGAGGTAGGTATTCCTTACCTGTCATTACTCATACATGTTTCACCATTTTTGTAATATTGTATGTCATTGGTGCATGTATCTGCACTGGCATTTTTTTCTGATTGGATTCTGTTATTCCATTGCATGTCACACATATGCATTTTATAACTGTCAACCCATCTGTGTTGCCTCTTATATGGCATATGTCTTTGATATATGGATAAAATTCTACCTATGTTTGAGTTGCTTATTCTTATTTGTGTATTACACTGCCACATTATTGCTTTCCTGCAGTACTGCTGTTTCACATTGTGCTTGGTCTTTTGCCTTTCACATGCAGGGTTGGAGGTTCTAATCTACCCTCTGCTTGTCTTCTCCTACATTTCCTTGACTGTATTTGCTTATCTTTGTTGTTGCTTGACTTAAACTGCCACCAGCCTAGTTAATGATTGTATTCAATATCCACTCTGTACTGCAATGACTACACTCCCTATTTATTTTTCTACAACACACCTACCATCGGTCATACACATTCTGGTATGACTGTCACACAATTTGCAACTTCTCAGCACTGAGTTTTGTATAAGTACATATGTATTTGTCCATTATACCATGGCTGGTATGCATTCCTACCCTGTTTGTCCATTTTTCTTCACCCATGCTTTATAGTCTGAATGTGTATTGTCTGTGCATCTTACATCTCCTTTATATTTATTTCCAACTTCTGTCGTTCATGAATTTTGATATTTGTTATACATTTATACCTGCTTTTGTGCACTACTTCTCCTCTTTCCCTGTCTTTTACATACCGTCTATTCTCAAAAAAGGGGCCCATTTCCACCTAAAGCAAAAAAAAAAAAATACCCATGCTCCTCTGACTCTCACTCAGACCTTCCTGCTTCATCATACCTCTTGTGTGTCCCTTTTCCTCGCCCACACCCCACATCTGTTTTTCTTTCACCCTATTTCCTTGGGTATGGGCATTACTTATGTTTCCTGCATGTGTCCTTCACTCATTGTTAGCTGCAGTTAGCTAAGGCAAAAGTAATCATGATTGTCCTTCACCTAACTTGTTTAATTTTTTTATTAGAAATTTTGCAGATTCCCTCAGATTCCACAAATTATGGTGGTTGTATTTATATATATCCATCTACAAATTAAAATGTTATCAGAAATTGTTTGTTGATATTTGTTTCTTTTTAGACAGACAGATGCACATTTCTATTCCTTTAGTAATTTTCACTTACTACAGACAGTTGCATTAAGCTTCTATAATTTTCCTAGATATATATTGGTAATGCACTTATATCTCTCAGTTCTTGAACAACTTTTCTTGAAATACTGATTTGATGTGACTGTTTGAGGTTCCCTGGGTGTTATTGGTTAAGACTGCTTGGCACTAAGTTATTCTCTGTACCCTTAGGCATATTTGCATATTGTGTGGTTATCTCAACTTTTTCTCAGAACTAAGCAAACTGCGCCGGATTCCACAAACTTTATGGAATCCAACTCATAGATTGACAGATATACAGCTGCATACATATACATATATACACTTAGATATTTTCTGATGGTTAACACCAAATAAAATATGTAATAAAATGTGCATCTGGTGCAATATAGAGCTGTTTTTGTCTACAATCTTAGAGTATCATCAAAGGTTTTGCATACTCTTAGTACGTAATTATTACTACTAACAATTTCCTAAGTCTAATACTTTCATGCTGCTCACTAAAAATGAAACAATTTCATGTGCTGCACACAAAGCAGATAAATAAAATAACAACTAGAGCACATTCAGCATTTCCCCTTCTTTTCAGTGTAAAAGAAAATCTTTCTGCATACACAAAATAAACTCATGTGTCCCTCAGAAAGCAGTTCTGCTCATCTAAATCAATCCCGATAATTGTAAATGCATTCATCCATCCATCCATCCTTTTTTCACATTTTTAAGCACAGGGTCAGTGTGTCACTTCAGCAGTGACAATCATTGCCAGAAAAAAAACATTTAAAATAAAACATTAAAAAATTACAACAAAGAGCAAGTCTGATATTACTTGTACAACTGATCTAGTTCTAGCTATTTGAACTAAGTAAAATATAAAAGCTAGAAAAAAATAACTTGACTATAAAACTTAACAAATTCTAATGTCCTTCCACCCAACTGTCACTACATAAAAGAAAATTATTAATTACCTCAGGACTGGAGTATAAAGCCAGCCAAGACACATTCCATTCATAAAAACCTATACAAACGAAGGCCCATTTCAACAGAAACTTAGACAGGTATTTTGGCTCTTTGATGTAAATGTGAAATACTACTCTAATGTAAAAACACAGAAAATAGATCAATGAAATAGCTGAGATCTGTTTTATGTGATAAGTGAAACATTTTGTATTGTAGGATTACAGAGTTCAGTTAATGACAGACATCAATAATCATTACAGAGCTACTTCACAGACTAAGCAAGCATGCAGGCACATTGATTTTATTTATTTATTTTAGTTACTTACTTATTTATTTATTTATTTATTTATTTATTTTGGCAATCCTTGTGTTCAAGAAGAATGTTTCTGAAATAAAGAATTACCAGTTGTAATATATGTTTAATTTCCTGAATGTTAAAATGCTACACTATATGTGGAATGATGACTCTAGTACCCATTGTCTAATAATACATGTATTGATAAGTAGCCATATATATATATCTTCTGGCACTGTTCCCCTTTAAGAGGCAATATGTCACCTTTCAAGTAATATTCGTGTTTTGATTCTGCGTACAGATTTGCTAACCGGGTTTTTGATTAAGGAGACATGGTAGAATATTTGCAGTTATCAGTTTAGTGTAACACATAATACAAACTCCTTTGATCATATTTCTGTCTCTGTAATCACGCATGCTCTTGCTTCTTGAAACAGTAGTTGAAGAGGATTGCAAATTAAACTTTTGTTAAATTATTTCCATAGGACTGTATGGTTGTCATACAGCATAAATTGCCTTCATTATTTTGTTGCTCAAATTTAGGTTGATATATTAACATTATGAAACATTTTAGCAATGATCTGCAATGAAACTAATATGTATACTTGAATTAAAAAAGACATTTAATCAGAATATGTAAGCATTTAGGCTGTTTGGTCTAGAAACTATGGAATAATTTAAATGCAGTCCTAGTTTTAAAACTGTGTCATATACTCATATTAGTACTTATTATTGATAAAATGAACAACTGTTGTAAATAAGAGTGATAAAGTTGCTGAGTCAGCAAATGGGAACCAGTTAACCCTATGCAAGGCAAAGATCTAAAAGCCTTTAATTTGAAACTGTTGCATATGCAGTCTCTTTAATTACACTAAAGTCTGTCTTCATAATAATACAGATGTTTCTCATCAGTCACCTTAAACATCAGAAATCTGGTAGTTATTTTTTACCACAGTAAATACAAGAAGGGTAGTCAGAATATTCCATTTTCGCTTAATTTTTAACACATTTCTTTCTTTCTCTCACAGCTTGATAGAACAATTACTAATTGGAGCCATCTGATAGATTAACCTTAGTACTGATTCACATACTGCCTTCATTCCTGCAAAATGTTGCAAAGAGAAAGTGTCTCATTTTAACAGTGTGGCATTCATCTACATATGTCAGACTTCTTCTACATACTTATTATATGGGCCTGCCCTTTTGCTTGCCAATAAGCTTAAAGTTTTATATTTATATTAGGTTACTTCACATCTCTACTACATCCCAGACATCATAGCTAATTCCTACCCACTCTCTTAGGTCTCAAAGTTTTCTTTTTTCATCTGAAGGTTGAAACTTTAAATCTCTATAATTTATTCTATTAGTCATCTCTTTCATAACGTTTATGTTAAATCATTCCTCCTGCTCCTGGTCCAAGGGTATCAGATAGACTACAGAAGACCGTCACCACTCTTGGAAATGAGTCATTCAGTTGATGCAGCTTGCGATTTCCTTCATGGCGTTTGGATACTGCAGAATGGCTGTCCTTATACATATTTATTTATTGCATGCTTATTTTAGCCATCACACACAAGAAGATGACATCCACTTCCACCACCAAGGATCTTGGCATGCTTAGCAGCACCGTGAGCATTGAAGGGGAGAAGAACAGCATGGCTTTCACCTGGTGAGATGGTTGTGTGTGTGTGTGTGTGTGTGTGTGTGTGTGTGTGTGTGTGTGTGTGTGTGTGTGTGTGTGTGTGTGTGTGTGTGTGTGTGTGTGTGTGTGTGTGTGTCCTACGTGGCATAAGCTATCAATAACATTAGGGATCAAA
This sequence comes from Protopterus annectens, assembly GCF_019279795.1. NCBI lineage: Eukaryota > Metazoa > Chordata > Ceratodontiformes > Protopteridae > Protopterus > Protopterus annectens. The sequence continues at coordinate 986,807,075 of NC_056732.1, read as the reverse complement.
CAGGAGGCATTTACTTGCTAAGTGACAGGAGGCCAGAGAAGCTATGTTATTTCTAGCAATATTTCTTCATTACAAACATTTCACTCCTATACCTTGACTGCTTGCCAAAACATGAATAGGAATGTTAAGATCATAATAATAAGAAACTCTGATTGATATAATTGTAATAATTAGCCTATAAGAGTATGCATAATCAACACTGTGAAACTACTGTTTTCTTACATGTTAGTATTATCATTTCTTTTCCTACAGCAACTAGGTCATGGCTGAAAAATGACCTGAAGGCCCAAACCATTTACTTACCAATAAATTATTAAAATAAAAAATGGTGACTCAAATATAGAATAGGTGGGATTCAGGAACAATTATCATATTATGCAAAGCATTTTTTGCAGTTCCTGGATATGAACAATGTGTTATGGAAGGCTTAGCAGGTAGGTATCATATGCAGTGCAGTTACACAAAATACTGGGCCGGATTTACGAAAGCATGCATGGAGCTGTAGAGTAGTGTAAGACGTCAAACAGGCAATATGTCTGCCGTGTGATCCAGGAACAGCTGGCAGGGGCGTGCACGAGAGCTGCTAAAGCTACTCTTGCACGGACAGCATCATGGTATGCAAATTACCTCATTTGCTGCTGGAAGCTATGCAAATGAGGTAAATTTGCAATCCAGGAAACACTAACCTGTCCGTGGAAGATTAGTGTTATCTGCAGAAATGTACTCCATTGGTAACGGAGTACCGTTCTGCAAATAGCTAAACGGAGCTATGACAGCTCCAAATAAAGGATGCATACAGTTGAAGAAGCATGCCAATGGCCAAATATAAGGCCATTGGCATTTATAAATGTTTAAAAATATAAAAATCTAACTTTTTTCCCCGATCTCCGATGTTTAAGCATAGCGCAGCACTGCACAAACGTGCGGTGCTTTAAAAAACAAGAAAATAATTTAAAAATAGCCAAAAATAGGCATTTTCACTAAAAAGCTTTTTCTGCCATACAGGTGAATGGCAGGCTGAAGACAACATGGCCACTGAGTAGTGGTTGCTAAGGGGAAAGCTCAGTGTGAGAGATGTAACCATGCATTAGTAGGCAATCCTATGCAAATGAGGATAAGGATAGTGAATCCCAATTTTCCCCAGCATGTGAGCCATGTCCCAAGAGTGTAAGAGTAGGAGAAGGTGAGTTGTAGAATAGAATATAGGTGACACCATGAGGGTGTGTGTCAGAAAGGCTGTAAGCTAATTGGAGCACAGTGGCTTGTATTTGCCCTGAGTTGCTCAGGATTGCAAGAGGCGTGCCTACAGTTGTCCTATTTGAAAACCTGAAACCAAAGGTGCACACTGTTAAAAGATCAGAAATGTCTTGCAAAGCGTGTGCACTCGTGTGCGCTTGTGTGCGGGCGTGTGCGCGTGTTTGCGCTTGCTTGCGTGGCAGTGCCCGGGCAGAAATAGAAGGGCAAAAGGAAGGAAAAGAAGTAGTAGTAAGTTAACCAAGGAGAATTAGCAGAACTGCCAGGTGAAATATATCAGAATCAGCCAATTACACAGGCAGCAGACTAGCCCAGCCCAGCCCAGCACTTTAAACTCTGCAAACAGCATTCCCCCTTGTTTTTTTCCCAAGAACTCTGCAACACTGCAATATACAAAGAGGGAAAGCTTAAAAAGCTTAAGTCAGACAAAATGTTAGGGGCTGCTCTTGCTATCATAAACCAACATGTGCAAGGTGCTGAGGGTGGTGATGTTGTGAATGCTGCTGAGCAACCCACAGTGAGGAGACGGAGAAGAGTGTACAGACCCAGGGTAACCTACCAGGGGCTACATGAGCTGGAGATAGTGCAGCACTATAGGGTGGACAGAGGCCTCCTAAAGCAAATTGTTGAGCTGTGCCGGCCACGCATCACACACAGAACCAACAGAGGGGAACCCATCCCAGTGGATACCAAGGTATGTGCTGGCGTAAGAATACTAGTTACAGGTACCTTACAAAGACCAACTGGTGATATGATGGGGATTTCACAGGCATCAGCATCCAGGGTACTCCATCAGTTCCTGGATGCCATGTCAGCACATGTCGGTGACCATGTATATTTCTCCAATTCCCATGAGGCATTGGCCAGCAATATGCGTCTTTTCCACCAAATAGCAGAATACCTTGAGGTAGTGGGTGCAATAGACTGCATGCACATATGCATCAAAGCATCACCCGGTAAGCAGGGTAGGGTCTACATCAACTGCAAGGGCTTTCCCTCCATCAACTGCCAGGTCATGTATGATGCCCAGGGCATAATAATGAATGTGTTTGCTGGCTGCCCTGGAAGCTATCACAATTCCCACATCTGGCATCTGACGCAGTTGTACCAGAGATTTGCCAATGGGGACATCCCTGATGGTCACCTAGTGGGGGATGCTGGATATGCACACACCTGAACAAGAACTCCATAATGAGGCACACGCACCAACAAGAAATATAATTAAGCATGTGTTTGGGATGCTCAAGTCATGTTTCCAGTGCCTGGACACATCTGGTGGAGCCTTGCAGAACTCACCAACTACATGTACCCAAATTGTTATGGTATGTGCCATGCTACACAATATGATCCTGTGGAAACAGCTGCAGCAGGAACAGCATGGGGCAGGGCCAAACAGCCCCCCACCATTGCCAAGGCCTGCACAGGCACAGGGTGACTCAGAAGAGGATCAATCTAAGCCTGCCCCAGTAGGCAGAAGGAGGCGTGCCCAGTAAGCCCTGGCCTTGGCAAAGAGGCAACGCATAGCACATACACTGACTCAGTACGAACCCTGGACATGACACCTCTCTCTGACTCGCACATACAGTAAAAGGGATGCCTAACTTGACACTACCTGTTTTCAAACATGTATAGGGAGTGTACTATGTGCATCTGACATAGGCAGCCCTGCAGCACCACCTGAGGCATGAGTGCCCTATTTTAAGCAATATAAAGCATTGCTAAGCACATTTTACCAGTACTGAGCATATTTAAATAGAATTGCGCATAGCTGCACACCGCGCTAACCCGCACAACGTCGGGCAACGTAGGGCAACGTCGAGTAACATTGAGCAATGTTGGGCAAAGTTGGACAAAGTCGGGCAATGTTGAGCAAAGTCGGGTAAACATGCTCAGACTTGCTTCACTGTTCCTTAACCAGTCAGGTCTGCCCAGCAGGAAAATAAAAAGCAGTGACAGGGCTTGAACTCAGGATACTGTGCAATCTAGTCACAGTACTGAACCACTAAGCCATGACAGCATTTCACTGGCACAGACACAACTTACGTCACTCACACATACCGGTTTGGGGGGGGGGTCACATGCCTAACAGTCACAGCCAGCAGGACAATAGTAGGCAAGCGCAAACACAAACAAATGCTGTATCATGCCCTCTGAAGAGGCATATGAGTAACCTCCCCCCAGGCCTATGCAGACAGATAACAGCTGGTCAGGCAGTGTGATGTGGGTTGGGTAGGCTATGAAGTCACAAACTAATATGCGTGTAATTGGAAGCTAAGGTCTGTAGTACAGTGGTATGCCTCAAGCCAGTACGATAGGCAACAGTACAGACTGAAATGGAGTACCTGACATAGCAGTGCAGGCCTAGCAAATGTGTATAAGTGAAGGTGTACCCCTCATCCTATGTACACCCACAGTAACAATCAGGTGTGTCCCCCCAGGTAGAAATGTACAAATAATAGCTGTCCCCCCTGTATGTAGAAATGTTGATAAGTCTATGCAAATTGACTCATGGAAGCCCTGCAGGCACATCGTGCTTCCTGTCGATGTACAACACAAAGGTGAGCCCTGAAGTAAAAACTAACTTGATTTTTCACACACATATAGTATATATGCCCATAGTGGGCATGCTCACACACTTAAACAAATTTATCAAATTTCAGTCAGCAACATACTGAAAGGTCATACTGGGCATGCTCACACACTTAAACAAACGAAGCAAATGTCAGTCAACAACATACTGAAAGGTCATACTGGGCATGCTCACACACTTAGGCCATGTCTGAGTACAGCAGTGGGCCACACATATCTGGCAGTTGCAGTTCTTACTCCAGACACTTGTCACTATTCACCAATCCTGCCTTGTGCACACAGTGATATGAAAACAGACCCATATAATATATTGGACCCCTGTCATAATCAAACTATGTACTACAAGTACTAAAGTTGTTCAAAGAAAGTGAAAATCCAAAGAAGATCAATAAATCTCTGATCAGTATCATCAAGAAACAATGAGCACTCCTAACATTATCCAAGCCATGTTCTGGCAAAAATATTGCCAAAGAGTCCATAGAGAACCATGAAGCTTTCTTTCGCAATGTCATGAATATCAATGTAAACTCATATATGTTCTGAGTCAGTGCAAAGTGTAAATGAATACATGTACATTACTGACATTGCCAACATCTTGTCAGACAGGTTCATACATATTTACCCCCCTCTCACTGACAAAAGGGCCCATTACCATACCTGGAGATTGTGAAAACCCAGAAATCACATATACAATGGTTAAACATCACTATCCAAACCTAAAAACATGGAGTCTATGGGATGATATGGTTTCCCTGGCTGTGTCATATGTGAACTCCAAAACAAACAGATCCTGCACCTGAGCAGTCTGTTGAGACTCACCCTCTGTACAGGATATGAAACTGTTGAATGGGTTACAGCAACATTTGGTACACTCCACAAGTGTTGGTGCACAACAGACCATGGGGACTATTGTCTTATAAGCCTAATAAGCCTGATCTGCAAGGCCACGGAGTCCATAATTATGGAATTCATAAACAGAGCTATTGGGAGCCTACAAACATCCAACCCTACCCATTTTGGTTTGGTCAGGGGCAGATCATGGTTCCTAAACCTGCTACACAGTTTTCAAAGCAGTCACCCAGGACATACATCAATGAAATGAGCTACACACGGCCTACATAGACCTTGAAAAGCCCTTTTCCAACATCCCAAACACACGTCGTATCCACAAAATCAAGAACCTGTGCATGAACATGTATGTCATCTGATGGATTGTCAACTGCGGCACAGATAGATCCCACAAGGTAAGAATTGTGGTCTCCCTGTTGGACTGTAAGCTGGTAACAACTGTTGTCCCCCATGGCTCAGTCCTGGTACCCCTCCTGTCTGGTGTATACTTTTCAGAAATACAGTCAAACACATGAGGGCTATGGTTAGCAAAGTTTGCGAATGACTGCAAAAAGGTTGTCATAATCGATGTTTGGGACAACAGAGACATCCTTAAAAAGTTTCTCAGTCAGACAGATGTGGTGTCAAAATTATGGCCTCGAGCTACAGTCATACAAATACCACATAGGTGCCAACACCCTAAATATGGACATAATTTTATTTATTTTATTTATTTATTTCAGTTTGATTACCGGGGAAGTCCACTGGGCCAAGAAGTGCCCATTTTCAGTGGAGGCCCGGGGAGAAAAGCTCCACAAGCAATACAATGAAACATGGTTACATAAAGTTAATGGTATAATACAAGAGTAAGATTCATGCAGTCAGGAAATACATTTACATAAAATGTGCATAATGAGCAAGCATAATAAAGCAATACAGTGCAGAGTAAAATAACAAAAATACATAGATGTGCAAAAAGTAAGTTGGAGTCAGGAGAAAGTTAGAAAAGTCAGGAAAATCTTGGAGGTAGAGAGGGCCAGGAAATGGAGAGCTCAGGGAAAGAGATCCCTGGAAATTATATCTGGTGAGAGCAGGAACATTTCCATTTGGATGACAGGTATTTGAGAAGTAGGGTCTTGAAGGATTCGGAGTTAGGTATAGTCCTAAGAGAAGGAAGGAGAGAGTTCCATTTTTTACCTAGAGAGAAGGAGAGTAGAAGTTGGCCGGCAGGATGTTTAGGTTTGTGGATGGAGATAAGGTTTTGGTGTTCAGATCTCAGAGATCTGTTTGGAGTGTATGGTGGAAGGATGTTTATTAAGGCAGGGCATGAGTCTGGGTAGAATATTAGTTTGTGAGCGGTGGTTAGTTGGAGATAGTCCAAGTGGTTGGGAAGTTCAAGCCAATTTAGAGATTTAAGGGTAAGGCAGTGGTGAGTTGAGGTTTTGGATTTGGTTGCGAATTTAGAGATCTTATTATAGCAAGTTTCAAGTTTTGAGATGTTGGAAATAGACAGATTGGTTAAAAGAGGGGCTCCATAAAGAAGAGAAGGTAGAAGGTATGTAATTGCCAGGGTGTGCCTAGAGGAGTTGGAAAGAAATTGGTTGTTTCTGTAGAGCATACCTAACTTTTGGTGGGTTTTCTTTATGTTTTGTTGAATGTGGAGATCGAATTTTAGGTGTTCGTCTATGGTAATGCCGAGTAGTTTAGCGGAAGGCACTACTTCTATAGCAGTGTTGGTTTGGCTGAGGACTTTGAAGGAATCTTTGTCAAAGGATGATGAAGCTCTGGAAGGGGTAAAAATTAGAATTTTGGATTTATTAGAGTTGAGGGAGAGGTGGTTTTGGTGCATCCAGTTCTCTGTGGTGGAAAAGGCTATTTGTGTTTTAGTCTGGAGTTCAGAAAAGTTAGAGGCAGCACAAACTAAGGTGGAGTCATCAGCGTATTGGATGACTGTGGTGTCAGGTATGACGGAGTGTAGATTATTTATAAAGATGTTGAAGAGCATGGGTCCGAGGATGGACCCCTGGGGAACACCGATAGGTGTGGGCAAGAAGGAAGCGGTAGAGTTCATCCATCTGACAGCTTGAGATCTTTCAGATAGGTAACTGGAGAACCAGGAAAGAGTATGTGGGGAGAGATTAAGGTTGGCAAGATGAAAGAGTAGGTGTGTATGGGAGATGGTGTCAAAGGCTTTGAAAAGATCTAGTAGTACTGTGGATACAAGGAGTCCAGAGTCTCAGGCTCAGTTGACTGTTTCAAGGAAGGATAGTAAGGCAGTAATGGTGCTATGGCTGGGGCAGAAGCCATGTTGGGTGGAAGTAAGTAGGTGATTCTGTGTTAGGAAAGGTAAAAGCTGGTGGTGGACACATTTTTCTAGAACTTTAGATATTGGAGAGAGTAGGGCGATGGGGCGGAAATTAGAGATAGTGGTGTTTTTACCTCCTTTGTGGAGAGGTAGGATGTAGGCTGAACGCCAGAGTTTGGGTACGTATGACTCATTTAAGGATCTGTTTATCAGGATACTAATAGGGAGAGCAATACCTTTAGCTGCGCATTCGAGGAAGGAGGAGGGTATGTTGTCAGGGGCATTGGAGCATGGTTTATGATTAGATAAGAGCCTTTTTATGAAGCTGGTTGAAACTGGTTTGAACTGGAAATTCAAGAGACATTTATTAAGGTTATTGGGTGTTGAGGAGAGGATGTTAGGTGGATTATTGTTTGGGAATGTTTTGGTTAGATTAGCTATGGATTCTGTGAAGAAGGTGTTGAAGTGAGAACTCAATTTCTTGTCAGTTAAACTAGGGTCTGGGCAGGGATTATTCTTGGACCCTGGGTGTAGAAGGGAGTTAACTGATTTCCAAAATTGTTTTTGGGTTCTTATTTTTGTTAGACTGCAGTTTACTATAGTAGTTTTTTTTGTCTAAAGTGATTAGTTTTTTACTTGGTTGCGAAGTTGGGTGTATTGGAGGAAGAAGAGGCAGTTTGTTTTTCTGATAATGCTTCCAGGCTTTGTCTCTGTGATGCATGATTTGTTTAGTATCTTTTGTCAGCCAAGGAGCAGAGTTAGTTTTGATTCGTTTGTTTCTTAGAGGAGCTAGGCAATTCAGAGTGTCTAGGAAAACAGAGTTGAAATGCTCTACAGCATTGTCTAGGGGGAGAGTATTAAGGATTTGCCAGTTGATTAGTTTGAAGGTGTTTGTGAAAATTGTAGGGGTAAAGTTGCTAAGATTTTGAGTTTGAATGTACTGGTGATGAAATTGGGTGGAATTAGCTGACTGATGAGTGAAGGCAGGGAGATGGTCACTGAAAGTATCGGGGGTGGTGCCTGATAGAATTATTTTGTTGGGATGAGAAACTAGAATCCAGTCCAAGATGGATCCAGGAGGGTGGATTTTGTTAGGACGAGTTGTTGAATGGATTACTTGGGTGAAGTTGTATAGGTTAATGGATAGAGAAGGGGAAGGTGAGTTGATTTTATTCCAGTCTATATTAACGTCGCCAAGAATGTAAGTTTCATATTTTATTTCAGTTGAGGCCCAGTGAAGAATATTTTCAAGAGTAGAGATGTTGTCACCTGGGGAGATATATAAGGAGATAAAGCAGATATTCTTACGTTTATTCAATCTGAGGAGACCTGCAGTTAGTTCAGTATTTTTGAAATGTGGGGTTGGGATTTGCAGAGGGATTAGAGAGAGATGGTTAGAGTAGATTAGAACAGAGCCTCCACCTTTTTTATTTAAATGATCATTTCTGAGGATGTGGAAGCCTGGAGGTAAGATTTCAGGGTCAGTAATATAAGGTTTTAGCCAGGTTTCAGAGATGGCTAAGATGTCTGGTTGATTGTGGTTTATCCAAGCTTGTAATTGGTGGGTTTTATTGTTGAGGCTCTGAGCGTTGATGGTGAAGAACTTAAGTGTATTAAGAGAGAAAGTAGAGGAGGTAGAGGAAAGGGGGAAAGGGGTGTTAGTAGAAGGGGAGGAAGGGGGAGGAGGGAAGGGGTTGTTTGTATGGAGACAGGGGTCTAGGTTAGGGTGGATATCTCCAGATAAGGCTTTGGCATTACTGGCACCAGCTTTTGGCCTTTTGGGTTGGTACAATAGGGTGTTGTTTGGGATTGGCTGTGGTTTAGGTTTAAAAATGTCTGTGGAGGTGGAAAAGACTTTGGGCTGGAAAAGGTATAGAAGTTTAGGTGGAATAAGGAAGGAGGATATGTAGTGGAAATGATTGAGTAGTGGAGGGTGAAGGTGAGTGTATGGGATGGTGTAAGCAGAAGGGCGGGATGGGGGAGATTTGGAAGAGAAGGAAGTAGCATGATAAAGAGGAATTAGTAAGATGAGAAGGGAGCAGGGGAGTCGGGTAATGGTGAGAATTTGGGAGGGCATGTTTACAAAGGATGGGTTAAAGAAGGGTAAGAGTGGAAAGGAAGTGAAGGGTAGAAGAGGAGAGGATGTGAAGAGGAAGAAGGGGTGTTATAATTTAGCAAATGGGAGAGGAGGAGTTTAGACAAGAGAGGGTGTAGCTGAGAGTAAGAGAAGAAGGATTGAGGGAGGAGTAAGGGTAGTGTGGGAGGAGTAAGAGAAGGAGGGGGAAATAAAAAGGAGGACTGAGAATGGCTAATTGATAAAGGAGGGAGGGGTAAAGGAAAAGGATAGTAATTGGTTGATTGAGGTATGAAGGAGGAGTCTGAAAGGTATATATATAGAGGTGCTGGGGGCGGGTGGGAAATAGGGGCAGGGTAGGGGAGTGGAGTGAGCCCGCAGGCCGAACGGAGCGGGTAGAGCCAAAGGAGAAGAATGTGAAGAAGACAATCAGTAGAGAGTGGTAGTCAAAGGTAAGCTTGCAGAGAAGTGTGAGAGGAAGGAAGACTGAGGGAGAAAGGAGTGGAGGGTGGATATATGGATGAAGGCCAGTAGGAGAAGGTAAGAGGTTTTATAAAGGGTAGAGAAGGGGTGTTTAAGGAGGAGAGAGGACAGATAGGTGAACCTGGGATAGGAGCACCACTTAGTGGCAAGTCAGTCTCAGGTGGTAAGGACCCAGAAAGAGAGATATCAGGTAGAAGGAAAGGAGGGAGATATCATGGACCAGGATAGAGGGAGTAATTATAAAAAGGTAGAAAAGGATTAGTTAATCAGTGTGAGAGAGAGGGGTTGTGGCTGCTGGCTAGCCTAGCAGGTAAGCGTACTGCGACCTGGTGTAAAATGTCTATTATTACTATAAGGTGAAAAGCAGTACACATACTTTACTTAAAGTCTTTGTTAGGAGTTGTACTCAGGGAGCAGTATGAGCTCTTAGTTTGTTTTGCAAGTGTCCTTTTTGTGGGTTCTTGGCAAGAGCCTCCGGGAGGGCACTGTTGGTGGGTTAGAGCAGGATCGGCAGGAGCCTATGCTAGAAGAAGCAATGGAGAGAGAAAAAATATGAAGAAACAGGCTGAGTATGAGCCAAGTGTTCACAGGCAGATTGTTATTAGCTTACACATATACATTTCAGAAATTAAAGTATGTAGTAGCAGAGCTAGAGAGAACTAACATTCTTACAAATAGTTTAGGTACAGACAGGTAAACAAAGAATAAAACAGTTTCTTGGGTATAAGGTTTCTTTAAGTAAGCAAAAATAATATGTTAGACAGACTGACTGTAAGCAACTAGTATTTGAGTGCAGATAGGTAATAAATGTGAGTTAGACTGTCCCTCTTAGGCAGAGTAATTTAGTTTAGTCTAACAGAAATTAATTACAGACAAAAATAAAATGCACAGTAGGAACAAGTTGCAATGGCTGAACTTTGGTTAGTGACTAAGGCAACCCTAAAAAACAGTTAATTTGGAATCCTCAAGCAAGCGAGGACACCATACACAAAAACAACTGTCGATTGAGGGCACTAGCGAAACTTACATACATGACGATTAATGACAAAGTAGAGCCCCAAACAGCTATTGCAAACCACGTGCTAAAACGCTAGAAAAGTTGTGCGTTTACTGAAACAGAAGGAAGTGATAACAAAGTACCACTTACTAAGCAACTAGCACAACTTAATATAATTTAGCGTACATTTTAAAAATTGCATCAGTAGAAGCTACTTGTACATATTCATTAATCCACTAAAAAACAAACCTTATCGGGAAACACAAGTTCCGACTGCACAGGGCTTTAATGATTAAGCGTTTGCAGCAGAAAATATACTTAGTTATGATTTAAAACAGCGGAACTATCCCAGTAATGCTACTGTGTAGCAAACTATGGTAACTAATGCAGATTCAAAGAATCTACTAGGAGCAGACACTGTTGAGTAGACACTTTCCGCATGTAAAGCGCCTTATTAATTAGGCGTTTGCAGCGGGAAAAAATACATATAGTTTATATTTAGAAAAGCCAGCAAAGTGAAAAAAAAAGCACATTAAAACAAGTCCAGCGGTACAGTTAGCAGTGGAGTCCGTTAAACAAACTTACATTCAGGAGCGGACACAGGAGCCAGGGATGCACAGCAGCCGGGGGCCATGATAGAGAATCTAAGATGGCGTCTGCATGGAAGTGGGGACTATATAGAGTAGGAGCGGAAAAAGGCGGAAAGGGAGGAGTAAGTGGGCAGGGGAGGAAAGGGAAAGTACAGTGGGAGCAGAATACACACCGGAAGTGTTAAGGGAGAAACTGGCAGGTCAGGATGTACGACAGAGAGGAATTACAGAGGGTAGAGAGAAAGGGGAGATTACAGTACTAGTGACAGGGTCACACCAGGAATAGTCAATAAGAAAAGGAAGTAGTTTAAGGGAGACAAGATATGAAGAAAAATAAGATTAGAGGGACAGGAGCCAAAGGAGAAGAATGTGAAGAAGACAATCAGTAGAGAGTGGTAGTCAAAGGTAAGCTTGCAGTGAATTGTGAGAGGAAGGAAGACTGAGGGAGAAAGGAGTGGAGGGTGGATATATGGATGAAGGCCAGTAGGAGAAGGTAAGAGGTTTTATAAAGGGTAGAGAAGGGGTGTTTAAGGAGGAGAGAGGACAGATTGGTCTAGGATCTATGGACACATGTGGATAGTCATCATTACTTCCAGAAACACATTCAAAATGTGGTTAGAAAATCATGCTATGTGTTCCCACAAATTGCCAAGGTCTTTGCATGTAGGTCAAAGGAGGTTCCCTCTACTCATCAGTAATCAGACCCATCAGAGAGTATCATGGCACACTTGCGATGAATCTGACTAGGCACCTTCAGCAACTGGAAAGACCACTGAGGTACCTCAACAAGAGGATTACTGACCTCAAACAGTTGCCCCATGCAAAAAGACTGAAGTTAACTCAATCTGTACTCTGTTGCATACTGTCTACTCAGGCGATCTCTGCCCAACAGACAGGTCCATGTCCAATGCAGAACTGATGTACATGCTCGATCTGAAGTAAACCCAAGCTCACTGTGCCACATGCTCTAGGGATATCATCATCACAACAATAAATAGAACATGTTTGCGGGATACATTACTAACTCACAGACTTCCCTTGCTTTGGAACAGGTTCCCAACCTACATTAAGCTGAGTTCCTCACTGACACTCTTCCAGAGGAGCCTTGATGAGTGTATGCAAAGCTGAACTGTCACACCATGGATCACTTCATCAGCTCTACTACACAGAGGCCTAGGCAACTAACCCCATGTGTGGTTATAGCTGCACACTCTGGCCATACTAATAGATGCTGTCAGGCAGATAGCCTATTACCTACCTACCTATGTACACACACACACACACACACACACACATATATATATATATATATTATATATATATATATATATATTATATATATATATATATATATATATATATATATATATATATATATATATATATATATATATATATATATATATATATATATATATATATATATATATATATATATATATATATATATATATATAGGCGGGACACAGTATAATAAGCCAAATATACATGGGCAGAGATGTGTATAAGAGGGTGACCATGACAGGGAGCCATCCAGGACTGTCCCACCCAGCACACATTCCATTGGCACAAAAGACATGAAGTGCACATCTCACCCACTGTATATAAGAACTACCAGTATCTGTAAGCATTACAGTGTATGTGGTCCATGTGCCTGCTGTACAACATGACTGTACAATGAAGTGCACATCTACTATCTGTAGACATGTACCTGTCACATAGGTTCATAGGTATGTCGTAGACTATCTTCACGAATGCATATATTAGCCTAGGCAAGTTGTGCAGCTTTCATCACCCCATTGGGTAGTCTCCTAAGCCCTAGTTCTAAAAGTTAGTACCCTAAGCCCCTTTCTAGTGGGGCTGCTGATGTGATGCCTGGAGTGAATTGTTTGTTTCCCATCCACTCATCAAGGTTCCTATTGAACAGTGTCAGCGAGGGGCTCTGTCTGATGTACATTGGGACTCTGTTCCACAGTAAGGCAAGTGTCTGGGATGGTACTCTATCCCACCAGCATGTTGTGTTTATTGTGGTGATGAGGTTCATATCCCTGGGGTGTGTAGTGTGACTCAGTTTTGTTATCCGTAGATGGAGCATGTTCAACAGTTATGTGTTGGACATGGCTCTGTATGTTAGGCAGAGTGTGCCTCTGAGTAGGAGGTATGCAACAAAGAACAGATTTTGTTTTACCAGTTGTGTTGCATAACACAACTGTTTGAGGCCAGTAATCATCTTGGTGAGGTACCTCTGTGTTTTCTACAGCTACTGGATATGCTTAGTCGAGTACATCCAAAATGGTGCATTGTACTCAATGATGGGTCTGATGACTTAAGAGTAGTGGGCCACCACTACCTCTTTTGATCCTGATGCAAACCCTTTGTTGATTAGGTGGGCCACATAGGATTTCCTAATCACTTTGGCAACATGGTTGTCAAAGGAAAGATGACTATCTACTTGTGTCCCCAGATCCCTTATTACCTTGTCAGTTTTTAGGGGGTAACACCTATGTGGAAGTTTGTGGATACTTTGTTTTCCTCAAAGGGGATTACTATGGATTCTTTCACATTGAGTTTGAGGCCATGATTCTGACACCACACATCTGTCTCATAGAATCCCTTCTGGAGAATATTTGTGTCACCCGGGAAATCTATTACGGCAAACACTTTGCAGTTCCCAGCAAAATTAGTCAACCACAACCCTCCTGTGTTGGCATGTACGTTTGAGAAGTCTATACCAAACAGGAGGGACCCCAGGACTGAACCCTGGGGGACACCAGTTGTTACCGGTGTAGAGTCTGACATGTAGCCAGCAGCTCTTAATTTGTGGGATCTATCTGTGAGCCAGTTTGCAATCCATCTTGTGATGTATGGATCCATGCCCAGGTTGGTGAGTTCATCTATGATACCTGACTGGGGAATGGTGGCAAAGGTGTTAGCGGGGTATAGGTAGGCTGTGTGGATCTCATTTCAATCATCTGTAGCCTGTGTAACTGTCTCAAAGAAATCCACCCAGTTCAGGAAGTGTGATCTGCATTTGACAAAGTCAAACTGGGTGTGCTCAACTGTGTTGAAGGTTCCCAATGTCTTTATTGTTGACTTCCATTATGATTGGCTCCATTTCCTTGCAGATCAGACTCATCAGGCTCATAGAGCGTGAATGCCAAGGGTCTTTTATGGCCCCACCCCTGTGGAGTGGGAAGAACGTTGTTGTGCAACATTCTATGGGTACATATCCTGTAGAGAGGATGTAGAGAGAGGTGTAGGTATCCTTGATAAATATGGATACATCCCCACCCTATGTGCTATGATCCAGGTTCTGATGCTGGAAGGTATGGAATGAGTAGTATATGACACCACACACTGAAATAATAATCCAAAAAACGACTCAGCCAGTAAATCCAATAGATTTATTTTCTTAACAGACTTCTCTTCTCCAGCGCCTTTGCATAAGCCTTTAACAGAGTATAACAAGAACTATTTCTCATTCCTTTTTATAGTAAAAACAGTTCTAATAAAACAATTAAAAAAAGCAATTAATCATAGCAACCATTTCCAATCAAGTTCTCTATTTAACCCCTTAGGGTATAAAGTATCAAACTTTAAAATAAACAATGCTTCTTTCCATTGTAATTTGTTCTTAATACATGTGCCTTTTTCACAATACACTTTTTCTAGAGAGGTCTGTTAAGAAAATAAATCTATTGGATTTACTGGCTGAGTCGTTTTATGGAATGAGTAGTACCCTGGCAGTGCTGGTGTGCTCTCTGGAGCCTTGAACTAGGTTTCTGTTACTGCACAGATATCAATATTCTCCATACTGAGAAGTGCCTTGAGTGTGTGCATTTGGAGGCTGAGACTTCTGGCAATGAGTAGCATTTAGCTCACTTTTTGGTTATTTGTGTTGGTTACGGGGTTTGGATTGTCCTGAGTGACCAGTGTTCCATACCTGAAGTCAACGCATCATTGGTCCGATCTGACCATAAGCTAATTACGCTACATATCCACATTCTGTCCCTACCCCCCATGAAGGAAACCATGTTAAAACAATTCTCCAAAGCCAACTTCATGCTTCTTAAGACAGAAGTGGTGAACCTCAGGACACCCATGCAGATGGACAATACAGTTACGACTACTGAATCATACACAATTGCACTTTATAAGCACTTACTTGAGTGCATGGATCGTGCTATCCCAAACAGAACCAAAATGCTATCCTCCAAGAAAAGGAAGCCAATCTGGTGGTCCCCTGCCATAAACAAACTGTACAACAGAAGGAAGAAACTGTTGCAAAAGAGGGTAAAATCCCATGAGTGGAGGAACTCCCTGGTTAGCCTCAGTAAGAAGCTGTGATCCCTGATAAAATCCTCGAAAGCTAGTTACGAAAACAAAATCACCACTGATTCTAAAGACAACCACAAAGCATTATATAGCTATGTCAAGAATCTCAATGGCAACACTCAGATCTGCTCTGAGTTACAGCACAATGGCACTAAATATACAGACCCAACTGATATTGCCAACATCATGGCAGATAGGATCAGTGCTAATTTTACCCCCCTCTCACCCATGAAAGAGCTCATCTCTATACTGGAAGAATGCAAAGTTGCTGTCATCACGGCTGCACAGGTAAAAAACACACTCTCCAAAGCCAGTGACACATCATCCATGGGACCAGACAACATCCCGGGCTGTGTTCTACATGAACAACAGAATGAACTGGCTCCACACCTAAGCACCATGTTCAATCATAGCCTCACCTCAGGCTTTGTGCCTGCTGAATGGTGCACAGCAACGGTTATCCCACTACACAAGGGGGGAGCCACCACAGACCCCGGGAACTAGCGCCCCATTAGCCTGATGAGCCTGGTCTGCAAGGCCATGGAACGTATCATTATGGAACTTATAAACAAAGACACTGGCAATCTCCAAACTCTGGACCACAACCAGTTCAGGATTGTAAAAGGCAGATCGTGTCTCCTAAACCTGATAGACTTCTTTGAAGCAGTCACCAAAGCCGTAGACAAGGGTAAGGTGATTCACACAGCCTATCTAGATCTTGCCAAGGCTTTCGACACCATCCCCACTCTGGAATTATAGATAAACTCACTAAACTAGGTATAAATTCCTATGTCACAAGATGGGTTGCCAACTGGCTCACTGACAGAACCCACACTGTGAAAGTAGCAGACTCCAAATCCGACTTCAGACCAGTGACAAGTGGAGTACCACAAGGTTCAGTCTTGTGTCCTGTCCTGTTTGGTATCTACTTCCCTGAAGTACAGACTAACACAGAAGGTCTTTGGCTAATGAAGTTCCCAGATGACTGCAAACTAGGAGCCATAACTGAAACTACTAACGATGTGGACATCCTACAAAAGAGCCTCACTGAGACAGATTCTTGGTGTCAAAGCCATGGCCTCAAGCTCAATGCCAAAAAGTGCATTGTCATCCCCTTTGGCAAAAACTCTGTACCCATGAACTACAACATAGGCGGTAGTATACTTAACACTGAAAGTGTGATGAGAGACCTTGGGACACAGGTGGACAGTAGTCTCTCTTTTGATAATCACATCGCCACAGTAGTCAGGAAATCCTTCTATGTGGTACACCTCATCACAAATGTTTGTCATGCAGAAAAAAAGAGGTCATTGTTCCCCTCTACTCATCACTCATTAGATCCATTATAGAGTACAATGCCCCTTTTGGTATGTACCTCACAAGACATCTGCAACAACTGAAAATGCCACAGAAATACCTCACAAAGAGGATTACCAGCCTCAAATACATGCCCTACACAGAGCATCTCAAAACACTCCAGCTTTACTCTGTCACATATCGCCTACTCAGAGGTGATCTCTGCCTAACATACAAAGCTATATCAAACACAGAGCTGTTGGACATGCTCCACTTAAAGAAATCCCAATCTCTCTGAGCTTTGACCCCAAAGCCTGGACCAAAATACAAAAGGAGGGGGTGTATCCATTTTCATAAAGGATACCCACACCTCCAGGTTAGTGGCACAGCACGAGGCCCCGGAGACCATCCAAGTGCAACTAACAGTGGGCAAAGCTACTTATCAGAACGTAGCCTGCTACAGATCACCTACCTTGTCTCAGGACCCTCATTCAGCAATCCTGAGAACACTGGAAAATATAAAGGTCCTACTAAACACCATGATATTAGGAGATTTCAACTACCCAAACACTGACTGGGAGAATTACTCAAGTACAAACTCCTTTGCCCAATGCTTCCTACAGTTTATAAACTCAAACGCCCTGGAACAGCTGGTCACCATGCCCACTAGAGGTGACAACATACTGGACCTGATTATCACCAACATGGGGGATCAGTGTTCCACACCAGAGGTAAACCCCTCACTGGTAAGATCAGATCATAAACTAATCACACTGGACATCCACATCCTGACCCCACCCCCAGTCAAGGAAACCACTGTGAAAAACTTTTCAAAAGCAAACTTCACACTTCTCAAGACTGAAGTGGAAAGTTTCAAAGCCCCCTTGCTAAAGGATAATGCTATCCAATCCACAGAATCCTTTACAAGTGCATTCTATGAGCATCTGCAGGGATGTATGGATCGAGCCATCCCTAGTATAACCAAGACTCACTCCTCCAAAAAGAGGAACCCAGTCTGGTGGTCCCCGGCCATAAATAAGCTATACAACAGAAGGAGGAAACTATTACATGATAGAGCAAATTTCCAAAAAGGAAAGGCATCACTGATCAATATTAGCAAGAAACTATGATCGCTCCTAAAATCATCCAAGGCCAGTTTCGAAAGAAAAATTGCCAAGGAATCTAAAGATAACCACAAAGCCTTCTTTCGCTATATCAAAAATTTAGGTGGCAACTCTCAGATATGCTCTGAGCTACTGCAAAATGGCAAAAAATACACTGAACCAACTGAGATTGCCAACATCCTGGCGGACAAGTTCAGTGCAAACTTCATCCCCCCTCATGACCAAAAGGGCCCGTGTCCATCCCAGAAGAATGCAGAGCCCCAGACATCACGGAGATGCAGGTAAAAACAGCCATCTCCAAAGCTAAGAACACAGCATCAATGGGACAGGATGGTGTCCCAGGCTGCATCTTACAACAGCTCCAAAAGGAACTAAACCCTCACCTAAATTCACTGTTCAGACTCAGCCTTACCACAGGCTATGTACCCAAAGAATGGCATATAGCAACAGTCATCCCACTGCACAGAGGTGGTGCCACAACAGAACCTGGGAACTATCGCCCTATAAGCCTGACCAGCCTGGTCTGCAAAGCTATGGAGCGAATTATCATGGAACTCATAAACAGAGACATTGGGAACCTCCAGACACTGGACCCTACCCAATCCGGCTTTGTTAAAGGCAGATCCTGCCTCCTAAACATAGTTGACTTCTTTGAAACAGTTACCAAGGCCATAGATGAAGGGAAGGTAGTCCACACAGCCTACCTGGACCTCGCTAAGGCCTTCGACACCATTCCTCACTCTGGCATCATAGACAAGCTTATCAGCCTGAACATTAACCCCTATGTCACGAGATGGGTGGCCAACTGGCTCACGGATAAAACACACATGGTCAGAGTTGTGGGTGCCATGTCCGACTCTAAACCAGTCACAAGTGGTGGCCACAGGGCTCGGTCCTGGGACACCTCCTGTTCGGTATATACTTCTCTGAGGTACAGGCAAGCACGGGAGGACTATGGCTGACCAAGTTTGGGCCATAATTGACTCTCTGGCTGACACAGACATCCTCCAGAAGGGTCTTACAGAGACAGATACCTGGTGTCAAAACCATGGCCTCAAGCTGAATGCCAAAAAAGGCATAGTCATCCCCTTTGGAAAAAAACAAAGTGCCCACGAATTACCACATAGGTGGTAATCCACTAGGTACGGAAAATGTAATTAGGGACCTGGGGACCCAGGTAGATAGTAAACTTTCCTTTGATAATCACATTGCCAAAGTGGTTAGAAATTCCTTCTATGTAGCCCACCTAATCATGAAAGGGTTCACCTCTAGATCAAGAGAGGTCATTGTGCCCCTCTACTCATCACTCATTAGGCCCATAATAGAGTACAATGCCCCATTTGGTATGTACCTTAATCAGCACACACAACAGCTGGAAAGAAGTACCTCACCAAGAGGATCATGGGCCTCAAAGAGATGCCATATGCAGCTCGACAAAAGAAACTCCAGCTCTACTCGGTTGCTTACTGCCTGCTCAGAGGTGATCTATGCCTGACGTTTAAGGCCATGTCCAACCCGGAATTAATGGGCATTCTCCACCTCAAGAAAACCAAATCTCTTAGAGCCACATGCTCCAGTGAATTAAACCTTAGCACAGCAATAAACAGGATGTGCTGGAGGGATAGATTCCTGTCCCAGAGACTTCCCTCACTCTGGAATAGAATCCCAGTTTATGGTAGGCAGAACCCCTCACTGACTCTCTTCAAGAGGAATCTTGACGAGTGGATGGGAAATCGTAAATTTACCCCTGGGATCACTTCAGTGGCCCTGCTAGACAGAAGCCCAGGAAACTAATTTAAAAGGGAGGCAAAAGCCAACACATTCTGGCTAGGCTTATAAATGCCCTTGGGCAGATAGCCTAGTACCTACCTATGAACCTATGAACCTACACGCTCTAGGGACCTAAACCTTGTCACCACAATAAACAGAACATGTTGGAGGGATAGATTCCTGTACCAGAGACTTCCCATACTCCAGAATAAACTACCTATCTATATCAAACAAAGCTCCTCATTAGCACTCTTCAAGAAAAATCTTGATGATTGGATGGGAAATAGGAAATTCACCCTGGGGATGACTTCTGTGTCTCTGCTCGACAGTGGCACAGGAAAATAAATTTCTTGGGTGGCAAAAGCAAGGGTACCTTTTTGGCTGGGCTTGTATAGGCCCCAGGGCTGATAGCCTAGTACCTACCTATGAACCTATGAACCTTTGAGCCTTGCCTAAAAAAGGTAATATGGGGACAACAAGAGCCTTGGCTAGTATTCAGAAGAATAGGGGTGACAGGTGCAAACCATCTGTAGTGAAGCAACGAGGCTTGTCTATCATGTCATCACAGGCAGACAGAGACTGGATCCCCTTTGAATGACACCAGAAGCTCAGCCAATTGTTGAAGTTTATCATCTTTCTGTTATATTGCAGTATCATGTAGGTGAAGGTAAGATGCTACTCAAGGTCAGGGTCATACCAGCCTGGGCTACATGATCATAGAGCTACTATATATCTCTTGTCATGTTGTCCTGGGAGGTATGTCTCAGATCATTCACACTGACATGTACAAAGAACACGTCATATATGTACCTGTTCTGGAGTGATGTAAGTGCTTGTGTTATGTAGCGAATTATAGCACCTGACAGACAACTGACAGTAAACTTCCCCTTGTCCAGCCAAGTGATTGGAACATCTGTGTGCCTGACTATGAAGTCACCTATTACTAGTGTGTTGGTTATGTTGTTTTGCCTTAGGACCTATTGTGAGGCACACTGCTTTGGTGTATTATGTGTTTTCTGGCGTGTGCTTGGAGGTGCATGTTGCTTGCTTGTCTGCTTAGGAGGACACTCTCTCTTTTTCAGATTGATATTTGTGTTCTCCAAGTATGGTAATGTGTATTTATGTGGGTGTTTTGCTGGTGCTTATATTGTAGGTCTATGTGAGACAGTTGGTGTTGTGGTTGTATGACCCTACTCCTCCTGACTGTATTGTCCAGTATTGGGTTGACATAGCTTAGCCGCTGGTTTGACCCTGTGTGTGCCAGCATGTGGTGCATCAACCCATATATGATATGGTCATGGCCTATGCATACAATACACTCACAATACACCTAGTATAATAAGCCTGCTAAGGTTAGCAAATGTGAAAAAACCTTTGGGCAAACTGTCAGCAAGTAATGTCTGTATTGCACCCTGTAACTCCATATTGCTTGCTGAAGTGTAAAGACGTACTTAGTTTGGATTAAGAACCCTGCACTTGCCAACTGTGTGTGTGTGTGTGTGTGTGTGTGTGTGTGTGTGTGTGTGTGTGTGTGTGTGTGTGTGTGTGTGTGTGCGTGTGTGTGCGTGTGTGTGTGTGTGTGTGTGTGTGTGTGTGTGTGTGTGTGTGTGTGTGTGTGTGTGTGTATGTGTGTGTGTGTCTGTCTCTCCCTGGGGAGAGAGCAACCTTTTTGGAGACTACTCACATGCCTTAAAAGTGGTATACTCATCTTTGTCGTCTGATGATGTCACCATCCTACAAATATAGGTTCATAGGTTCATAGGTTCATACTAGGCTGTCTGCCCTGGGGCAATTATAAGCCTAGCCCAATTCTGTATGGCTTACGCCACCCCTTGATTTGAGTATACTGTGCCCTTTTTAAGGTTTAGTTTACTGTGCCTCTGTCTAATAGTGACACGAGAGTAATCCCTGGGACAAACCTATGATCCCCCATCCACCCATCGAGATTCTTCTTGAAGAGACTCAGTGAGGTGCTCTGCCTCACATGAACTGGAATTCTATTCCAGAGCGAAGGGAGCCTCTGGGTTATGAACCTGTCCCTCCAGCAAGTTCTATTTATTTCTGTGCTGAGGTTCAAGTCCCTCGAGCGTGTGGCTCTAAGGGCTTTAGATTTACTGAGGTGGAGCATGTCCATTAATTCTGGATTTGACATAGCTTTGTATGTCAGGCATAGATCGCCTCGAAGTAGGCGGTATGCAACTGAGTAGAGCTGGAGTTTTTTTAACCAAGCAGCATATGGCATCTGTTTGAGACCCATGATCCTCTTCGTGAGATACTTTTGGGGTCTTTCTAATTGCTGCAGGTGTCAGGTAAGGTACATCCCAAAAGGGGCATTGTATTCTATGATGGGCCTGATGAGGGATGAATAAAGAGGCACGATTACCTCTCTTGATCTAGATGTGAAACCCTTCGTGATGAGGTGGGCTATGTAGAAGGTCTTTCTAGCCACTTTGGCAATGTGGTTTTCAAAGGAGAGATTGCTATCAACTTGGGTCCCCAGGTCCCTAATAACTTTCTCTGTACTTAATGGGTTTCCACCTATGTGGTAATTTGTGGGCACATTGTTTTTGCCAAAGGGTATGACTATACATTTTTTGGCATTTAGCTTTAAACCATGGCACCCAGTTTGCAGTCATCTGCGAACTTGGTGAGCCATAGTCCTCCCACGTTTGCCTGTACCTTGGAAAAGTATATACCGAACAAGAGTGGTCCCAGGACAGAACCTTGTGGGACGCCACTTGTGACCAGTTTCAAGTCTGACATGGCTCCAGCAACTCTCACTCTGTGGGTTCTGTCTTTGAGCCAGTTTGTGACCCATCTTGTGACATAGGGGTTTATATTTAAGCTGGATAGCTTGTCTATGATGCCCGAGTGGGGTGTTGTGTCAAATGCCTTTGCAAGGTCCAGATAGGCTGTGTGGACTACCTTCCCTTCATCTATGGCTTTGGTGACTGTTTCAAAGAAGTCAACCAGGTTCAAAAGGCAGGATCTGCCCTTGACAAAGCCGAACTGGGTAGGATCTAGTGTCTGTAGGTCCCCAATGTCTTTGTTTATGAGCTCCATGATGATCCTCTCCATAGCCTTGCAGACTAAGCTAGTCAGGCTTATGGGGCGATAGTTTCCAGGGTCCGTAGAGGCTCCACCTTTGTGGAGTGGGACCACTGTTGCTGTACGCCATTCTGTGGGCACATATCCTGTAGTGAGGCTGAGATTGTATAGCTGTTTTATTTGAGGGATTAGTTCCTCTTGGAGTTCATGTAGGATGCAACCTGGGACGCCATCTGGTCCCATGGAAGCAGTGTTTTTTGCTTTGGAGAGGGCAGCCTTCACCTGAGCATCAGAGATGTTTGGGAGGCAGCCCTCTGCCGGGATAGATACTTGCTCTTTTGGGGGAGGGTGGAGAAGTTTGCACTGAACCTGTCTGCCAGGATATTGGCGATGTCTGTGGGTTCAGTGTATTTTTTGTCGTTTAGAATTAACTCAGAACAAGTATGAGAGTTGCATCCCAGGTTCCTTACATAACTGAAAAAAGCCTTATGATTGTCTTTGGTGTCCTGTGCAATTTTTCTCTCGAAGTTGGCCTTGAAGGATTTTATGAGGGATCGTAATTT
Source organism: Protopterus annectens (assembly GCF_019279795.1). Lineage (NCBI taxonomy): Eukaryota > Metazoa > Chordata > Ceratodontiformes > Protopteridae > Protopterus > Protopterus annectens. Next base: position 986,783,819 of record NC_056732.1, on the reverse strand, counting down.
TTTGCTAGTACTGATCAGAGATGCCTTCCCTATTAGGGATTTTGCTCTATCATGTAGTAGCTTCCTCCTTCTGTTGTACAGTTTATTTATGGCAGGGGTCCACCTGACTGGACGCCTGCCTTTGGATGATTGGGTCTTGGTTTTGTTTGGGATAGCATGATCCATGCATTCCTGGAGATGTCCATAGAATGTGTTTATATAGGATTCTGCAGTTTGGGCCGTAGTTTCCACTGGCCCTGGGGCCTTGAAGGATTCCACTTTGGTTTTGAGAAGTGAGAAGTTTGCTTTTGAGAAGTTTTTCACTGTGGATTTCTGGGCTGGGGGTGGGGTCGGGATGTGGACATCCAGTGAAATTAATTTATGGTCTGATCTTACCAATGAGGGATATACTTCTGGTGTGGAGCATAGAGTCCCCATGTTGGTAATGATCAGGTCTAGTATGTTGTCCCCTCTTGTGGGAGTGGTAACTAGTTGTTCCATAGCATTTGAGTTTATAATTTCCAGGAACCTTTGGGCTTGAGTAGTGCTCCCAGTCAATGTTTGGGTAGCTGAAGTTACCCAATATAATGGTGTTCGGAGAGATCTTCATGTTCTCCAATGTTTTCAGGAAAGCCGAGTGGGATTCCTGACTTTGAGAGGGTGGTCTGTAGGATGCTATAAACTGAAAAGCAGTCTTGCCCACTATTAGTTGCACATGGATGGTCTCCGATACTTCGTGCAGTGCCACTAACCTGGAGGTGTGGATATCCTTGATAAATATGGAAACTCCCCCTCCTTTTGTGGTTCGGTCCGGGTTTTGGGGCCGAAAAGCATGATATGAGGTATAGCCTGGTAGTGCTGGGGTGCTCTCTGGAGCCTTGAACCAGGTTTCTGTCACTGCACAGATATCGATGTTCTCCATACTGAGGAGAGCTTCGAGTGCGTGCATCTTGAGGTTAAGACTTCTGGCGTTAAGCAGCATTACCATTAGTTTCTTGTTCCTTGTGCTCTCTATGGGGGTGGGTTTGCCTTTTGAGCCTTGCCTAAAAAAGGCACTATGGGGGTGGCAAGAGCCTTTGCCAATTCCAAAAGCCCAGTGGTGATAGGTGCAAGCCGTCCCTAGTGAAGCAACGTGGCTTGTCGAGCATGTCATCCCAGGCTGACAGACACTGGATCCCCTTTGAATGACACCAGAATTTTAGCCAGTTGTTAAAATCGATCATTTTGTCTTTGTACTGTGGCATCATTCTAGGTGAGGGTAAGATGCTGCTCAAGGTCAGGATCATACCAGCCTGGGCTACATTATCAGAGAGCTCCTCTATGTCTCTTTTCATGTAGTCCAGGGAGGTACATCTCAGGTCATTCACACCAGCATGTACAATGACTGAGTCATATTTGTATTTGCTTTGGAGTGACCTGAGTGCTTGCGTTATGTGGCGGATCCTAGCACCCGACAGGCAGCTCACCGTGACCTTCTCTTTATTCAGCCTGGTGAGTGAGACGTCAGTGTGTCTGACAATAGAGTCACCTATTACAAGAGTATCAGGTGTGTTATTCAGCCTTAAGAGCTGTGACTGCTTGGCACACTGACTTTGTGGGCTATGTGTTGTGCATGTTTTGTTTTGAGGTAGCGTTTGCTTGGATGTCTGCTTTGGAGGTCTCTGTTGCTTAGGTAGATTTTTATTTAGAGCCTCCGAGTATGTTTTTGTGTATTTATGTGTTTGGTTCGCTGATGTGGTGGGACTATGTGATACTGGAATTGTGTTGTGTGAGGTTACCTTCTCCTCCTGACTGGTTACACCAGTTTTGAGATGAGAGCTCAGCCTCCAGTTTGGCTAAATAGTTGCATCTCTCACATATATTTGAACCTGTTTGGAGGAGAAGAGGGTTGTCTTTGTACATGAGACAGTTGTAACATTGCCTCAACATTCCCATATTCACCAGCTGGACTGGAGAGGAAACCATTGACTGACCTTTGGACATGCTAGAGTAATATAGGGAAACTGAATTTAAGACGGACCAATAGAGGACAGGGTAATCGTAGAGAGTATAAGAGTAAGTAGTGCTTATGGTTTAATAGTGCTAACTTGTAGGATTACTTAATTGGACCAGTGAAGGGCCATAGAATGAGAATATGGTGTTTAAACTGAGAGATAGAGCAGTTCTAAGGGAAAAAGTGAAGAGCAGACTTTGTGGAGCCAGGAATAGTTTAAACCCAATTAGGTGGCACTGCCCGCTGTTGCTATGCACAAAACTTCATAAAACCGTGCAAAAGAGGGTTTTAAGAGAGGAAGATGAAGGAGTTTGGAATTGACCCAAAATGGCCAATAAAACACCAGTTTCAAGTCAGTAACCACTCCCACAGGGGCAGGCAGGCTGCTCAATGTTTTTCACTGCCACTGATCAACATAGAGACTTCCCTTTAGCCCAAGCAAAAAATGGCCTCCAAGAAACTTACAAACAGTTCAAGAACAGCAAGCCTGTAACTGAACTTTTTAAAATCTCAGAAAAGTGGGAAAAAAGCAAGATTTTTTTTTTGTTTTTTTTTTCAGAGATAGCAGAGGTTCACAAGTATCAACAAGTTATAACAGTGAAGTAAATGACCCCACACAAGAGTGCTAGGCCAAAGACAGATAAAATGCAAGTTTTGAGGAAAAAACGATTTTAAAAATAAGTGCAAACAGGAAATTCACTAAACAGCTCTAGGTTTTGCTCTAAATACAGTTGCTAATGCAGAAATCAAGTTTAACAAGCCAGAAAATGCTCAAAATAGGCGGCTATGTATCCTTGAAAGGTAAGACGCCTTTGATCACTATAAGTAAAAAGCTGAGAGCCCTCATAAAATCATCCAAAGCAAATTTTGAGAGAAGAATAGCTAAAGACTCTAAAGACAATCATAAGGCCTTCTTTAGCTATGTTAGAAACCTGGGAGGAAACTCCCAGATATGCTCAGAATTAGTTCAAAATGATGAGAAGATTACTGATCCTACAGACATTGCCAACATACTGGCTGACAGGTTCAGTGCAAACTTCTCCCCTCCCCCAAAGGAGATATCTATACCAACAGATTGCAGACCCCAAACATCTCTAATGCCCAAGTGAGCTCAAAGGCAAAAAACACAGCATCCATGGGACCTGATGGTGTCCCCGGCTGTGTGCTACATGCACTCAACGAGGAATTAAATCCTCAGTTAGGACAGCTGTTTAATCGTAGCCTCACCAGGAGTGGCGACTGTAGTCCCACTTCACAAAGGCGGTGCCTCCACCGACCCTGGACCCATTAGCTTGACAAGCCTTATCTGCAAAGCCATGGAGAGGATCATAATGGATCTCATAAATAAAGACATAGGGAATTTGCAGACTCTGGATCCAACCCAGTTTGGCTTTGTCAAGGGCAGGTCATGCCTTTTAAACTTGGTTGACTTTTTCGAAACAGTCACCAAGGCCATTGATGAGGGAAAGGCAGTCCATACAGCCTACCTCGATCTGGCCACAATACCCCACTCGGGTATCATTGAAAAACTCATCAGCCTAAATGTTAACCCATACATCACAAGATGGGTTGCAAACTGGCTGAGTGACAGAACCCACAGGGTCAGAGTTGCCGGTGCCATGTCTGACTCTAAGCCTGTCTCAAGTGGTGTCCCACAGGGCTCAGTCCTGGGCCCACTCTTGTTTGGCATCTACTTTTCGTACAAGCAAACACGGGAGGTTATGGCTGACAAAGTTTGCAGATGACTGCAAACTGGGTGCCCCGGAAAACACATCTGACACAGATATCCTTCAGAAGGGTCTCACAGATACGGATAACTGGTGCCAGAGCCACGCCTAAAGTTAAATGCCAAAATGCATAGTCATACCCTTCGGAAAAACAAGGTTACCCCTAGCTACCATATAGGTGGAAATCCACTGAGCACAGAAGAGGTTATTAGGGACCTGGGGACCCAGGTTGACAGCAGTCTGTCATTCGACACCCATGTTGCAAAAATAGTTAGGAAGACCTTCTACATTGCCCACCTTATCATGAAGGGATTCACATCTAGATCGAGAGGTCATAGTCTCCCTATATTCATCACTCATCCGACCAATGATTGAGTACAATGCCCCATTCGAATGTATCTGACCCAACACTTGCAGCAGCTGGAGAGGCCACAAAGTTCCTCACCAAGAGGATTATGGGTCTCAAAAATCTGACCTATGCTGCCAGACTGAAAGAACTCCAACTCTATTCAGTCGCGCTTGCTCAGGGGTGACCTGTGCCTGACATACAAGACAATATCAAATCCAGACTTGAAGTACATGCTTCACCTCAAAAATCTAGATCCATCAGAGCCACAAGAGCGGAGACCTAAACCTTGACACGCCATTAATAGAACGTGCTGGAGGGATAGATTCATTACCCAAAGACTCCCTATGCTGTGGAACAAAATCCCGGTATATGTGAGGCAAAGCACCTCGCTGGCTTTGTTTAAGAGAAATCTTGACCAATGGATGGGAGATCGCAAGTATACCCCAGGGATTACCTCAGTGTCACTGCTCGACAGAGGCACAGCAAAATAATGGGCATAGTTCCCCAAACCTAAGGGGTGGTGTAAGCCACAAAACTATGGGCTAGGCTTGTAAATGCCCTCGGGCAGATAGCCTAGTATGAACCTATGAACCTATGAACCTATAAAAACTTAGCAAATAAACAGAGGAAAAATACTTAAAATCTCAAAAGTGGCTATGTGGAAAGGAAAAATCCCAGTAATGTGTAGAGTATGTCGTGTAGGTGCGTGCTGCTATAGTATCATAATGTAGTCATTTAAGGGTTTGAATCCTGCACTTGCCCTCTGGGTGTGTCTCTCTGGCGAAAAGCAACCTTTTTGGAGAATACACACACCCTTTAAAAGTGGTATACTCATCTTTGTCAAGTCTGATGGTGTCACCATCCTACAAATACACCTATGGAAAAGCAAAATCCCACTACTGTATATAGCGTATTTTGTAAATGCGTATGGCTGTGATATCAAAATGTTGTTAGGTAGGGGTTTGAATCCTGCACTTGCCAAGTGTGTGGGTGTCTCCCCCTGCGGCAAAACAACCATTTTGGTGACTACTCACACCCCTTAAAAGTGGTATACTCATCTTTGCCAAGTCTGATGATGTCACCATCCTACAAATATATCTGTGGGAAAGAGAAATCCCAGTAATTTGTATAGTGCATCGTGTAAATGTGTATTGCTGTAATATCATTATGTAGGGGTTTAAATCTTGCACTTGCCAACTGTGTGTGTCTCCCTGGGGACGAGCAACCATTTTGGTGACTACTCACACCCCTTAAAAGTGGTATACTCATCTTTGTCAAGTCTGATGATATCACCATCCTACAAATATACCTGTGGAAAAATGAAATCCCACTAATGTGTATAGCGAGTCGTGTAAATGTATACTGCTGTAGTATCATAATGTACTTAAAAAGGAGTTTGAATCTCGCACTTGCTGACTATGTGTGTGTGTTCCAGGGTTGTAAAAATGTGCGACACAGTTGGTCAATGGGAAGTGGGTTTTTATTTTTTTAGTGTATGATATATCACAATGACAACTGTATGTGCATTACACATGTAAGGTAGCTGTGGGGCAAAGCCATATACATACATGTGACCTCAATTATTTCATAGGTGGGTACTCTGCTTTCTTCATGAACACATCTGTTATCTTTGCCAGAGCGTGCTGGCACTTTCCAGACCTTAGGTCACTTCTGTATGCTAGTGAAAAGCTTAGCCACTGCAGTGATCCCTGGGCTACGTCTTCTGTTTCACATGCACTCATCACAGTTTCTATTGAAGAGTGTGAGTGAGGGTTTATGCTTGAGGTATATTTGAATCCTGTTCCAAAGCAAGCAAAGTCTGGCAAAGATGACTAATCATTATAGATGTGCAACAACCTCAGTGGATCTGCATGCAAACATTTTATTGCTTATGTGCTCCACAGAGGGATTTCCAAAACCCTTTGGTAATGTGATTATCAAAGGAGAGATGACTAAACACATGGCTCTATGTATACATTAGTACCTGTTCCACATTTTGGGGGCTACTACCTATGTTGTACTCTGGGGATACTTTGTTTTCTAAAAGTGGATAACTATGCTTTCTTTGGCTTATAGCTTTACAGCATGAGTTTGACACCTGTCTGTCGCTATGATACCCTTTTGGAGGATGTATGTGTCATCTGGAGAATAAAGTATAGCCCACAGTATGCATTTTCATCAAACATAGCCAGACATATCCCTACTGTGTTTGCTTGTACCTAAGAAAGCTATATGCCAAACAGGAGAGGTCCCAGGACTGAGTGCAGGTGAATACCACTTGTTACTGGCATAGAATTGTACATGGAGGCTGCAAATGTTACTGTGTGTCCTACATCTGTGTGTCAGTTGTTAATCCATCATCTAACAATTGTTTATGGTCAGTATGTTGAGGTTATGTATAATACCAGAATGTGGGATGAGTATGAATTGCTGGTGAGCTATAGCTTGGCTGTGTGGACCTCCCCTCCCTCACCTATAGCCTTGTTAACTGGCTTGAAGTCTACTAGGTGTATAAGTCATGATCTTGGCTTTAGAGAACCTAAGTGGGTATGGTGCAGTGTTTTCAGGTTCATAATGTCTCTGTTAATGAGTTCCATAATGCTGTGCTCCATAGCCTTCCCGATAACATTTGTCTGGCCTATAGGGTGAGAGTTTCCAGGATCTGTTGTAGTTCTACCCTTAATCAATTTATGTTAACATTTGCACTGGGTGTGACGAGGGTAGACAGGTTTAGGAATAAGTATATTAGAGGGTCAGCCCAGGTTTGAAGGTTAGTAGACCAAGCCAGATAGGCAGGATTAAGTTGGTTTATACATGTGCTGAGGAGGTATGCAGAGTATATTGTGAAATAGATGCTAAGGATGAAGCCACCAGGTAACAGAAAAAAAAGAATTCCTAAAATGAGGTTTATGGCTGTGGTGAGAGAGGACATGCAGGTGAATGGTGTGACAGTGCAAGATGCAGAGGGCAGGAAGAAATGGAAACAGATGATCTACTGTGATGACCCCTAATGGGAGTATCCAAAATGAGAAGAAGAAGACATTGTAGCTCAACCCTTGTGGACTGTGAACACCATTACCATGCATCATTCCACAAGTATGTAACCTGTATAGAGGCTGCATCTGGACAGAGTGTTTAGGTGAGTGGTTACTTCATATGTCAGCTTGTGTATGACACACCCAGGGACACTGTCCAGTACCATTGCCACTGTGGTTTGGACTTTGGTAAACAGATGTTTTAACTAGAGTGTCTGTGAATCATCAGGTTTTACATTCTTCAGGTCTGGAAATGTGGCCCTTGTGTAATGACAGGGTGGTGAAATCCGCATTCAAACTATCTGACAAGAAATTGGTAATGTCAGTCAGATAAGTGTACTTTGTGACCATTTACATTAACTGCGACCCGATATGAGATTTCCTCTGTAGATTATACACAACACTAAAGAAAGCTTTAGTGTTGTCTTTGGAGTCCTTGCCATTTTATATTTTGAAGCTTGCCTTGTATGTTTATTGAGGGATTGTATTTTCCCAATGATATTGACCAGAGAGGTTATCCCTTCTTGGTATGTAACTCTTTTTTGGTACAACTTCACACCTTCTATTATATATTTAGTTTATGGCAGGGGTCCATGAGACTAATGCACTTTTATTGTATAAGTACGAATTTCTTGAGTTTGTGATAGCATGGTCCATGCAACCCTGTAGGTGAACTGTGTGCATTACTAAAGGATTATGCAGCTGGGCAGTGTTAACCTTAGTAATGCAAACCAATGACAGATAGCAAAAACAGCATCCCCCACAGCACAGTGTCAACCCATGTCATACACACACATGCGTACTCAGGTTCCAAAATGTGTGTAGTACAATGCATACTGGCCACCAATAGAAACTATGGAATGTTAACACTGGCCAATATAGGGCATGTCACCCTGCCCATGTGTCCAATATGCAGACAGTGCACCTCCACTATGTTCACAAATGGACACCTGCAAACCTGCAAACCTGTGTTGCACACACCCCACACTTATTGTCCACTGTATAACGCATGCTGACACAACTACAGACATCAGCCAAGTGGCACATGAGCAAACAAAACACAATTGGAATAAACAGTGGTGAAAACAAATCAACATTGCTAATTACAGCTTTAATGCATCATGCCTGCTGAGCTACACCTTCAAGGATATCATTACACTTTACTGCTGACAACATGCTACACATCCAACTATTGCTATACTTTATTAAAGACACCCTGTGCATCAGCACCATGTTAGCCTGTTCCTGCATCAATGTTACAGATGACAGGAGGTGGCACAGGTTTCATCATATGCACAGGGTGTGTTGTTGGTTTGCCAGAGGCCTACACTGTGCCATACAATTGACATGTGTGTGTGAGTGTGTGTGTGAGGGCCATGAGTACTGTTATGGGCCAATGTCGATGTAATGTGTGTGGGTATATGTTTGCCCTAGGTTTCTGGTTTATGTGCGCGTGTCTCCATTCACACAGTTCCACCATGTGGCTGCCATAAACAGGGATTTGTGAGACAGCTACAGACTATACCTGGCAGGCTTTAAATCACCGTCTCTGGCCACAGATATGGAACCTATGCTGGCAGGGGTGCTACAGACAGTGTCAGGTACTAATCCACATTGGGTACTATCCAAAGAGGTTGACAAATGTCCACTGGATCCAGGTCCCTGCTGGGACTGGCCAGAGCCAAGTGCACATGATCTTCTAGGATGGTCTATAGACAACCCCCCCAACATTGTTGGGGCTGGTACTGGCACTACAGGAGTGGCTGTGACTTGCTGGATGTCTACGGTGACCTCCAGCTGCTGATGTTGCTGGCATATGTCCATGTCGATGGTTCAACCATCCTGCACTGTCCTGACACATGGACATGACATTGTGGAGGGCATCCAATGTCTCACTCCAACGTCTATCAATGACCTCAGTGTTGTTACGTATGGCACCTGCTAGGTTATGGATACTGTCATTTACAGAGGTGTAATGAGCCCTCTGTGCACTTAGCCCCTGTCTGGTGTACCGCTCCATTCATGTCTGTGCCTCCATGACAGCCTGGAACATGCGTGTGGTAAAAAGAGGTGTGGCACGTCTGCCAGGGGCATGATGACCAGCAGTGCTCTGACAAGAACCCCTGGGCATCTGCCTATGTGGCACCATTCCAAACATCTGGCTATGGCTGCTGTGTCCTGATACATGTGCCATAGATACCACACTGTCCTGGCCAGTGCCAACCGTACACTGTTCTTCAGCTAAGGGCAATGGTGATGATGGATATACAGGCAGTATGACTGTGTGCATGGATGGGGTGGAGACTTGTGTACTGTCAATTGGTGGCCCAACAACAGACCCTGACAAACTTGCCTGTGCCTCAACACACCTATCCTCATCATCACTGTCTGTCTCAGTGACATCAGGTTCCCTGCTGTACTGAACCAGCTCCACCTTGGCACCTGTGAGAGGAAAACAGGAAACACACTTTAAGACCTGAACATGACTTCAGACCACATGCACACATGCACACATGCACACATGCACACATTCACACATGCACACATGCACACACACACACAAATACACTCCTCCCAAAAGAAGACACACACAACACCAGCAATCACAGAACATACACAATAGCAGGTGATGATGGGGTACAGTATCACAAGCAAAACAGTCATATCATACACGTCAGCATGCAGGACATGTGTTGCTCAACAGCATGCAGTGCAAGTGTAGTCAGTCCTTGTTACTAACAGTATACATGGCTTTGATGCATGTGTTTTGTTATTAGATGATGGCCCTCCCCCTGGAACACAATGCATACATGGACACAACATTGCTGTGCAGGTATTCATAACCCTGTAATGTACTGTGCACCATAACACACACGTGTACATACCATTGCTGGATGTGGATCTGTGTGTCAAATAGGTATCCAATGTTGATTACAGCCTCTGTGTCTTTAGCAAATAATTGTGGACACATTTTTAGCACATGCATGATGAGTATTCACACAACATCATCAGTGGTGCATGGATAATTGATGGAATACCATTCGGCCACATACCCAATATACGGTACTTATGGTGAGTGTAGATCATATTGTGGACATGCCAGTCTCATCCATGACATGGCATGCTAAAACACAGCTGCATATTTAAACACTACACATACCCAATGTGTGTCATATGACCTAGCCACTCAATAGCATCCCAAGACATATATGTGTCAGTTGTGCAAATGGTGATTGGTATGCATACTGTTTACAGGTGCATATGTGTGCACACACACAACATTGAGGTGTATAGCAATGAAAGCTATGTGTAGTACTGTGGGTACAATAACTGGATGGGGTATAGTACCACAGGCCATCATCATGAAGCATCAGGTGGTCACTCAAGGCTACAAATGTTTCCCAAACCAGCACTAATCATGCTGTGCTGGAACTGTACTACTTTGGCTAAATTCACCATTTCACAACCAGTTGTTATGTGAGTTTGTAAGGAGGCCAATAAGGAGCATTCCCTGACATGAATGTGTAGTGTGTTGGAGAGTGTTTCAATGCCCCATGATAGGCCTCTACACCTCAGGTATATTATGTGTAATGTGTGGATGAGATTTTGGATACTGGAGTGTGTCTTTACAGAGGGTTTGGGAATCCTTTATGAATAGCATGTTAAAATGCTCGGTGTATGAAATAGATGTGTATGTTATGTGCATGGTGAGTATCAACTGAGCCTATCCAATGGTCACTGCAGTCTAGCCACATTTGTTTGAGATGGTCTGGGTATGCATGTGTTTGAGGCAGCTAATCACATTAGTGAGATGCGTGTGCTCTTACACCAAACATGCACAGCATGCATTATGGGTAGGTGTGTTACATGTGTACATGGCCTACACCTTAACTATGACATACACTTTTTATTTACAATAATAAATGTAGAACACACTCACCAACATCTATCCGCTGCCTTGATGTCACCCCAGAGGGACCTACATAGAGATGAGACGGTTTGTCAGTGGCCACAACTGTGGCATTGCTACTGTGTGATTGCAATCTTACAGTACAACAACAGTTTACATTCACAGGGCTACAGATTATGTTCCAAATGGTCAGTATTGCACAACAACAGGCTCCACATCTTTGAATGACACACTCCACATCTCACATATGCATGATCTACCAATACAGATAACAATAGTCTACAGATATGCCATGTTACCTGCATGCTCCATGTGTGCTTCCTGGGTGGCTCCAACCTCCATCACGGTGTTTGTCTGCTGCTGTTGTTGTTGAGCAGGTGCCACCAGACTCAGGAGCAGCTCCTTCACTCTGGTGAGGGGGGGTTGATATTAACACCACCTACTGTTGCAAGCTGTTGTCTACGCACATCAGCAGCATGCTGATGGACATGTCTGAGAAGATAACTGCAGTGGTGGCATACCTGCTCATATGTCCGGTTATGCAGACCTACCTCATTGACCCTGCAGACAACATCTTGCCACAATGCAGTATGCTCCTGCTGGTCCTGGCTGGTTCGTGAGAACATGAGACGGTAGTGCTGAATCATACTGCTAGTAATGATATCATCTTCAGCACTTCTGTAACTGGGGTTCCTGCGATGGGCCATGATCCCTGGAAGATATAAATACAAAAATATGTCTGAGTAAGTCATATGGCACATTTAACATTATACAGTACAGATATCACTGAACTGCCATATACAGCAACCTATAAGCTAACCGAGAGTGAAACACTGTAACTGCCACTTATCAGTGCTCACCCCACAACTGCTTGAAAGTGCTTTGCTCACTTTCTATCTAATGAAACATGTTCTGCACAGCAACAAAATAAAATCACTATATAAGACTATACAAGAGTACCTGGCACACTGTATGCAACACGATGCACTACCTAGCCACAGCAGATATACATCAAGCTGATGTGTAAAGAAATATATCATCCATCACAATCAGTGTAAGGTCCAGTAAATGTATTACTATTATACCACACAACTTGTTAATGGCAAACCCGTGGCCAAAATATGTGCACAATTGGGAATATAGGTCGCATACTGCTGTAGTACACTATGAATGTTGCTAGATACGCAGTTATATGTTTTACCATACATATGTCAAAGGACATGTTACAGACATACCCACACACACATCAGACATAATTACAGGACACAAAGGTATGACAACCCAGATAAGCTTTCAGTGTGTACTATACAGTACTGTGTGTCAGTACTTACACAACCTTAATCTTGAGTAATGTAATCTGTGATGAATACAGGGACCACACAAAGCAGTGGATGCAAGCAATGTGGACATACACCATACTTTCCTGTACAGGCCCAGAGCTTCAAGTAGTACTACAGTACACACAGGATTTGCATTCAACATCGGTACCAATCAGTAATCATAGATGTAGTGCTTTAGCCTCCAATGACACACCCTAGTTAAAACCAAGGGACTTAATCACACTGTATGCAATAGCACTTGTTCTGCCTAGCCGCAGAATACACAGCTTTTGCTAGGATCAAAGCAAGGACCCATAATACCATGACATAAACAGTTTCCTACTAAGCTATCCCACAGATACATATCTTTGACGTATTCACAAAAATATTGACCATCACAGTCAGTCAAGAGTACAGAGAATCTATTGCAACAAGTAGATGTAGTTGTGTATGAGTATATATGACTAGCAGAGTGCTGCCCCCCCTGACATCTCAGATGCTCAGGTAAGAGCCGCCCTCTCCAAAGCAAAAAACACAGCATCAATGGGACCAGACGGTGTCCCGGGCTGCGTCCTACATGAACTCCAAGAAGAGCTAAACCCAAACATAAAACTACTGTTCAATCTCAGCCTTACTACAGGATATGTACCCAAAGAGTGGCGTACAGCAACAGTGGTCCCTCTCCACAAAGGTGGTGCCTCAACGGATCCTGGAAACTATCGCCCCATAAGCCTGACTAGCTTGGTCTGCAAAGCTATGGAAAGGATCATCATGGACCTCATAAATAAAGATATTGGGGACCTACAGACACTGGATCCTACCCAGTTCGGCTTTGTTAAGGGCAGATCCTGCCTCTTAAACCTGGTCAATTTCTTTGAAACAGTCACCAAGGTCATTGACGAGGGGAAGTTGGTCCACACAGCCTACCTGGACCTCACAAAAGCCTTCAATACAATACCCCACTCGGGCATTATAGATAAGCTCACCAGCTTAAATATAAACCCCTATGTCACTAGATGGGTTGCAAACTGGCTCAAGGACAGAACCCACATTGTTAGAATTGCTGGAGCCATGTCAGACTCCAAACCAGTTACAAGTGGCATCCCACAAGGCTCAGTCCTGGGACCTTTCTTGTTCGGTATATATTTCTCGGAAGTACAGGCCAACACAGAAGGACTGTGGCTGACCAAGTTCACAGATGACTGCAAACTAGGCGCCATAATCGACTCTCCAGCCGACACAAGCATCCTACAAAAGGGCCTCATAGAAACAGACAACTGATGCCAGAGCCATGGCCTCAAGCTAAATGCCAAAAAGTGTATAGTCATCCCCTTTGGCAAAAACAAAGTGCCCACAAATTATCACATAGGTGGTAATCCATTAAGTACGGAAGAAGTAATTAGGGACCTGGGGACCCAAGTTGATAGCAATCTCTCATTTGAATACCACATGGCCAAAGTGGTTAGAAAAACATTTTATATAGCCCACCTAATCATGAAGGGATTCATATCTAGATCAGGGGAGGTCATCGTGCCTCTTTACTCATCCCTCATCAGGTCCATAATTGAGTACAATGCCAATTTTGGGATGTACCTTACCAGACACCTGCAGCAAATCGAAATACCCCAAAAGTACCTCACCAAGAGGATCAAAGGGCTCAAACAGATGTGCCATATGCTGCCCAGTTAAAGAAACTCCAGCTCTACTCAGTGGCATACCGCCTGCTCAGAGGCGATCTGTGCCTGACGTATAAAGCCATGTCCAACCCGGAATTAATGGACATGCTGCACCTCAGAAAATCCAAATCCCATCAAGCTACGTGCTCAAGAGACTTGAACCTCAGCACTGAAATAAATAGGACATGCTGAAGGGACAGACTCATAACCCAGAGGCTTCCTTACTCTGGAATAAAATCCCAGTCCAGGTTAGGCAGAGTCCCTCATTGACTCTCTTCAAGAGGAATCTTGATGAGTGGATGGGAGATCGTAGGTTTACCCCGGGTATCACTTCTGTGTCCTGCCACCCAGGATTAAATGAAAATTGTAAAGGCACTTGTGGTATTATATTTCCTGAAAAGGATATTTGAAACCTGTGTTTGCTGGAGCAAGGAGTTCGTGGTTCTTATTTGTTATTACTTGGTTTTTTCTCTCCTACGTCTTTGCCTGTTTGTCTCCATGGCCACGGACCGTCCTGTTAGCCCCAGTACACCTAACATCTTTCCAACTACTGGATTGGACTACTTGGCGAAAGTGACTGACACACTATCTGCTTTAACTGTGAAACTCGACCTTCTGAATGCTAGACTTGACGCATTCGAAAGTAAAGGAGCTAACCATACATCGGTAGTTACTACTGATGTTGTACCAGGAACATCTTACTCACTTCCTTTGACGCTATCAGATTCGCCGATACCGGCAGGTCAGCCTAGTAACAGAAGTGGGTTAAACAACATACTACTAAGCGACTCCTCGAGCTCCGTAAATGGAGCGAATGGAGTGAATGATTTGGGAGATTTGCCTCCTTCCTCTAACAACACTGGGAATGTAGCAGCACCAGCGATGACTAGAGAGACGTCTTTTCCTATCCTGCCTCAACGTGCACCACCAACTTGCATCAACGGTATTTCTAACCGTAATGTAAGTACTGTTTCTAATTTCACAGACTGGATGAAAAGCACAGAAGTCTTTTTGTTCACCGAGCAGAATTCTGCCCTTAATCCTGACAGTAATGCAGCACTAACATCTAGTTCATTATCTGACAAGCTTAAGCGCTTTGACGCTAATGTTTTAAAACTGAAAAAGTTACAACTGGAGACTGTTTATTTTAGGCAGTGCATTAATGAGGGCCTGATTCCTAAGGGATTACGTAATACGTTTTCCCCATCTGGCCTTCTCCATAATGCACTCTTTTTTGCTGACTTGAAGGATTTATTCCAAAACCAGGGAGTTCAGCTGCTCGAGCTCATGATAAAGCATTATGACATTCATATCAATCAACTTCTACTTGAAAATGAACTACTGGACAATGAACTAAAAGCTGACTTGGATTTTTCCAAGTACAAAATAGACTATGACAGAACTTTGACAAGTATAGAGGCCTTATTAAACAAACTGAAACTTAATAAAAATAAAAAACTTTTAAGGGATAGACAGGCATATAGTAACAACTCTGCATATCCTAGACTGCAATTTCCAGATAATAAAAGATCATTATTAGGGGAAGGGGCATCCCAACTTGATAATTTTGATGAGCCACCACATGTTAATCCACCTCGTGTTGACTCTATAGCTAATGCTGAACAGACTGGGCCCAGACGTAGTAACAGAATTAGGGGCCTTAATGCAAACAATAATTCTAATTCCAGGCCTAATATTAGTCAAAACCAACATACTAACACCCCTTTTTTAGACCAGCGCCCGTTCCGGCAACGGAACAACAGGAAGCAGAATTGGAACTAACTGGCCTTGATGAATCAAATTCGTCTTTACACGGAATAGTGGACAATGATGAAGATGCTCTAACGCAAAATGGCCCAAAAATTGTTTATAATAGCAATGGTGATTTTAAAATCTATAATTTCAGTGATTTCACTCTCACTGGAGACCTTATAGAACTTTTAGCACACGGATACACTTTTGTTCCAAGCAAACTAGGTGATATCACAAAAGAAGTTATTAACCTTAAGTGTTTCGTGAGGAAACTAAACTTAAAACTGTTTTTTAATAATGAAAGTAGTTTACCTGACACTGCATTATTCAAATTACCTAGTATTTTTAACCCACCACTTCACCCTTCACTAGTTCTTTTCGAACAGGTGTGCGAGCTAGACCTTAGGCACTGGTTTAATGACTTTGCTATGAGAAGGCGCAACTGTTCATTTAACATCACTAAAGAACAACTTAATTCACTTAATAACCTGTGTCACGCACCAGTTCGGCTGATGAAACCCGACAAGGGTGGTGGACTGGTTATATTTAATGATGAATTTTACAATGAAAAAATGTCTTCAGTTCTGGAGTCACCTGCTTATTCAGAAGCCTCTATCAGTGAAGTTCACACAGTACATAATAGGTTAAGAGGTTACTTCCGAGATTTGTACCTTGCAAATAAAATTAATATCGATACCTACAATTACTTGGATATTATGTTACCAAAGCTTCCGGTGATGTTCGGCATCCCCAAGGTCCACAAAGACCTAGCTGATCCACCCATGAGGGCCTTGATTGATGGAAGGTCCTCTATGACCTATCCTAGTGCTAAAGTTGTTGACAAACTTTTATCTAAATATATTCACCTTTTGCCTGGGGTCTGCAAAGACTCTTGGTCTTTTCTGGAACGTATTAATGGTCTACCCTTCAACAGTGATGATAATTTCCTCACTGTTGATGTGGTGGACCTATATACCTCTATACCCCACCAGGAGGCCCTAGAGTGGATTGCATTAATACTCCAAGAGTTGGGTGCCCCTACACTGGAAATTGAACTTATCACTGAGCTTCTGGATATTGTTCTTTCTTCTAACTTCTTTATTTTTAATAGAAAGTATTTCCTTCAGAAACAAGGAGTTGCCATGAGTTCCCCTTGCGGGGCATCCGTGGCAAACTTCTTTATGGGATACTGGGAGAAACACTTGCTTTTCGCATCCCCAACCCTTATGACAAAGGTAAAATTTTACACGAGATATCTAGATGATGTGTTCCTGTTATTCAGGGGTAATTCCTCTGATGCTGATGCTTTCATTATTTCTATTAATTCCACCACTAATTTTCTGAAATTTACGCATAAATTTTCGAACACTGAGATTGATTATCTTGATATCAGATTATGTAAAAATGTCCAGTCTAACTCATACACATCTAGTATTTATAGAAAACCAACGTACTGCAACTCTTTTTTACACTTTTCAAGCCATCACCCTTTCAAGCAGAAAAAGGCCATTGTCAAGGGCCAACTAGTGAGGGCGGCTAAGATGTGCAGTACGTTGGAAGATTTCCAGAAGGAATGTGACTTGTTATTAGATATGTT
This sequence comes from Protopterus annectens, assembly GCF_019279795.1. Classification (NCBI taxonomy): domain Eukaryota; kingdom Metazoa; phylum Chordata; order Ceratodontiformes; family Protopteridae; genus Protopterus; species Protopterus annectens. The sequence continues at coordinate 986,766,482 of NC_056732.1, read as the reverse complement.
TTCTAATAGAGAGTATCCACTTGACCTTATATGTGAACTCATTTCGGAAGTATATACTAAAAGAACTAATGGTTTTTACAAGGCCATACTTAGTGTGGACAACCATTTATTGTCTCCTACCCATTCCTGCAGTGACTTTGTTGTCACTACTAGTGTAAGTGGCACTAATACCGAATTAAATTCAGAATTTACCATCTTTGACCCATCGAACAGTTACATCATGACTTTCAGTTTAGATTCAAAGGCTATCATGAATATTATCAATAAAAATTGGGATTTTATTCTGAATAACTCTCTACTCGTAGAAAAATTTGGTTTAAGTCCGAAATTTGTTTTCAAGAGGAACAACAATCTGAAGGAATTGATGCAGAGGAATACTTTTAAAACACCATTTAATAGAAAAGTAGGCATGTTCCCATGTGGATTTTGTAATAGATGTATAAAAGTTAGATCTGGACAAACTTTTCAAATTCGAAATAAAAAATACAATATCAGAGCCCCCCTCAATTGTGAAAGTAAATCCATCGTTTATGTGGCATTTTGCGATTGCTGCTCGTCTTTCTATATCGGTAAGACCGATCGTAGGCTCCGTGATCGCATTTACGAACACCTTTACGCGATCAGGAACAATAACGAGAGCAACGCACTTGCTAGGCACATTAACCAATTCCCAGGCCATAGCTTTTCGTTTATGGCTATAGAACAAATACTGGGTACTATTAGAGGGGGCCCTACACCATTGTTATTGGAACTTTGCGAATTGGAATGGCAACTTAGAACTGATGCATTCAAACACCCAGGATTAAATGAAAATTGTAAAGGCACTTGTGGTATTATATTTCCTGAAAAGGATATTTGAAACCTGTGTTTGCTGGAGCAAGGAGTTCGTGGTGTTTATTTGTTACTTCTGTGTCACTGTTAGACAGAGGCACAGTATACTAACCTCGAAAAAGGGCATAGCAAAATTCATTTAAAATGGGTGGCAAAAGCCAAACACACTCTGGCTAGGCTTATAAATGCCCTAGGGCAGAGAGCCTAGTAAGAACCTATGAACCTATATATATATATATATATATATATATATATATATATATATATATATACATATACACATCCATTGGTCTACATATACATATATATGTAGGCACATATACATTTCACCTTTCATAGTGAGAATATCAATTATACAAAGGATGTAAGGTGTACAGTAATGTAATAAAATTTGCACAGTTTTGGGATAAATGCATTGAAGGTGTTCACAGCCCAGGTAGCTTTAGCAGACCTTACTGGCTTCAACATTGCAAACTGAACAAACCACCCACAATGTTTAACCACCACATGTCATATATCAGCACTGTATTGTTTATAACACACTAAAACCTACATACAAATATGTGCATACTAACCTTCACCAACATATATATCTCCACCATTCACAAACAGTTGCAATATGTCCGCTGCTCTATGCACATATATAGATGTGAATATATATGACACATATATATTTCCCCATATGTATGTGGCATACACACACAGGGTCCACACTGTTGTAAGTCCCTGGACCTCACAGCTGAACTGTTGGGCCTTGCTGCAACATAAACAGGTGTCACATATGAACACACACTAACATTGGGGGGGTATATATGGCAGCAGATGCTAGATAAGCATACTAGACTGCTACAGCAGTTACCAATGCTAAGCTACACTTTAATATGACTAGCATGCATGTGTTGTTCTGTCACATCCATGTTTATATAATGTCAGTGCTAATCCCCCCAACAGCCATTGGTCACACTACTGTACAGAACACAGATAACATGGATCAGATCTTTGACATTTAATGCTGAGCTACACATTTCACAGGTATGTCCCACTGCCCACAGGTACACACAGTATTGTCCATAGCAGTAGTTAAGCAAAACATCTGTGCATAAAGAAGTACTGCTGCCACATATGAATGGTTCACATTATGTAGACTATTCTTCAATAACATCTACTACATGCCAGTAAATACATATGTGTCACATACCTTTCCTTTGTATGATTTGGTAATATTTCTTTCTCCTTTTCTCTGTCTCTGTCTCTGTCTCTGTCTCTGTCTCTCTCTCTCTCTCTGTCAGTCTCTGCAATAGAGTGACTGAGTTTGTTGGCAGAGATTGCAGCCTGCTTTTGTAGAAATTTGCACATGAGCATGTGATGGCCTCTGCACCAATTAGTGGCTACCATTTGCTAATTGCATGAGGCCTGCTATGTAGTAATTGCAGTAATCACTGTCATAGCAATCCAGTACTATAAATTGCTGACTCATATAGGCGTGGCCCTTTCAGCTTTCCAAGATGGAGTTCATCATTGTTTGCTGTGGACATCATTGTTTAATACAGAAGGTTGGTATAGTTCTTATATCAGAAGCCAGGGGTGTAGCCAGATATTTACATTTTGTACTCAGACCTAATGTTGCTGCTTCCAGTACCCACTTGTCAGTGTAGAAATGTACTCACCACTCAAAATGCTACCCCAAGATACATGGAAAGACATACTTTCTTTTCAACTGTTACAATTAACTGCCATACTAAGCTAGTTATTGAGATGTATTCCTTTGACACAAGAATTGTTTGTGAACTGCTATACTGTGAATATTCATTTACTCGGCTATAAACAGTTTGTGCTTTTTTAGTGTTGACATTAGCACAAGCTGCTCAGAAAAACGACACATTTCAGTACTGTGAGAATTCTTACCTACATCCTTGGTAGACCCTGTACACACAGATATATTCTACATTTGGGTAGGGTTGCAGAAGTACAGAGAGCGTAAGTACTATTGTGTGGATTTTATCTTGCTGTGTGTACATGTTAGTTTATCAAGGCAAGTAGTCTGTCTGCGTAACTCCCAACTGTGGACCTATCCACATGATAGCCAGAGAATGGCCTGTTATTTTTTGTCTGTGCACCGCACAAGTCTTTTCAGCAGTAGATCAATGGCATTCTTACAGTTGGTTGCTACCAGTACATGGCTACATCCATATGTATTTCAGTGTTGTATTCCTACATAAGGGTATGCTTCCGAAACTCCTTCCAAAGCTATTTGAACAGTGTGTAACAGCAGAAAGGCTGATATGCCTCTGTGTTTCTGCCTCTGCCAGACCTCTCAACCACTCAGGTAAATATTTGAACAGACTCAGGGGAAAAGTAAAGAAAAAGTCAGGGACAATCAGGGACACCTTTAAAATATTAGTGCCGTTAAGTTGAGACATTGAGAGAATCAGAGCATATGAATTAATACACCTTTTCCGAAGTAAAAGAAGTGCCTAACTCTTAATTATTGTCATTATTCATTAAGTGTAATTCACTACCTTTCTGGCCAAAGTCAGTAGTTTTCGGAGGGATTCAGAGGGACAGAGCTAAAATTTGTTCCAAAATCAGGCACATCCCTGAAAATTAGGAACAGTTGGGAGGTATGGCCTCTGCCCTAAACAGATATGCCAGTGTTTGTCCTGCTGTGATACTGTGTTCACAGAACAAGTTGTGTGGTATGGTATTCCTATTTTTCCTTTACATTCACTCATTCTGATGCATAATATATTTATTTAAGCACCAACTTGATGTATATCTATTGTGGCTTAGTGGTACTTCATGTTGTGTAGTGTGTGCAAGGTCTGAGGTTCGAGACTAACAAAGGTGTTTTATTTTGCTCCTGAGCAGAACAAGGGCCCTCACATACAGATTGATTAAGGCACTTTTAAGCAGTTGTAAGCGGGTTTGCAAGATGCTTAGCAATGCTTAGCTAAACGCAAACAAGCTCCCACTCGTGCAAACCCACTAACTACTGCTTAATAGTGCTTACTCCCGCTAACCCCCGCAGGTTTCTTTGAAAGAAAAGAAAAATGGGGAGATAGGAAAGTGGTGAAAAAGGGGCACAAAGAGGGAAAGACAGTATGGAAAATAGCTCAGGATGTGCAGGACAGGTGTAGGGAAGATCCATATCTGCCCATTTCTTCAACAGCAACAGCTGTGCATATGCAATAAATTTGGAGGTAGATATGAACCCTTCAACCCCTGAGGGAGGGGTGAGGACAACAAAGTATGCTGTAATGCCAATTAAATAACATTTCATGTGTCCAGTGGACATGTGTGCAAAATGGGCAGCTATGTATGGGGCGTAATTTTTTTTTTTGGGAGCAGATTGCCCTTTTTTTTTTTCAGGTGAGAGTGGAATATGTGGTAGGAGAAGTAGGTATATGTGGGGAGGTAGGTTGGGGAGGTAAACAGACAAGACAAACAAGATGCATACAGGGGCTGTATATGACACATGTGGTGGGTGAACACCTTTGACGGGGAGGGATGTTTGGAAATCGCAAGCCCATGAGCCCCCAGATGGAAACAGTGGGACTGAGGTCCCCACCAATGGGCAGTCACCACTGCACCTCCACGGCCCGGAGGGTGGCTGTGCTGGGCGCTGTGTAGGAGGGGCAGGCTGACCCGGGAGTTGTGCCACTCGGGCCTCAAGCTGGCATAGAGGTTCTGTAACAGAACGTTCAATCTCTCTATGCACCACAGCCCAGACAGTTCGAAGGGTGATAGGTGGCCCTCCTCCACCCACACTTGCACGGGGGGCCAAGCCCCTTTCTCTGCAGTGCTTCCACCCGAAGGTGGCACAGGGCCAATGGAGGAGGAGGTCCCAGGCTGGGCACCAGCTGAGGTGGGACAGGTGGGTCTGCTGAGACCGGTCTTACCACACGAACTATGTTTTGGAGAGTTTAATAAAGATATGTGTTAGTAACAGTCAACAGCATTTCCAATTAGTTATAACAGCATGTAGAAATATTCCCATTAATCCAACACACCAGATTTTCAACAGTTGAAAAGAAAGCATAACACATGCATATATAGATCAATAGTGGACATTACAACAGCATGCAGGTTTAATTGATGGCAACAGGCCACCAATATTGTGGTATTTTAACAGGGTACATGCATAGAAACAAATGCAAATATTTATAAACCAATAGGACATATGTCCCAACAAATGTTTTGAGATTAGACATACCGATTGAGGTGTGGAATTGCATTTGTTATGCACATACAGAGGGTGGAAAAAGATAGCTAAATTAACAACTTATATATCCTTCTATTAACTGCAGTTATATGTCCCTTACATGTATTATTACACTACCCAATATCCTTATATTGTGCAATTGGATTTTGCTAGATCATTATATACATGAGCTGTATCTTACATACAAACTGTCCAAGATGCAGATGTTACTGCAACATATTTTGAGAGTTCCTCTCACACACTACTGCTAAGATGGTACACTGACAGCTCTACTTTCATATAATTATCTAGATATGTTCAGGTGAAAGTATCAGTTATATGTTAACAGCTCCCTACATTTCTGGCTGCACACTGACATTTCTGGGGAACACAATACCAAGCTACTCATGTGCCAGATTAACCTGTACATGCTGGGCATAAACCAACAGTTGAGGGCTGTAAATATGCATAAAAGCTACTGGCACTCCCTTCATCCACGTTATATGGGCCTACCCAAGTGTGGGTTGACACTGCTTAATACAACACTACTATTTGTAGAATGCAACAGTACAACAACATATCAAAGAAAATGACACAGACGCACTCCAGGAATTATACATTTATTAAAGGATTATTACACCTTTATTTATTGGGTTAAAACACGTTTTGAAGGCTGTCTCATTTATTTTATATAACAGTACATGCAGAATAATTACTAACCTGCCTGATGATGCAGCATTTGCAGCCTATCTTCATGGGCTTGCTGGTTCATAGCCCGGACACCTGCAGCTGTGAAGTAAATGCAGTGATATTGAGACATACCTATCCATAGTATAGACAAGCATAGCAATTCTTAAATACTTAATACAATGGCTACTTACTCAGTATTGGGGCATTAGGCATCACATGGTATTCCTGGATCCACTGGTCCAGTTGATCCTCCCTACATCGCTTCAGGTCAGAATAATGGTGCCTGACCTGCTCACCAGTCTGAGGAACACCAGTGGCACTGGTGAGATCACGGGCAAGACTGTTCCAGGCCTCTGTTTTATATTGGGTACCCTGGTATTGGCCCCACAGGAGTCTTTCCTCATGATTGTGGACAAGGAGCCAAACCATTACTTTGGACTCCTCAATGCCCCAGCGTTGCACTCTAAATCGAGTGCCTTCTCCAACACTGGCCATGCTGACTGCAGAAGGAAGCTACAACCAGTTATAGCAAGTATTCCCACCTGTGGAGCTTAAATATGCCTCATTTCCCGCACTTATTTGTGATTGGACACTTTTGGAAAAACTCAGCTGTAGGCACACCTGCTTAGCTGATGTTGGCAATTTTTAAAATTCCTTTGATAGATATGTGTCTGTTGAAAGTGCATGTTTATGAAATGCTGTCATGGCTTAGTGGTTAAGTACTGTGACTATAGTGCACAGTATCCTGAGTTCGAGCCCTGTCGCGCTTTTTATTTTCCTACTGGCAGACCTGACTAGTTAAGGAACAGTAAAGGAGGTGTGGCTGTGTTCAACCGACTTTGCTCAACTTTGCCCGACTTTACCCAGCATTGCTCAACGTTGCTCAACGTTGCTCAACCATGCTCAACATTGCCCGACATTGCACTGGTTAGAGTGGTGCACAGCTATGCACAAATATGTTGTGGTTGCACTGGTTAGCGCGGTGCGCAGATACTCACAAAGACATTGCGCTGGTTAACGCAGTACGCAACTACAAGCAATTGGATTTAAATATGCTCAGTACTGGTAAAATGTGCTTAGCAGTACTTTATATTGCTTAAAATAGGGTACTCATGCCTCAGAATGCAAAACCATTTCACCTTCATATATATATATATATATATATATATATATATATATATATATATATATATATATAATTCGTTCACTTCTACATTTAACATTTCAATGCTTTTTACAAAACTTATACATAAAAAATGTCAGGAAATATTTTTGTATACAGATTTCCAACAGAAAATGGAATGTGCAGTAGTGGGACTCGAACCAGGAATGCTTCCTCTTTGTGCGAAGGCTCTAACCACTATGCTATTGCTATTTTGCTTAATTTGCATATATTTTTCTTATTATCCTCTTCTGGTGTCTAAGCTGCTAACTGTAGCTAAGTAATGGGTAAACCCGTGCAAACACGCGCAAATACGGGCAGCTATATCGGATGAAATAAAAAAAAAAAAAAACTATTTCTATTTTTAATTTTGTCAGTTGTTTAACATATGGGGGAGTGTAGTGTTACATTGTGCACATGTGAGCGGACTCGCTCATGTAACTTGAAATTGCGGTGTTTCTTCTTTGCAGGGGTGTGGATTTTTGGACTGCTCGGCAGTCCGACACACCCCCTGCACTCATCCACGCTCCGTGTAAGCTTTAGAATTGAGACAGCACGCCCTCATTAATATGCATGATGCGCTGCTGTCATACTCTTAGACTGGCGCTTCCATGTAAGACTAATCTAGTCTTACACAGAAGATTAGTAAATCCTGGGGATTGTCTCTCAACCAAAACTGAGAGCTGATAATGTGAGTCCAGGCACTATAATTCTATAACAACCTGGAAGCCAATGTAGGTTATGCAGAACAGGTATAACATGCTGGCAACAAGTCAGACCAGTTAATAGCCTGGCAGCAGAGTTATGCTCCATCTGTAAGCAATCAGGCTCAGTGTTATCAAGTCCCAGATAAAGAACATGATAGTAATCCAGTCTAGTTGAGACCGTGGCATGAATTAGAGGTTGGCCTGAGATAAAAGGGGCTTTATCCTTAAGATGTTTCGTAAATGGACACATGCTGATTTCACAACAGCTGGCACCTAGTTTTGAAGTGTCAGCTTGCAATACAGAATAATTCCTAAATCTTGCATACTCTTGACAAACTCAAGCTTATTGCCACCGTAGAAAATTAAGTTAGGAATGGTGGTGGCAGAGGAATCATTCTAGGTGGCATGTACAGCCTTGGCTTTAGAAGTGTTAAGTTGTAAGTGATTATGATTAAGCCAAGCATGTAAAGCCTTGGAGTCATGTAAAGCCTTGGGATCTTCAACCAGGGAATGCACATTTGCCATATCATTCTGTGGGAATGATAGTTAAATCAACGGGTTACAACCATAGCTATGACATGCTAAGTCCCTCTTGTCATGAACAACAAATGACATAAGATAGAGCCCTGTGGTATTTCATACTCAAGGGAGTAAAATGTAGAGGAATATATTCCAGAATAAACCCTTTGAGAGTTGCCACATGAAATATAGAGTCTACTCAAGACTGTAGATAAGATACCACGTAGAATGTTAATTGTTAGTCAGAATGCTCTAATCAATGGAATCAAAAGATACTGGGAGATCCAGGAGGATCAGTACTGAATAGCAGTATTGGTCTCTATCCATTAAAAGATCATTAATTACTTGGACAAGAGCTATGTCCATGCTATGGTAAGTGTAAAACTCAGATCTGAATGGGTCCACGAGACCACTGCATGTTAAGTGAATTTAAGGCTACTTATAGGCAACGTTCTTAATAACCTCATCCAATAAAGAGAAGTTAGAGACTGGCTGAGGGAGATTTATTTATTTATTTATTTGTTTATTTATTTATTTAGTTATTTATTGCAGTTTTTTTAACTGGGAAAGTCCATTGGGCCTAAATGAGCCCATTTTCAATGGAGGCCCAGGGATGAAAGCTCCGAACAGAAATAAATATTTAGAATATTCAAAAGTGGTAACTCAGCTACAGTGTTTTAAAATATTTACAATAATAAGTAACAAAGATTAAAGTAATGCATCATATACGGAGACAATAAAATTGAAGAAATTGAAACTAGAAATATAGATACAAAGGCTGAATTTGAGAATAGGAATGGGTAAAGAGAGGAGGAAGGCTTCAGGTGGGGTGAGAGCAGAAGCATTCCCAGAGAGAGGAGAGATAAGAATGGAGTAAGGTTTTAAATGAAAAGAGATTCTGGGTAGTTCTAATGTGAGGGAGAAGTGAATTCCATGATCTAGAAAGTGAGAAAGATAGTAAGAGTTGCCCTGGAGAATGTATAGGTTTGTAAAGTTTGAGGAGATTTTGTTTTGTGGATCTTAGTGTTCTATGTGGCTGGTGGATTTGTAAGGTAGAGGAGAGAGAAGGACAATTAGAGGATTTAAAAATGAGCTTATGTGCTGTTGTAAGTTGAATGAAAGTCAAGTAGTTTGGGAGTTCCATTCAGTTTAGGACATGGAGGGAGTTGCAGTGATGAGTGGAGGATTTGGATCATGTGGCAAACTTGGAGATTTTATTATAGCATGAAGATAATTTTGATTTGAGGGTTGATTGGAGACCAGTATGGAGAGGGGCTCCATATAGAAGAGAGGGGATGAGGTAACTGGTGGATAGACGTTGTTTGGATGAGAGAGTAAGGTAGTGTCTGTGACGGTAAAGCATTCCAAGCTTTTGATGTTTTTTTAATATTAGTTTGTAGGTGGATGTCAAACTTTAACTGGTCATCAATAAGGACACCCAGCAGTTGTGCATAGGGAACTATTTCAATAGAGGTGTTGTTTTGACTGAGTATAGAGAAGGATGTTTTGTCAATAATGGTTTGTCTAGAGGGGGAGAAAATCATTATTTTGGATTTGGGTGGGTTAAGAGCTAGATGGTTGTCTAGCATCCAGGACTCGGTGCAGGAGAAGGCCTCTTGAGTTAGGTTCATTAGTTTGGGGATAGATTTGTCGGCGCAGATGATGGTAGAGTAATGTGTGTATAGGATGAGTTTAGCATTAGGGATGTTTTGATAGAAGTCATTAATAAAAATATTGAATAGTAAGGGACCCAATACAGAGCCTTGAGGAACCCCAGTTAGAGTGCGCAGGAAAGAAGAAGTACAGTTGTTCCACTCTACAGCTTGCTTCCTAGCTGAGAGATATCTGGTGAACCAGTTGATAGAAGAAGAGGAAAGGTTGAGATGAAAGAGCTTGGATAGGAGGAGCTTGTGGGAGACAGTATCGAAGGTTTTGGATAAGTCAAGGAGGAGGGTAGAAACTATGTTGCCAAAATCCCAAGCAGAGTTAATGATTTTGAGAAAGGAAAGCAGGGCAGTGGTAGTGCTATGTCCTGATCTAAACCCGTATTGTGTTGGAGTCAATAGTTGGTTGTCAAGCAGGTAGGGTAAGAGTTGTAGGTGGATACATTTTTCAAGAATCTTAGAGCTATGGGATAGGATAGCTATTGGGTGAAAATTGGACATTGTAAAGTTGCTGCCACCTTTGTGGAGGGGGATGATGAAGACATTTTTCCAAAGGAGTGGTACATAGGACTCTTGGATGGAGCGATTAATTAGGATAGAGATGGGAAGAGCTATGCCATCAGCAGCTAACTTGAGGAAGTCAGATGGAATGTTATCTGGGGCATTAGAACAAGGTTTTAAATTTAGTAGGAGTTTTTTTATAGTATTAGTAGGAATGGACCTGAGAGTAAATGGAGGGAGCTGAAAGTTATTGGAGGTCGAAAGGGTAGGTTTGGATATGTTGGATGAGATATTATTTGGGAAAGATGAGGTAAGTTTGGCTATAGACTCAATGAAAAAGGAGTTGAATTGAGTAGCTAGGACAATGTCAGGAGAGTCTGGGTCAGGGCAGGGGTTCTCTTTCTTGCTAGGACAGAGAACTGATGAGATGCTACTCAGAATCTTTTGGGGTTGGTGTTGTGGTTGTTTTGAAGTTTAAGATAATAGGATTTACGGTTGATAGCTATTTGTTTTTTTACCTGATTTCATAGTTGCTTGTATTCCGTGAGGAAGTTGAGTGTTTTGAATTTTTGATAGTATTTCCAGGTTTTATTTCGGAGATGCATAAGGATTTTTGTCTCTTTGGTTAGCCAGGGGACTGTTTTGGATTTGACTCTTTTAGTTCTGCAGTTGGCAAAGCAGTTAAGTATGTTGGAGAAAACTGTGTTAAAGTGTGAGACAACGGCGTCCAGATGAAGGGACATTAGAGGTTTCCAGTTTGTCTGTTTTAAGGTACTGTTGAAGATATGAGGCTTGAAACTTTTTAAGGTGCGAGTTGTAATATATTTGTGCTGTAGGTGGAGGGGAGAAGGGGAATGGTATGTGAAGGCATGGAGATGATTGCTAAGGGAGTTAGGGAGAATTCCACTGTCAGAAAGTCTGTTGGGATGGGCAACAAGTATCCAGTCGAGGATGCTGCCTGTGGTATTATCTTTGTTTGGTCTAGTAGGGGTCTTGATTAGCTATGTAAATTGATATAGATTAATGCTCTGAGAGGGGGTAGATGAGTGAATGGAAGACCAGTTAATATTGACATCACCTAGGATTATTGTTTCATTATTTATATTGGTGGTGAACCAGGAGAGAATATCCCCCAGAATAAGGATATTGCTGCCTGGTGGTATGTACAGGGTTACAGTGCATAAACTTTTACTGTTGTTAACTTTTAGAAGGGCCAAGGTTAGCTCAGCAGTAGCAAATAGGGGTATGTGTTTATTATAGGGAGTTATTATAGGGATAATTGTTAGAGATAGTGAGGATCCAAGGCACAGTTTTTGAGTCGATGGAGACGCTCCTGATCTCAATGTTGTGTCTTTTGGCTTTTCCCAGTTAAGGGTCGTCACAGCAGAACTCCAGTCCGCTAATGATTGGCAGGAGAGTTTTACGTGCCGAGTTGCCGGCCCTGACACACAACCTTCAACAAAGGAACGCCCATCCACGCATGTCTCCACACAGAAGACGCTCTAGCTGAGAATAGAACATGACAACATCTGAATCCAAAATCTGAAGAAAAAAAAAAAATCACTTTCCAAGAATATCTCGAAAGTCCAGAACTGCTCTTGACTGCAAAGGATCTCAGTCACACTTTACCATACACATATTTGATTTAATAATCATGGGCTCATTATAATGAGGATTGTCAAACACCATCCAGGGAACAGTAATATTCTCAGCAGGGTTTGAGCTAATGAAGGCAATCTGTAACATGTGCCAACCCCTTATAGCACCTCAAGGATTGTACAACTTACATGTCACCTTGAACACCAAAGTATGTGTTGTCTTGGCTGTTCTATTCCAGCTGCAGGGACATTCTGTCACCTATCCATAGATACGCTGGAGCCGCTCAGACATCTGTGTCATGGATATGCAATACATTCCTGGATATACAGATTGGAACCCCATAGGATAGGGCCATCACTTTGCATGGCTGCTATGGCAGTACCTTCCTTTCTTCAGTCCTGCATACCTTTGTTTGCATACATGTTGCAATCAAGACCCCATCTTGTAAAAATTAGAATTGATAAATCAGTAGGAAAAGCTAGCATTCTGTGAATGGCCAGATGACTTTCTGTGCAACTGGACATATAACAAAAATGTTGGTTTGGCATGCTGGTAATACGCATGATGCCAACATATGTCATGTATGCAACTTTTGCTACTTTCCAGGAGGATATTAGTTGATTAATATAGAAAGAATAATACCTAGTAATGCCTATGTCAGATCAAGGTGTGTAACCCCTTCTAAAAATATTTCATGTATTGCATGAGATGTGAGATAAATGCAGAGCCATGGTTAATGACACCAGAATTGCATCAGCATAATTAGACAAATATTCTTAGAAAGCTGCCATGACCAAACCTATGCTGCTATGGAACATGTAATTAGATGTCACAAAGTATGCTTCTGATGCTTTAACATATGCAGAGAGGTTCTGAAATATGACCCTGACAACTTTTTGAGATGTTTGTTGTATGTATAATAATGCACAATATGACTGTCAGGAAACGTTTCCCATTCTGTGCTGGAACCACCATTTCCATCCCAGCTACAGATACCGCAGCACCAGCCAGTGACAGTGATAAGTAGGAAGCAAAAGAAAAGGATGCACCTCCACTACACAATCACCGGAGCCAAGTCCAGTATAGGTTAACATGGGGAAAGCAGCAGCTTCTGAAAGACCTATGTATCATGGCACTTTATATCCCACAAAGATTCTAATGAAGCATATGGTATAGAAGGTACCCTGATCAGTTAGCTGCAGACAGTGCAGTGCATTGCATGGTGTATTCACAGTGGTCATTAGACAGTGCACACAAGATACAGGTAGATGGTGTAAAGTTGGCATTCTATCACAATTTATACAAGAGAATGGAGACACACTGCATAACTGAATGTTAGAAAATCATAATGTATGCCAAAGGTCAGCTCCCCCTCTTTACGGATAACTGTACTATTAGCAATCCAGCACAGATACCATCTGAATTGCAAAGTACATTTTTTGACTGAGTTGTTCTATCCATAATTAATGGGATCCATTTGAACCATGTGAATCAAAATCAATTAAAATACTGCAGAGCAGCTCAAACATGTGCTAGTCCTGCTCTGTACAAATGCAGGATGATTCAAACAGTGTAGAACCATGCAACTACATGCTATGCACATGCTATGCACATACATGCTTAGTTTACATGGGACTTAACAATGGGAATGGACTCACTAGGCTCACAGAGAGAAATAAAGACTTAGTGTTGCATATGGCTGACATAAATGGCATGAGGGCATACATAGTAAAGCAATGTTTGTCAGGACCAGTCATTATATGCAGAGTATTATCAGAAACTCATTACATTATGTACCTTCTAGACTACAAAAATGCTGCTTATCTTGTGGGCATGTGATTTGACAATCCAGTATAAACCAGGCAAGCAAATGCATGCTGCTCCTTAGCATCTTTTCTCTGATGCGTCACTTTTTTTATTTGTAAACATTTTTGAGAAACAGAACTATGTGTGCAAAGTTGTTTTGCTGTTCCCTGGAGGATGTCAGTTTAGCTACATTTCTGATTCTTGTCAGTTTCCATGTGAATAATTAAATTTTGGTCATCGCTGTTTACTTTGGTTTCTAGCTGGTGATTTAAATATGGACTGTATGTGATTATGGGTTTTGCTTTTAGAGTTGTCATATTTATTTTTTATTTCTTTCTCATGAGCATCATTTGAATCCTCGGAGACATCGAGATGAAGCTATCTTTATAGCATACAAGTATTGTTTATTCATGCTTCTCATGGATAACTCTTATTCATTTCTGAAGAATCATAGTGCTGGACAATTCACCCTGTTTTAACAGCTATATTAAATGTTAAATTATGTTGGTAGGTTTATAGGTATGTAGTAGGTTAATAAACCTAACAATGCAGTCCAATCCTGTTTTCTCCCTATGTATCATGGGCATTTTAAAGAGGGGTATGTTATTTAGGGAGTTTCTAGAGGTGATGTATAGAAGGGGTATGTTAATTTGGGCATTACTGTTTGCCTTTGTCTATCAGAGACATGGTGGCAAGATCTGGGGTGAATTTCCAATTTCCCATCCAGTGGTCAAGGTTATGCTTGAATAGGGTTAGGGATGGACTCTGCTTCATATGGATGTGAAACTTGTTCCATATCATGGGGATCCTCTGAGATACATATCTGTCTCACCAACATGTCTGCTTTATGTTACAAGCAAAATGTAATTCTTAGTTCCAGTGATTCTAATGCTGTTCATTTTGCAGATATATAAAAGGTCCATCAGAGCTGGATGTGAAGACACCTTATATGCCAGTCACAGATCGGCTCTCAGTAACCTGTAGGAGATTGAGTATAGAGTTAGGGCTTGAAGGCAATATGTATAAGACAATGTGTTTGTACTCTGGATTCCCCTGATAAGGAGCCTTTGTAGGCATTCCAACTGTTTCATATGTCTGGTCAGGAACATGCCAAAGAGGGCATTATACTCAATGATGTGTCTGATAAGGGCCGAACAAAGTGGCACTATGACTTCCTTGGACCTGGATTCCATACCCTTACTTATAAGTTGGATGACATAGAATGATTTTCTTACTAATTCTGGCCACAAGTTGTTCAAAGGGCAGATAACCCTCTACTTATATTTCCAGATTCCTGACTACTGGGTCAGCTCTTAGCAGTGTCTTATCAATGGAGTAATTAACCTGGGTGGCAGTTTTCCCAAAAGGAACTGTAATGCATTTTTTGACAATGAGCTTTACTCCGTGACTTTGGCACCAGTCATTTGTCTGTGTTAAACCCTCTTGTAAGATATCTGTGTCATGTGGGAAATCTAGGATAGTTGGAAATAGGAACAATGAAACCCACACAAGTAGGGCAAAGTGCATGGCCCAACCAAAACATGTAGATCCAAAAACCAAAGAGGCCAGCACTAAATTCCAACAAAAATACTTTAATAAAAGTATAAGTGGGCTAGAATACCCATAAATTAATATACAAAAATAATGACACACAAAAGGTGACAAAACAGACCGTTTTCAGCGTAAAGCCCTCATTAGTGCTATCTGACAGACAGTATAACAATCAATATATATATATATATATATATATCGGATTATAACCCTGTGTGCTGCCAAAATTTAAAGAAAACAGCACATATTTAAATATCGTATGTTTTTACTAGTGTGTTTGTATATATATATATATATATATATATATATATATAACTTTAACACATAAATCTGAAACCTAAAAGTATGTCAAAAAATTTATTTTTTTTTTTTTTTATATTTTCTAAACATGACACACTGCCATGTATACTAGCCAGGTACTATTGCAAGTGATGAAGTGGCGATGTCAAAAAACTTATTTTAGTGTTAAGTAAGTTAAAGGTTTTTAGCCAGCCATTTATTTATTTTATTTGCATGACCACAAAAAAGTACCACCCCCAGTAAACCCACAGTGTCTTTATTCATACCTCCTTTCTTAAAGGCAGAAAAATGTTGGCCTAGATTTTCTTTTTTCCCTTATATGGCAGCATATCCTTGACTCCTGTACATGCCCTCTGAAAGCCATCTGATGTTAGGATGTGCCAATGTTGAGCCAATGTGTATGTTAAAATGAAATAAGTGGTATATGTGGTTGGTAACCTAACATATTATTGGCTTTTACCTCTAAATCTCCTATCTACTGGAGTCCCATCTACTATACATTGACTCTCATTATAGGCCTGTTGAATCTGTTATTGCCATATCCTCTCTTATAGAATTCTTGTTTTAATTCTATTTTGTCTTGTACATCCAAAAATTCCACCTCATGCTTATGTATTCCTCCAATAAATTTGATGTCATACCTGTTGTTATTAATAATATGTAAAAAATATAGTTGCCACCTTTCTTACCACCCCACACACTAACAGTCATCCAAAATAAGCGTCGCCGTTATATTATAACTAAAAAAAAAAACTTTCTAGTATTATATATATTGTGGTTCTAGAGACTTCCATATCATCAATCAATGCCAAAATTGCTGTGTATCCCTTTTTATTGTGTGTGTAACATATAATAATATTTTTTTACTTGTACTCTAAGTCTGTTGAAAGGGGTTCAGTTAATGATCCCCTTCCTTAGGCGTCCTGGAGGGGATGGATGGATTTATGATGCTTTGGGAACCTGCCTGTGGAGGAATCTTTGTTAGCATACAAATATTTTAAATCAACTGTCTACAAAATTGCTTTGACATCATTCACCATATCTAAAATGTGAGACAAAAAAGAAGGTATATATAAGGCCTTTATTTAGCACACTGAATTCACTGGAGGAAATAAAAAAATTAATAGTTAATAACCAGATTATTAACATCATTTATCACATCTCTTGGCTGCTGCAATGAAATGATACTACTACTGTAGCATATTGAACTTTGAACTGTTGTGTAACACCCCCTTCATTTAGATGTTTTGATAGCCTTTTTCTCTTCTCCTTCTTTTATCACTTTGTGACTTACCGGTGTGATGTAGATTCTGACCTTCATCTGCTCCCATCTCTTTGCCATTCTGTATCTTGTATACTGGATGACAAATCTGAGCCACTAGTTACCACTTCTCTTACTTCTCTTATATCTTAATATAGACTTTTTTCTTTTTCTTTTGGGCTAGGGACCTGTTTTTCATTAAACCTCACCTCTGATATTTTTGCTTTTTCCTTTTGCTAACTCTTGGTCATATTGCAGTTTGGTTAATAATGTTGGCAACTGAGAGTTGAATAAACATTAATGAGGCTGTAGCTTGTATGGACCTCTCACTTCCCTCATAAAGTTATCATCTGATTTCCAAACCTGGTTCTGTTAAAGTTATAAAACTATCAACTGCTCCTGCCGGTTTGTTAGCTGGAGCTTGATGCTGAGCTGATATATGATAAAACAGCCAAATAGTGCACCATACAATTATCCAATCACAACTGTTCATTGAGTCCTGGAGAAAATAAGCCACCTAATGTAATTATCCACATTTTTTCTTTATAACCCAACAGAGTATAGATTTTCTGAAGAGGTATTTGGTTTATATATTCTATCTCACAGCAAGAGGTTCACCCTTTCGATTCTCAGCTGGAGTGCCTTCTGTGTGGTGTCTGCATGTCCTCCCCGTGGTTGAGTGGCATTTGAAAGGCATGCATGAATGGGCATGCCTTCGTTGAAGTTTGGGCATTCGGCTGGCACCTCAGCACCATAAAATCCTACTGCCAATCATTAGCGGACCAGAGTTCTGTTGTGGCGACCTCTAACTGGGAAAAGATGAAAGAAAAACAATTCTGTCTATAACTGTGAACCTAAACCTAGCAGAAGGATGTAATAACTGATGTTTATATAAAGCATTTGTAGTCCTATGGCATTTAATGTCACTCATATGTTCTGATATTCTAAGTTTGAATGGGCGAGAAGTCTGCCCAACATAAAAAGCAGAGCAGGTACAATTTACCAAGTAGATCACCCAATCACTGCTATAATTTCCAAAAACCCTTATATCATATACCTTAGGACAATTAAAGGAAGTGAATGAGCTTTGTTTAGGGATATCTTGCAGGGGGTTGATAGACAACACATTGATATAGAGTATGTGAGAGCTTCAATTTTCAGGCTTTATGGGTGTGACATTGCACTTTAAATTGAATGTTTGGATTTTTGTTCATTGCTTTCCATGTCACTTAGTTATTTTTGTATTAGTGTTCCATTTACACCGATCATAGTTGGAACTTTATATTCTTTGTTTATACATTGATATTACAAGAGCATTAATATGAATTTGACCAATATTACTCGAGGCGTTTTGGCTGATAGAGATGATATAAACATTTTTGATGCTTATATATCATCAACCAAAGGGAGAGCTGGGGATTCAGTCCAACTGGACTCTTGTAAAGATTTATTTCTTAAACTAACTAATGAGATGAAAGAAATGAGAACTCAGATTTGGCATCTCCGATTATTTAAGGCATACTCAAACAATAACATTACCCCACGAGGTTTGAGAGTCAGGACACAACCATTTGTCAAGGGGGTTGATGAAACTTTATTAACTCAATGGCAACAAGTACAACATTCAGCATCTATGAGTTTTGTAGAGATTCTGATGGAATTTTATGAACGTAGAATCATATCTTTGACTGAAAGTATAGGTGAATTATGCACAAAACTGCAGGAATATGAAGATCATGATGGGTATCAAGAGCAAGTTTCCTTACTTTCTGGTTGTTTGATACAACTAGAATCAGATTTGAAAGCCAGAATGATTAAAAAGTTTCAGAGAGATGCTTGAGACTATTCTACAGGTAAACCACTTGTACTTAAGAAAATAGTCCTGTTTACTAATAATAAATCAGGCCCATTCCAGCCTAATTTCAAAAGAAAAAAAAAAAGAGATCTATATTGAAAAATACTAACCCCCAAATTCACTAATCTTCCATGCAGGACTAGCTTAGTCCTGCATGGAAGTGCCCGTTTAGGAGCAGGATGGTAGCACGCCATGCATATTAATGAAGGTGCACTGCCCGATCTCCTAGGCTTACACGGAGCGTGTATGAGTGCAGCGGGCGTCGCCCCTGCAATGTAGAACATCACAAAGTGGAAATAAATGAGTGAGACCACTCAAAGTTGTCTGCATATCACCACTAACAGTCCCCCATGTGTACAACAGCAACAGGACATAAAAATCAAAAGAAGAAATCCCTTTATTTTTTTAAAAAATCCGTGTACAGCTAACCGTAGGTGTGCGGGTGTGCCCATAGCTTAGCTACGGTTAAAGCAGCTTAAAAGGCTGAAGAGGATATATGCAAATGAAGCTACAACAATAGTGTAGTGGGCAGAGCATTTGTCTAACGAGCAGGCATTCCCAGTTCGAGTCCCACTGCAGCACAGTCTATTTTACATGGCAATATAACCAGTATTTTTATTGCAAAACCCACTAAGTAACATATATTTATGAACTGTAGTACTGCAGGAAATGCACATGTGAAGAGTCAGTGTCATAATGAATAAGGCAGTAGTAAGCAGGTGTAAGCACAGATAAGCAGTAATAAGCATATGTAAGCACTAGTAAGCATGTTTGTGTTTGCGTGGGGGTAAGCATTGCCTACACAGATTAAGCAAAGTAGAAGCTAACTGAGTGTAAGAAACTATAACCTGAAATAAGCAGTGCTTACCACTGTGCAAAACCATGCAAACCTGCTTACAACTGCTTTAAAGTGCCTTAATCACTCTGTATCCAACGGGCCTTTGTCTGCCCAGCAAAAAAATAAACAGCCATGCAGGTCTCTAACCCAGGACCCTATACACCATAGTCCCAGTAGCTATCCACCAAGCCATCACAGGAGTACAGAAGAATGAGGTAGTAGTAAACATGTCCTCATCATAGTATAACCAAACTGAAACTGTGAAAGGCATCAGTATACAGTCATATGTGCCATAACCGACTACATAACATAAATATGTGAACTGCAGTACAGCAGTAAGCTCAGAAGTGAGGTGTATTTGTAATAGAGTGTCGAAGTCCCCAATAAAACACAAGGACCCCACAGAGTGTACATACACATCAATCAGGGATGCTAGGTATACATATAAGGTGTAATGAATAATAACACAATGCCAAAAAGGCATTATAATGAATGTCTGCTGTAGGCAACACCAAGCATTGCACAGGCCAGCTTAGGAGGTGTGAGCAATGTATGCACCAGCTAACTCTTTCTGCCCAGTGGTGTACCCCTTTGAACAATGCCAACCTTAGGTAAGCAGGTTTGCCAACAGCTTAGCCTTTTCAAAACTGGCCAATCACAGAAAAGTGCGGGAAATTGGCCCTACTTAAACCCAAGAGGCAGGAATACAGCTCATAACTGGTTGTAGCTTCCCCTTGCAGGCACTATGACAGTAAGGGGAGAAGGAGTGCACTTCCGGGTGCAGCACTGGTGCATCCAGAAGTCCAAGGTCATGGCTGGACTCCTAGTAAAAGACCAGGCGCAGAGACTGCTGCAGGGCCAGTACCAGGGCTCCCAATATAAGATGGAGGCCTGGGACCATCTCGCCCGTGACCTCACCAGTGCCACTGGCATACCCTAAACTGGTGAGCAGGTCAGGCACTACTATGCCGACTTGAAACAGCAGAAGGGGACCTCTTGGAGGAGTGGCTCCAAGAAGCTAGAGCATCAGAGGATGTCCCAGCTGTGTGTAAGTATCAGTCCACTATCTGTTTAATAATTGTCAGCTCAGGTATATCATGGATATGTATGTCTAAATATTCCTCTTATGTCCCCCACAGCTGCAATGGAGTGGGCTGCGAACCAGGAGGCCTACATCTGCCGCATGGCACGGTTGCACCGTGAGGCAGGTTAGTAATACTCATGCTTTTTCTGTCATAGGAAATAAAAATAAACGTAGTAGTAAAGTAGTTGCTGGTGTAAAACCTGTATTTTTTAAGGCAAGTACTGCATACACTAGAGAATATGTCAGGAAGAGTCTCATACTGTTATTATGGCAATAAAAGTGTAATACCCTGACAAAGCAGATCTAACTGCTGGACTGTATGTGTATATTCTGGTATCATATGGTAATGTAGATTTGCAATCATGTAATAGTACTGTAGTATTAAGCACTGTTACCCACACCATACACCATAACGTGAATGTGTAGGAATGTCTGTATATGACAGGTGTAATCCCCAGTGGCCATTTAGTACAACTGAGAGACACATAGACAGTAAACAGGGGAAATGCAAACAACAAAACCTGAATAGCACATGCAACTGAGATGCTAACTGTTGTTTTATTAGCACACACAAACACGGTTTGAATACTGCCAGAGGTAGTAGTCTGCATACAGAATTATACACCACAACTGTACAGATATGTCCAGACTGTCTATTATGTGACCCATATCTAATGCCTATCAATCTGTCCCCCTGGGAAATCAGTGGGATGATCCCAAATGTATAGGCAGCAAACAGGAAATACAACTGATTGACACACATCTATGACAACAAACCTTGCACACTAGCAACTCCCCCAATACCTTATGTGACTAAGAAGCCACACATGTCCCATTTACACCCCAACCTGTTAAGCTGTGGCCAGAGTGAGATGTATGTCCATAATACTAATGTGTAATCTGGAACCTTGTGTGGCAACAGTCAGGTAGTGCTAACAAACATTGCTCCCACAGGTACGTTGGATATGAACACTGTGCTGTGAAATACAGACCGATATAACCTGTAATGGTACCATCTACCTTGGTATTGTAGGGGATTGTGAGTGTTGCAGTTTCTCTGAATAATAAAGTATCATTGGTCACTGTCGCCCACACTGTGCTACATAATATAACTGTGTAGGAAAGCATGTATATGTGTGTGTCAGGTCACTAAAGGTGGAAGAGGGCAATATTCTAGATATGTCCAGGCATACCAGCATGTGGTCAACACATGGCCAGAGTCTTTGCAGAAAGAGTTGGATAGCATAGTGCAAAACATCAACCCAGAATCTGATCATATGTCTACAAACACTTAGTCAGTGTTAACAAACATTCAATCCACAAGTATACCAGGTAAAAGGTGTATACTGCAGGTAAAACCAGTTCATGTGTAATGATGTTGACAGCCCTATCAGTGTCCAATATATGTCTATAAGGTAGTATAGTAAGACTTGTAAGGTACAGATAACAGCACTGACTAGGAAAGTAATGTGAAGTACAGGAATATACTACTTTTTAATTGACATCTTTCTCTCCCCCCACCTTATCTCCAACAATAATCAACATACCCACCCCAACTGGTGTGTACTGACTCTGATAATGGCCAGTCGTTTGATAAATATTCTAATGGTCACCATGCATGTGCCATATTGAATTATCCCAACATTGGTGGCATGGTGCCATCAACATACCTACATGCTGTTCTTATTACTACTGTGGTCCCATATATGCATGTGTTCTGTTTGCTATGCAACTGTTCCATATCTGGTGTCTGGGTTAATGGGAATATCTATGCATGCTGTTATACTTAACCCTGGAATGTGTTGACTATTACTAACCCATATATGATGTTGAAATCTAAACACTATAGCATGCTTGGAAAGGTCGGTCACAGCGGACCCACCTCTCCCACCTCAGCTGGCCGAGGCATCTCACACCAGCATGTCTGGGGCCCAACTCTGCACCTTCCTGTCCATTGGTCCTGCACCAACTTTGGGTGGAACCACCTCAGGGGATGGGGCTTGCCCCCCCTAGGAGTGGGTATGGACAGGCACCTGTCACCCGTCGCTAAGTCGGGATGGTGGTACATAGAGTGATCAACGACCAGGTCGGTG
Source organism: Protopterus annectens (assembly GCF_019279795.1). Taxonomy (NCBI): domain Eukaryota; kingdom Metazoa; phylum Chordata; order Ceratodontiformes; family Protopteridae; genus Protopterus; species Protopterus annectens. The sequence goes on along the minus strand of NC_056732.1, from coordinate 986,743,820 downwards.
ATCATCTACGCCACCTTGAGGGCCATGTGTCATGATTAAAAAGTCAGCCTGGCTCTGCGGCTCAGCCCCCAGCACAGCCACCTTCGGGGCTGTGAAGTTGCAATGGTGATTGCCCATGGGTGGGGACCTCAGTCCCACTGTTACCACTAGGGGGCTTGTGGGCTTCAGATATCCCAACACCCCTTCCCATAAAGGTGTTTACCCCCATATGTGTCATATACCACCCCTGTATGTGTCTTGTGTGTCTTGTCTGTTAACCTACCCAACCTACCTCCCCAAATATACAAACTACCCCTCCCCAACATCACACTCCCACCTGAAAAAAAAAAGGCAATCTGTTCCCACAAAAAAAATCTCTCCCCATACATAGCTGTCCATTTCGTACACGTGCCCAATGGACACATGTAATCTGGTCTAATTGGCATCACAACAAATTTTTGTTGTCCTCACCCCTCTCCCAGGGGTTTGAGTGTCCAACCCTACCTCCAAATTCAGTGTATATACACAACTGTTGCTGTAGAAGAAATGGGTAGCTATGGAACTTCCCTACACCCTTCCTTCACATCCCTAGCTATTTTCCCTACTGTCTTTCCCTCTTTGAGCCCATTTTTCACCACTTTCCTATCAACCCTTTATTTCTTTTGTTTTAAAGAAATTAGCGTGGGGGTAAGCGGCAGTAAGCACTTTTAAGCAGCAGTAAGTGGGTTTAAGCCTGTTTGCATGGGGGTAAGCACTGCCTACACAGGTTAAGCAATTTAGAAGCTAACTGGGTGTAAGAAACTGTGACCGAAAGTTAGCAGTGCTTAGCTTTGCGCAAACCCACTTACAACTGCTTTAAAGTGCCTTAATCACTCTGTATCCAATGGCCCATGTTCTGCCCAGCAACGAAATAAACAGCCTCTGCAAGGCTTAAGCCCAGAACCCTGCAAACCATAGACAAAGTGAAATACCACTAACCTATGACAGATATACATAAATCTGATGTTTTCACAAACATATCATCCAGCACAATCAGTCAACAGTACAGGAAATGTAGTAATATCATACCACACAACTTCTTAATGCAAGAATTCTGGACAAAGTGTGCCACAATGTGGGTACAAATAGGGATATATGTCAAATACTGCTCTAATACACTTAAAACATTGCTAGTTACACAGTTATATGTATTAGAATACATATTCTGAAGGAGATGAAGTCTGAAACACAAAAGTGTTGGCACTAGTTACTGACTTCAGTCCTGAGATCATCCATGTCAATTGCCAAGAGAATGAGGTACAGGCCAAAAATATGAGCCGAACATGCATGGACATATGGACAGATATATATCTGTAAATGTAGACAGACAGCTATACGTGTATATATATATATATATATATATATATATATATATATATATATATATATATATATATATATGACTCACAAATAATCGTATAACATCAAATGTATATAGATAGATAAATATGTTCATATGTATATGTATATACACACATATATATATATATATATATATATATATATATATATATATATATATATATATATATATATATATATATATATATATATATATAAATATATAAATATATAGAGATATATATAGATATGTATACAGATAGAAATGTGTATAGCATTTCCACATGGGAACAAAATCCTGAACCACTCATTACAACATAACAGTCCATAAGCACTGTTAATGGGAGTGGGGGATCAAATGAGGGATACCTGGTAATTAGTGCTATGTTACCCCTCTCCACAGCCCTAACGGATATGCTGTGAAATCCAATATCCAGCACATGCAGTTCTTGACTTTAGGACCCTCCACAACACAGCTACAATGCTTTAACAGTAATCCAATTCACCTGAAAATGTCAGGGCAATATCTGTAACATATCATGGAGAAAAGTCATTCTACCATAGGGAATGTACAATGTGGAAGGAGTACACATTACAATGGTTCAGATATGCACACACATCTATACATTGACAAATATGTTCAGGTATATATATATATATATATATATATATATATATATATATATATATATGAGATATATATAGGTACATACACATATACTCAGACAAAAGGTATTAGTAGCCATACATATGTAGAAGTAGTGTGGAAGTACTGCGTGCAAAGTATATCCCTCAGCCACAAGCCCTGTAACTGGGACCTGTGAAATATGTAGTGTGGCAACCATTCCCACAAATGAGAATACTTACATTAAACATATACCCACTCACAATTCAAAGGACATGACACACAGGTATGCATACACAGAAAACCTTTTATTTGTGTACTATAAAATAATGTATGCCATTACTTACAGCACATACATTTTGAAATATGTAATCAGTGATGAATGGAAGGCCCATACAAAACAGTAGATGCAAGCAATGTGGATATATAACATACTATTCTGCCCAGGCCAAGGCCTTCAGTTAGAGCAACAGTAGACAAAGGATTTGCCTTCAAGATAAGTAACAATCAGCAATTACAGATGTAGCTCAGCAGCCTCCAATTACACCCTGTAGTCAAGCCCTGGGGGAAATGTATTAGTTGTGGTAATGTCAATGTATCTGTCACATGTATGGACCCTGACCCCACAATATGACTGGGATGACAGCAGGAATGCTAGCAGTAAATAATGATAGGCCATTACCTAACAACCCCTAACTGTATCATAGCAGGACAAAGCCTGCCATATATATATGGAGGACAGAGGCAGGAACACAGGGCCATACTTGCAATATTGCTGTTACACACCCTGGAAATTGCTGGTGTTACAGGATTTGTTGCAACATACCCTTATGCAGGAATAAGACATCAGAAACACAAATGGATGTAGCCATGTACTGATAGCATGCAAGAGACAGACTGCCAGTGATATATCTTGGACAAGACCTGTGTGGTGCACAGACAAAACCAAACAGACAATCCACTAGCCATCATGTGGATAGGCCCACAGTTGAGAGCTATGCAGACAGACTGCATTCCATCTTAAACTACTATGTACACACAAACACTGCAAGACCAGCAATATACAATGCACATAACAACACTACTCAATCTGTCTGGAACCTCATACAAATGTGTAGTTGGCCTATGTCTGCAAGTCCTGCTGTAAGAGGTATTGCAACCTGCTGTCTGTAACACTGCTGCCCACATACAGGAAGGATGTCCTCCATACTGGAAAGGTTAAGGGACAATGCCATGAGTAAGTAATTTATAGTACTGGGTTTCCATGACAGTGGCTCTCTGAAGTACTACACAGCAGGCTGTATGCAGTTAGCAACTGTTGCACACTGATTGGTGCTGAGCCCATCACCTGATCATGTGCATCACCTACAAAAGCCATGCTGCAATCCATTCAAACCAGCTCAATCACTCTAGTGGAAAGAGAGAGGGGGAGAGAGAGAGAGAGAGAGAGAGAGAGAGAGAGAGAGAGAGAGACAGACAACAACAAAAAAAACATTAAACAACAGAAAGCTGTCAGAAAAAAAATGTACAGGTATGTGAAACATATATGTATTTAACTGAATGTAGTATGTGGTATAGAATAATAGGATATATGATGTGGAATTATTCATATGTGCCATCTGTAGTTTTTCCTGTAATGATGATCTGCTGAACAACTGCTCTGGACAATACTGTCTGTCCCTGTAGGCCAGCAATGAATGACAAATATGTAAGCCATAATATCTGTGTTTGGTATGTTAGTGTGGGCAATAGCTGGTGGTGGAAGTACTGCAATCATGATAGACACATGGATGTCAGAGCACACCACTTGCAGGACAGTCCTGTTAATGTGTAATGTAGTATGCACAAATGCCATAGGTGTATAATAGGCTTACCAGCAATCTCTCACTATATATACCACCCTAATGTTAGTCTGTGTTCACATGTGACACCTGTCTGTGTTGCAGCAAGACAGAACAGTGTAGCTGTGAATGAAAGAGAGTTACAGAATGTGGACCAGATGTCTGTATGCACCCCACATATAGATAAATATCTGTGTAATATATAATTAGACGTGTATGTCTACAGATATACAGACACTCATATAGCTATAGGTATATAAACAACCCACAAGATGTATCTACACATATATGTACACACACACACACACACACACACACACACACACACACATATATATATATATATATATATATATATATATATATATATATATATATATATATATATATATATATATATATAGGCACTGACAATGGCATGCAGGTGAAATAGGCTGAAACAGGCCAGCAAAGATAGTGTCCCCACAGGGAACATGGATACAAACACAAAGCGTGGTACAAACACATTCCACAAAGAGTGGTACAATACAACATATGTCCCAATGGTAGGTAAGATGTCGACATACCAATTGCATTGTGTGAATGGTTTGTTGTAGCTGGTATGGTGGGGGCAGACAGAGATGTGTATTAAGAACTATGGTAACCCTGCTCTATGAGTTGCTCAGACCTGTTTCCATCTTTATGTCTTCCAGGGAAGATGGATCACAACAGACTGCCACCATTCAGTACCTCAGAAACTGATATAATTGTTGAAGACATGATACAGCACAACCAACTGCTGTTCGGCCAGACAGCCCATGATCAGCAGGTGAGGACCGCCCTGTGGAATGATCTAGTCCACAGGGTCAATGATGTTGGCCTGCAGAACCGCAGCTATGAGCAGATCCAGCATCATTGTTCTGACCTGCTTTGCCATGTACGTCGGCGTGCAGCTGCCGTATGGGGGGACCACCTCACAACGGGGGGGGGCATGCTGTCCATTCACCCCTCACCACTGTGGAGGAGCTTCTCAGCAGCCTTGTGGCACCTGCCTGCCTGCAGAACCAACAAATGGCAGGGAGCAGTGTGGAGGTGGGTGCCACCGACACACAGGCTAAGGAGCATGCAGGTAAGGCCCCAAGGCACATCAGTATACCAATCTTGTGTATGCATCCACATTTGTACAGGTACATCATGCATATTTGAGATGTCATATACATAGTCTGTTGCTGTATAGTAGTAATAAACAGTTGTGCAAAAGCTGTAGTATTGTGGACTTCTACTGTTGAGGTACCGTAATGCTGCACTCACCCTTTACAAATGCCGCAGATGTGGCCACTGACATCAAATTTCTCACACTCTTATGTAGGTCCCTCCAGGATACCACCAAGACAGCAGTCTGTAGCCGGTGAGTATGGTTCATGTTCATGCTTGACAATACACTGGGCATGTAATAGCTATGGGATATTCCATGCACACATCTAGCACAACTACTCATACTGCATGTTGTACACATTCATGTTTTGTTGCTGTGAAATGCACTGCATCACAGCAGAGACCATGATGGGGTATCGGAAGGGTACATCAGACACATGCAAGATAACTAACATCCTGTCATTGTGAAATATGTCCACAGGGATGATAAGTATGGCAGGACACATGGCCTACAGTAGGGAAATATGTGAAACAAAACCCTCATAGGGTTCTACAACTGTAAATATACCTGTATTACAATAGCAACCATTACAGATCGACACTATGTCATAACATAGTACTGTGGTCTACATAATCAGTTGGTAGTAGACTGTTGCACGTAGTGTTCCATTCTTGGGACACTGCAAACTGACACATGTGTAGGCCATAGTTGTCAAGCATCTGCAAAAAGGCTGGAGGTGGGGAGGGTGTGTCATCATGACACAGCAGTGCACTGCAGCAGGGATCCTACATATGCTAAAAATGGCTGCATCTGCACACAATCAGGTTAAGTAACTGTGGCAGATGTAACCCTGACCCCACAGCAATAGTGATAGCAGTGTGTGCAATCCAAGGGATGTGCACATGAGTAGAACATGCAACCACGCAGAGTTGTGGGACATGTATAGGGCACAGCTATGGCCATGATAAGGTCTGGCAGTTGTCAGTGTAATCGTCTTGTAATAGTCTGATGTTGTGATCTGTAAAGCAGACATCAAGCATTCATAAATGACATCTGTACACATATCATCCCAGGTATGAGTTGCTCTAACACATAGGGGCTGTGAGCATTGAAGCTGACATAACTGACATAGTACTACATATGCAGCAATGATTTGTACACCTGTGAGGTATGGTGCACAGTACAAGGCAGGGTGCAGAACAAGTCCACAGTAACACTTTGTACATGAGTGCAGTGTTATCAAGGGGAAGGGCCATCTCATACCAACACAGCTCATGCATTACACACATGTATACTGGCGCTAGCATGAAGTCAGTATAGCTGGACTGCATGCTGTTGAGTACCATATGTAATGCATGCTGACAGAAAGGTAATGGGAGGACTGTGTGTACAAAAGTGCAACCTCACATGTAGGTGTGTGTGTGTGTGTGTGTGTGTGTGTGTGTGTGTGTGTGTGTGTGTGTGTGTGTGCGCGTGTGTGTGTTGATTGTGTCTGTAAGTGCAATCTGGTGGAGTGGAGTGTGGTCAATGCATGTCAGATGTGTGTGTACATGTGTGTCTGTTTGTGTGGGTGTCCATGTATGCACAGGTGATTGTGGGGTTGATCACATGGCAGTACTTCTCCTTGGGATTGTGCTGTACATGTACATGGAGTGGCACATGAGCCACCATGACAACCTGTCTCTTTTGTGAACACAGGACAGCTGATAACATAACAAGGTATGTAGCATGGAACATGCATTGGGAGGGAAAGTACACGCCAGGTGTACACATCATATTGCCAGCAGCAGATCGATAACTGGCTACCCACATATGCAGCACTACTAATGCAATGGGGAATTACCAGAGCACACCTGTGAGTGTATCCAGATATTACTGCTGTCCACATGACGGGCTGATTGTGCAGAAGATGTGGCATGGCGTGAGCAAGACTGTAGTATGAGACTCCAGTGTGTGACATATTTAGTGAATGTAGCAGCCCCAACCATATAGGGGCAATGTACACCATGACTGGACATACACAGGGTAATATTGGATGACAGCAGCGAGGCCATGTACAACCTACTCCACTCAAGTCAGGCAGATGATGGAATAAAAGATCATGTGTTGAGATCACAGATGTAAGCATGGAGAGGAATGATATGTTAATGGGTAGTATTAATGAGTGCATGTTAGCAAGTGCCATGCAGGATGGGGAACATATGTAACTGAATGTGGGACTGTCTGTAAACCCAGGGATAGGGAGGTAGTAAGGAGGACTGTCAGTCTGTGTGTGTGTGTGTGTGTGTGTGTGTGTGTGTGTGTGTGTGTGTGTGTGTGTGTGTGTGTGTGTGTAAATGTGTGTACTGTTATGCAATGCTGTACAGGTCTTAAAGTGTACATTTGTTTCCCCCACAGGTGATGAGGTGGGTCAGGGTCCCTCCTTTATGCAATCTGAGGTTGGTGTCCGCACAGACACCGATGATGATGATAGTAGTGTTGAGGCACAGGTAGGGTTGTCAGAGGCCGACACTGTGCCATCATTTGTCATCACCTTCCTAGCCACCCCAAGCCCGCACACAGTTACAGTGCTGCTACAAACCCCATCACAAGTGTTCATAGCAGAGGGACAGTTGGCGGTTGGTGCCGGTGACCAGGAAAGTGCGGTATCCATGCCAAATGTGTTGGGTCACAGTCAGCATAGCCAGATGTCCAGCAGGGCACCACATCAGCAGATGTACCATGGTGCTCATGGGAGGGCCGCTGGTCATCATGCCCCTGGTAGAGGCGCCACAACTGGTACCACCAGTAGCATGTTTCAGGCCATCATGGAGGCACAGGCATTTATGGAAATGTACATCTGACAGGGCCTGAGGCTGCAGAGGGCTGCTTTCTCATCTGTAAGTGAAACCATCTATGAACTTGCTGCTGCCCTCTGTGAACAGACCAAGGTCATGGATAGATGGTGTGGTGGGCCCCCTCAATCATGATATGTCCGTGCTTGAACACGTGGTGGGAGTGGCCGTGTGGACGTAGGCCAGAAACACCAGCAGCTGGTCTTCAGTGTGGATGTGCTAGGATGCCAAGCCTCTCCTGTAGTGGCAGTACCAGCCCCAGCACACCACTGGGGGTGCTGTCCACACCACATCACAGCAGGCCTCATGCACATGGCCCTGGTCAGTCCCAGGCAGGACCTGCTTCCAGCAGACATCTGTCATGATCAGGGGGGAGAGTAGCACCTCAAGGTCTTTACCTGCATGTGCCCATGGAACCCCTGGCAGGCACAATCCACATGTCCGTGGCCGGAGACGGTGAACTGCACACCCTGCCAGGTATGGTCTGCAGCCATCCAACAACACCTGTATAGGGCAGCCACATGGCAGAACTGTGTGCATGCATACCCACACACTATGCAACTGCACCTAGGGCAATCCCATACCGACACACACCACATCACCACTCCCAAATCAAATAACTAAACCCCTCACCCACACACATGTTGACAAATGTATGGACCACCCTCGGCTTCTGGCAAACTAGCAGCACACCCTGTGCATATGATGATACCTGTGCCACATCCCTGTCATCCATAACATCGATGCAGGGACAGGCTAATATGGTTCTGATGTACACGGTGACTGTAATAGAGTGCTGCAGTGTACTGCAGTGTAAGATGTTGTCAGGGGTAATGTGTAATGCATTCATGTCAGGTAGTGTAGCCATGCAGCTATGATGCATTTCAGCTGTTAGTAACACTGATTGAATGTGATCTCCATAATGTTATCCATTTGTGTTGTAGGTGTACATGTGTCAGCAGGAGGATGGTCTGCAGTCATATTCCACAAGGGATATGGCACTGTGGTGACACCATGGCCGTGACATATCCTGTGTACAGTTGCACACGTCACAGGTTTATATAACAGTTATTGCCTGTGACACATTGACAGGTGACCTGCTGGGGCATGTATAATCTGCACCCTTATGTCAACCCATCCACATACACACACATCCTTACTTGGCAACACTGTGACTAGACCCCTACCTAGGTATGTAGCGGTACTGAATTGTTTGGCTTTCATTGCACACACCCCACCTTGTTTAGGGTGAGGTGTGTACCAGGTTACATGTTACACACAGAACATCCACAGACACGTACAGTATGGTAATGGGGGATTTAATGTTTGTATATGGAGAATACATAGTGTGTCATACCATCATATACACATTGACAGCCACATAACAGGCAGACACACATCTTAGAGACCTGGGCTTATTGTTGCTAACTAACTAGTCCATGTGTCCACTGTGTTACAGGTAGGCTGCACACAGCACATGTGTAACTGGGCTGCATCCTGTTATCAATTACCTGTATGGTTGATGGTGACAGTGGTCATCAGAAAGTGGTGCGTGGGACATATACTGGGTATACCATGGTGTAATGACAGTGTACACAGCACCCACATCCCCCAATGGATATTGTACACACTGGAACCCATCATGATACTCTGACATACCTACTATCACACATTGCCCATGATGGCAATACAACCCATTGTATATCACAACAGTGGTACCACAGGGATATGCATGTAATGCACATGCCAAAGGCATAGCAGGGTATTGCATTGCGATGCCTCATCTATGGGCAGTGACAACATTATCTGTACTACTGTGTGGAAATGTGTAGTGTAATAGGAGTATGTGGCCTCGAAATGCTGTACCCTACAGATATGCAGACATGCACACATACACACACTTGGCAGACCTCAATGGGTTTCTCATGCCTATCAACCCATTTGTACAACACTGTTGTGCTGGTGCTGCAAGGCCCATGTAGCTGTTAGGGAGAGGAGTGTAACAAGGTACATGTCATGTTCAATACAGCAGCGGTCACATCTGACTATGGCAATGGGAGTGGAGGTGGTTGTGAAGGTTGTCATGGAATTCCCATCTACAGGTGTACTAACATACAAACAATGCTATCCTCAGTAATGCACACATACACGTGTCAATACTGTGGTCCACTGCTGCAGGTGGTCATAGCTGTGTACCTGGCTATTGTCCATAGAGAGATTGGATGTGTAGGGTGTGTGTGTACATTGATATCATGCCACCTGCCATGTGCCAGCAGGCAATCTATTGACAGACACCACATTAGTGACTGGCAGGGTGAGAGTGACATGCATCAGCCAATCCTCTGGGTACCTTCTGCACATGGCCATTGAGTTGATCAAGTTGACGTGTGTGCAACTTGTATTACAACACATTGTTAGTGTCTGTGATGGAGACCTATACCCAAGCATGTTCAGTTGACTGTGGTAGTGTAGTGTAGGTACCCATGGCATGTGGCCCATACAGCGTGTTGTCTCCTATATGTGACAGGTAGTACACAGCTGGACACACATGTCAGTGTCAATCATGCATAGGTTGTCTGTACATATCCTAGCTGGATACCTGCCATCTGCACATATGTAGGGGGACTGACAGACACCAGTTTGGTGAGTAGCTATGCAGCAGGATGAATGTGTCAACAGATGGATGTTTGACAACAATATGTATGCCATTACTACATGTTGTAAGCCCTCACTAACATGTGCTGTACAGACGGTACTCTACAGTTACATTCCACATGTCTGATTATTATCCAGTAGGGGATATATACGGTGACATAGCCCACACACCAGGAACATGACAGTGAGCTCTCAGAGTGCAGCTATGCCTGCAGGTGTGCTTGTTGTCAGTAGTAATGTTAGCACTCTACCCTTCCCTGAGACAGCACTGTCAACAGTAGTAACACCATGTTACACTACATGCCAGTGTGACAGCATGTACCCTGGGTTGCTACCCTTGCATGTCACACATTCACATGGATAACAGTGCTGTGCAGGTGTCATATACTTGTGTGTCCCAGACATGACACTCAATACCCTTTGCTACTGTAATGACAGCACATAGACACATGTACTGTACATGGCAGTATATACACATATTACAGATGGCATTTCCCAGGGTTTGACATAGTCTTGTATGTTATACAGAGATACCCTCTGTGTAGACAATATGCCACAGAGTATAGCTGGAGGTTTTCTAGATGGTCAGCATAGGCCATCTGTTTTAGGCCTGTGATTCTTTTAGTGAGATATTTCCACTGCCTTCCCAGCTGTCGCAGCTGTCTTGTGAGGTACATACCAAATGGGGCATTGTACTCTATACTGGGTGTAATGAGGAATGAGTAGTTGGACAATTACCCCCTTTTTTCTGGCTGTAAAGCCCTCAGTGATGAGGTGTGCCACATAGAAGGATTTCCTTACTGTTGTGGCAATGTGGTTAATGAAGGTGAGACTACTGTCCTCCTGTGTCCCTATATCTGTCAGCATACTTTCGGTGTTTAGTGTACAGCCACCTATGTGGTAATTCATAAGTACATGGCATTTCCAAAGGGAATAACTATCCATTACTTGGCATTAAGCTTGAACCCATGTCTCTGGCACCAAGCATTTGTTTCTGTAAAGCCATGTTGTAGAATATCCACATCATTTGGGGATGCAATAATGGCTCCCAGTTTGCAGTCATATGTGAACTTTGTTAGCCAGAGTTCTGTAGTGTTGGCCTGTACTTCAAGGAAGTAGATGCCAAACAAGAGCTGTCCCAGGACCGACCCTGAGGTACTCCAATTGTCACTTGTCTGGAGCAGGGATTAGACATGGCTACTTTTACAGTCTGGGTTCCATCAGTAAGTCAGTTGGCAACCCATTGAGTGATGCAGGTGTTTATGGCCAGCTTTGTAAGTTTAACTATGTCTCTAGAGTGGGGGATGTTGTTGTAGGCCTTGGCCAAGTCCAGATAGGCTGTGTTGACCACCTTACCCTCTTCCACAGCTCCAGAGACTGAATCAAAGTAATCAATCAGGTTCAGGAGACAAGATCAGCCCTTCACGAGCCCAACCTGTGTGGGGTCCAGTGTTTGCTGATTGCCAATGTCTTTGTTTATAAGTTGCATGATAATTCATTCCATGCCCTTGCAGATCAGGCTCGTCAGACTGATGGGACAGTAGTTCCTGAGTCCAAGGTGGATTCCCCCTTGTGGAGTGTGATAACTGTAGCTGTGTACCACTCAGTGGGATAGAAGCCTGAGGTGAGGCTATGATTAAAAATGGCACTTAGGTGAGATGCAGGTTTATTTTGTAGTTCATGTAGTACACAGCCTAAGATGTCATCTGGTCCCATGGGTGCTGTATTCCTAGCAGTGGATATGGCAGTTTCCACCTATGTGGCCATGATTACTGGAATTTGGCAATCTTTTGGTACTGAGATGGGCCATTTAGGGGGTGAGAGGAGGGTGAATGTGGCACTAAATCTATCTGCCCAGATATTGGCAAACTCCTTGAAATCAGTATATTTAATGCCATTCTGTTGTAGCTCTGAGCAGTTCTGAGCATTGCCATTTAGATCCTGGACATAACTATAGAATGCCTTGTGGTTGTCTTTCAAATCTATGGCAATTATATTTATGTAACAAGCTGTGGCGTATTTTAAGGGATATTAGCTTCTTACTGAAGCTGGTATGGCAGCAGTTTGCATTTTGGGATTATCATTTTCTCTGCAACAGTTTCTTCCTTCTGTTGTATAGTTTGTTCATGGCAGTGGAGCACAAGATTGGCTTTCTTTTTTGGAGGGCAGTGTCTCGGTTCTATATGAGATGGCACAATTCATGCACGAGTGGATGTGCCCATACAGTGCCTTAGTGTAGGATTCACCAGCTTCACTTTCAGCTCCCCTCTCCATGGGTGTCATGAGGTTTGTCACTTCTGACTTGAGTAGCATGGCGTTGGCTTTGGAGAGGGTTTTTATGGAGATTTCCTTACTGGTGGGTGGGGGTGGGATGTGGATGTCAACAGTGATTACCTTATGGTCAGACCTGACCTCTGAGGGGTTGATCGCTGGTGTGGAGCATCTTACTCCCATGTTGGTAATGACCAGGTCTAGGATATTGGAGACTCTGGTTGGACAATGGATTAGTTGATCCAGGGGGTTGGAATGTATGACTTCCAGGAACCATTGGTAAAGGGTGGTGGTACACAAGTTGTTTTCCCAGTTAATGGAAGAGTAGTTGGAATCACCCAGTATTATGGTTTTGGTTGTATCTTAATATTGTCCAGTATGTTTATAATGGTGTAGTGAGAACCTTGGGCCATGGAGGGGAATCTGTAGCAAGCTACAATTTGGATTGCAGTCTTACCTACTGTTAGTTGCATCTGGAGATTCTCAGATGTATTGTGTTGGAAACTAGGCTGGAGTTGTGAATGACCTTGGTGAATATGGACACTCCTCCACCTGTACTGTTGTGGTCTTGGTTTGTTGCCCAACATGTGTGATAATGGTTGTAGCCAGGAATTACAGGTGTGCTCTCTGGAGCATTGAACCAGGTCCCAGTTACTGCACAGATATCGATGTTCCCCATTTGTAGGTGTGCCTCAAGAGAGTGCCTTTTTAGGTTTAGACTTCTAGCATTGAGTCGCATTACCATCAGTTTTGCATGCTTGTATCTGTTACAGTGGTGGTTTTGTCCTTAGAACCTTGCCTAGATAAGGCACTATGGGGGTGCCAAGAGCTGTAGCCAGTAACCTGGATCCCAGGAGCAAAAGGTGCATACCATCTCTGGCAAAGCATCATGGTTTGTACATCATGTCGTCCCAGGTGTGTGAGTGTTTATATGTATACATATATATATATATATATATATATATATATATATATATATATATATATATATATATATATATATATATATATATATATATATATATATATATATATCTCCATATATGTATGTGGATATGTATATGTCCATATATGTATGTGGATATGTATATGTGTATATATCTACATAGATAGGTGGATATATGTGTACACATATATGTTTACCATATGTCCAGAACATGGAGTAGAGTCCTACCTCAGTACCAATAGTCCCAGCCCCATAGTGCAAGGGGATGTCATGGATGTATTGCGGGTATATATGTAGACTGTTGCTATGGTCATAGGGGTGTCTTAACAGACATGTTGGGTGTGGGAGGTCACATCTGCTGTAGACATGTGCACCATTGCCTACGGACAGACATCCTAGGGGAAGCATAGTACAGTCCTACTGCTAGCACAGTAATGATCCTGTGGACTACAGCAGGGATATGACCACTATGTGAGGACAGACTGGCACTCTGTGATCAGTACAGAAGTGTACACGTGTCCCCTTCATGCAAGACATGTGGACCACACCTCCCAATGTGGATGTTACTAGCCATGTACATGGGCATATCAAGACAATACTGGGGTACATATGCCCACACAGTGTATGCATGCACACATACCAGTCTGTCCAGACACATAATACCTAGTGGTGCTGAGTTCATATGGCCACATAGATAATGACATACATCTATAAAGCATACCACTGCTTTGTTAGAAATACACAACAGTTATGCTGGCCTGGCAGCAGTATGTCTTGCAAATAAATGGACATAACAACACACTGAGTATTTACAGTAGGCTGCTAGGCATGTCACAAAGCACTGGGCAAACTACAGGCAGACTGCCACAACACTGGAATACATATTGTATGGGGGAATAAACATGTACCTGCGGATATAGCGGGCTCAACACTCAGGTCACAGCACAGCATAGCAGACACTTGTGAGAAAATGCATACCCACATCCAATGTCAATGCAGCCACAGCCACATATGATACACAAGTTTAACACTGGAGCAACATGTAACATCAGACAGAACAGGACAGAAAAGAATGGCATCTACCACAGTCTGTACAGAGTCCATGGTTCATAAGCGCAATACACATACAGTCGTTAATCATCCTAACTCAGGGGTCTGCAACCTGTGGCTCTGGAGCCACATGTGTCTCTTCAACCCTGCTGTAGTGGCTCCTTGTACCTCTGAGGATTAATGGACACTCTACTGCACACCACACACACACACACACACACACACACACACACACACACACACACACACACACACACACACACACACACACACACACAGATCAAGAAATCCCAACACAGGAATGCAATTATGGACATATGTTAGGTATTGTTCTTATACACTTAGTTATATTATATTTGGTATAACTATATATGAAACTGTATATGATCTTCTATCTTCATTGCAGGAGTCAGACAGCTGTTGTGCCTCCCGAAGAATTTAGTTTGGTGGGTGAGGGGTCAGGAATGGCTCTTTAAAAAAAATTTTTTTTGGGGGAAATTTTCCCCCGGGGGTTTTGAAATCCCTTTCTTTTGGGTTTTTTGGGGGGCTTTTTTTTTTTTTTTTTAAATTCAAAAAAATTTTAAAAAAAAAAAATTTTTTTTAAAATTTTTTTTTTAAAAAAAAATTTTTTTTTTGGGGGGGGTTTTTCCCCAGGGGGGGGTTTTTTTTTCCCCTGGGGGGGAAAAAAAATTTTAGGGCCCTTTTTTTTTTAAAAAAACCATTTGGGAAAAAAAAAAAAAAGCAAAAAAAAAAAATAAAATTTAAAAATTTAAAATTTCCAAAAAAAAAAAAAACCTTTTTAAAAATTTTTAAAAGGGCCAAAAAAAAAAATTTTAAACCCTTTTTTTTTGGGGGGGTTAAAAAACCCCTTTTCCCCTTTTTTGGGGTTTTAAATTTAAAAAAGGGGGCCCTTTGAAAAAAAAAAAAAAAAACAAAAAAAAAAAAAAAAAAAAAGGAAAAAAAAAATTTTAAAAATTATTAAAAAAATTTTTAAATTTTTAAATATTTTTTTTTTATAAAAAATTATTTTTTTAAAATTATATTTTAAATTTATATTTTTTTTTTAAAAAACAATTTTTTTTTCCCCCAAAATTTTTTTTTAAAAATTTTAAAAATTTTTAAATAAAAATTTTTTTTTTTTATAAAAAAAAAAATTTTAAAAAAAAAAAAATTTTTTTTAAAAAAATTAAAACAATTTAATTTTTTTTTTAAAATTATATTTAATAAAAAATTTTAAAAAAAAATATTTTTTTAAAAAATTTTAAATTTTAAAAAAAAAAATTTTTTTTTTAAAATTTTTTTTAAAAAAAAAAAATTTTTTTTTAAAATTTTTAAAAAAATTTTTAAAAAAAAAAAAAAATTTTTTAAATTTTTGGGGTTTTTTGGGTTTTTAAAATTTTTTTTTTTAAAAAAAAAAAGGGGGGTTTTTTTTTTTTAATTTTAAAAAAATTTTTAAAAAAAATTTTTTTTTTTGGGGGGGGAAATTTTTTTTTTAAAAATATTATAATATTTTTTTTTAATTTTTTATAAAATAATAAAAAAAAAATTTTTTTTTTTTTAAAATTTAATTTTTTTTTAAAAAAAAATTTATTTTTTTAAAAATAGAAAAAATTTTTTTTTTTAAAATTTTTGTTTTTAAAAATTTTTTTTAAAAAAATTTTTTAAAAAAATTTTTTAAAAAAGGAAAAAATTTTTCCAAAAAAAAATTAATTTTTTCCTTTTTTATTTTAAATTTTTTTTTTTTAAAAAAAAAATTTTAAATTTTTAATTTTGAAAAAAAAATTTTGTTTTTAAAAAAAAAAAAATTTTTAAAATTTAAAAAAAAAAAAATTTTTTTTCCCCGGGGAAAAAAATTTTTTTAAAAATTTTAAAAACCCTTTACCAAAAAAAAAATTTTTCCCCTTTTTTTTTAAAAAAAAAAAAAAAAATATTATATATTAATATATATATTTTAATAAAAATTTTAAAATTTTTTATTTTAATTTTTTTTTTAAAAACCCCCCCGGTTTTTTTTAAAAAAATTTTTTAAAAAAATTTTTTTTGGGGAAAAAAATTTTTTTTTAAAAAAAAATTTTAAAAATTTTTTTTTTTTAAAAATTTTTTAAAAAAGGTTTTTTTTAAAAAAAAAATTTTTTTAAAATATAGGGCCTTTTTTAAAAAATTTTAAATTTTAAAAAAAATTTTAAAAAAAAATTTAAAAAAAAAAATTTTATATTTTAAAAAAACCCCCCCAAAAAAACCAAAAAAAAAAAATTTAAAAAACCCAAAAAAAAAAAATTTTAAAAAAAAAAAAAAAACCCCCCAAAAATTAAAAATTTAAAATCAAAAAAATTTCCCCCCCAAAAAATTAAAAAAACCAAACTTTTAAAAAAAAAAAAAAAAATAAAAAAAAAAAATATATATATATATATATATATATATATATATATATATATATATATATATATTATATATATAAAATATAAAAAAAATTATATAATAACAAAAAAAAAAAAAAAAAAATTTTATCAAAAAAAAAAAAAAAAAAAAAAACCCCCAAAAACAGAAAAAAAAGGGAAAAAGGGCCCCAAAAAAAAAAAATTTGTTTAAAAAAAAAAAAAAAAAAAAAAAATTTTTTTTAAAAAAAAATTTTAAAATTTTAAAAAAAACCCTTTTTTTTTTTTTTTAAAAAAAAAAAAAAAAAAAAAAAAAAAATTAAAAAAACAAAAAAAAATTTTTTTGGGGGGAAAAAATTTTAAAAAAAAAAAAAGGATAAAAAAAATTTTTTAATTAAAAAAAACCAAAAAAAAAAAATTAAAAAAAAAAAGGAAAGGAAAAAAAAAAAATTTAATTTAAAAAAAAAAATTTTAAAAAACCAACAAAAAAAATTTTGGGGGGTTTTAAAAAAATTTTTTTTTTAAAAAAAAAAGGGAAAAGGGGCCCCCCTTGGGGGCCCCCCCCCCTCGCATTTTGTAACAGCCTAGGTCATTTATGGTGCTCCTTCCCAAACTCAATAATACAGGGCCATATACCACTGTTACATACACTGGCCTCTGGAGTGCATAAGGGCACGCATGTATTTGTAGGTGACACCCACACATATATGGCCCCAGCCCCAGCAGTGGACTGATGGCAGCATTGGCAGTGTGATATACTCACAGCCCACTACAGAACAACCCCCAACAGCATGACATATGTGCAAAGCTTGGTATGTAGGTGGAGGACAGAAGCTGGAACACAGGCACATATTTGGAAAACTGTTGCCATACACTAAGCAAGTTGCTGGTGTTACAGGATAGTCTGCAACATACCCTTAGTCAGGGAATTGAGGTTAGAAACAGAAATGGATGAAACCATGTACTGATAGCACTCAACAGACACACTGCCAGTGTAATATCTGACACAGGACCTGCGTGGTGGACAGACAAAACATGATAGGCATACCTCTGGCCAGCAAGAGGATAGGCCCACAGTTGTGAGCTATGCAGACAGAATGCATTCCAAGGTAAACTAGTATGTACACACACACCCTGTAACACCAGTACTAAACAAAGCATAACCCAACTCTACTCACAGTCTGTCTGCAGTTTCTGATCCTCCTACAAATATGTGGCTGCCCTGAGTGTGCTGGTTTTCCTGTAAGAGATATTGTTATCTGCTGTCTGTAACACTGATGCCCACACACAGGAAGAATGTCCATCACACAGGAAATGTAAAGGGACCATGCCCACATGATGTAGGGATTTATAGTGGGTGGTTGCTATGACAGTGGTAATTGGAAGTGGTACACATGAGTAATCATATATATATATGGCTATCTGGATAACTATATGTACAAATATTTCCACCATATGTCCTGGACATGGAGTGTAGCCCTACCCCAGCCCCTATATTCCCAAAGCCATAGTGCAAGGGGATGTCAGGTATGTATAGCAGGTATATTAGTAAACTATTGCTGCTGTCATTGGGATTGTCTTCACAGACATGGTGTGTGTGGAGGTCACATCTGCTTATAACATGTGTGCCATTGGCTACTGACAGACATCCTAAGGACATCATAGTAAAGTACCACTGCTAGCACGTAATGTCCCTGTAGACTGCAGCAGAGATATTGGCCAATATATGTGAAAATTCTGACACACTCTATACAGTTCAGAGGTATACACATAACCCCTTAGTGCAAAACATGTGTACCATGCCTAACAATATGGATGTAGACAGCCAAGTAGATGGGTATAACACATAACGACTGGTATACATTTGCCACCATAGGTTATGCATTCACACACCCATGCCTGGCTTGACACATAATGGTCGCTGGTACAAGGGTGCCATGGCCAGATACTACCCACTAGATATTGACATACATCTGTACAGCATCCCACTGCTCTGTCTGAAATACATGACTTTTAAGGGAGGCCCGGCAGCAGTACATTTGGCGAGTATCTGCACAAGACATCTCACTGGGTAAGTACACTAAGCTGCTAGGAATGTAACAAAACACTGTGCAGGCTACAGGCAGACTGGCTTAACACTGGCCTACATCTCCTATGGGGGAACGCACATATACCTGCATATATAGCAATCTCAACAGGCATGTCACAGCACAGAGTAAGATACACCTGTGTGAAACTGCATAACCTCAACCAATGTGAACATAGACAAAGCCACATATGGTAAGCTAGCATAATATTACAGTATATGGACTATCTGTTCTACACCATCCTCATATGTGCCACTCACAGACTGACCCTACATATACTGGGCTGCTACACAGTTTGGTCTGATGGCTGTCTGTGGTATGGGACATGTGTGAGTATGGCCCT
This sequence comes from Protopterus annectens, assembly GCF_019279795.1. Classification (NCBI taxonomy): domain Eukaryota; kingdom Metazoa; phylum Chordata; order Ceratodontiformes; family Protopteridae; genus Protopterus; species Protopterus annectens. Next base: position 986,724,299 of record NC_056732.1, on the reverse strand, counting down.
ACAAACATGTATGCCAATATGGTACCATACAGTGGAGCAGCATTTAACATCAGATAGGAGGGGAACTAGAACAATGACATCTACCACAGTCTGTACACAGGCTAAAGTACATATTAACAATACACACACTGTCGACATTCACCATAAGTACACAGATATCAGTAGTGTACAAACATCCACAGAATGTCCAGGTTATGTCATGAAATATAACCCCTACTGTAAATAACATGTGAAGCAGTCTGATATATCACTGGCTTGTTATCAGATACAATGACACTAATTATGGTGTACAGCACATATGCACCACTTCATGCATGACATATGTACAAAGGTCGACAGAGGTGTGGCTGGAAGGACAGACACAGGGCCAATATTGACATGTTGCTGTGATAACCTCATACATTTACTGTTGTAATGGGGTTTGTTGCACCATATGTCTTATGAGGGATATGAAGTCAGTAACTGTCATGGCTTTCACCATCTACAGACTGCAGTCTTCACACTACCTTCTGCAGTCCACAGATAGATGCTCCATGGGTAACACATGAAACCAAGGCACAACACTGCCCTGTCTGCAGATGACCCTGCAGATGGGGATTCCTCATAAACATGGAACTGACATGGCAGGTATTGAGACATGTAGGACAGCCATATCCACACAAACACATTGTTAAACCAACATTACTCCAAATGCAGTATAGCAGCACTTACAGTCTGTAGTCAGGTCAGGCACACCCCCTCCTGTTTGTTGCCCTGTTTCCACAGTGTATTTTGTTAGAGGTAAATCCTCAATCCATCTGAGATGCTATTTGCCAAACAACAGATGTAGTTCCTGCTCACAGTGAATGAAAAGGGTCAACACCACCATGATGTTCCTAGATATTGGAGTGTGTTTCCATGCAGTAGCCTATGGGAATGTTACCACAGCTGTTCCACATGCAATCAGTTAGGGGAGGGCTACAATTCGTGCAGAGGTCATCAGCTGATCATGAGCATCACTTAAAATACACATGCTGCTGCCTAAGCAAAGCAGATGTAGGGCTCCACATCCACCAGAGAGGGAGTGGGAGAGGCAGACAGAGGCAAAGACATGTCAAGAAGGGGGTGGGAGAGTAAAACTGAAGCATGTTTGTGTCACACACCTACCAGCACACTGTATCAAATCCCTGATGACTATGTAGTGCTATCACAGTTCTATGCAGTTATTGCATGCGCCACATGGGCTACCTGTTGTGGAGCACTCAGAACATATATGTAATGGTGAGTGACATCTGCAACTGGGATACGGTAGCTATACGGTAGGGGATGTACACATGCCTGTCCACATGAACAGGTGCCAGCATCAACAAAGCCACACTTTCACAGGGATGCACACACATTGACACACTTGGCAGGGCCAGGAGTACAACTCATCAATAGTGGTATTGTCACAACACATCACTGTGCAGGTATCACATGCACCGCAATGGTCATACGGAGGTTGTATGGGCAAAGGGTATGAGGAGGTGTCTGACATCAGACAGCATGCTTCAGTATGCCCATGGGGGTTGTAGTGAGTGTGGATGTGATCATACACACCATACAACACACACACAATCACACAGGGTGCCAGTACTGACATGCATGGCTGCATGTCTGCATGGGTGTGTGGTGGTTGACTGTGCCAGCAGGCTATACAAGGGTAGACAATGGGTATAAATTGGCATCAGGCCACATGACAATGGTCTGCATTGTGGCTCAGGGCTGTAGTTTCTGCATTTGTCCACACAGGTGGGTATTGTATCACCCATCCAGTCACCTGGGTGACTATTGTGTGTGGCCAATGCTGTGCATCACTTGCCATGTATGTGTTCCTTATTCCATGACATTGGCAGTGCCTGGGATGTGCACACCTCCCAAATACATGTACAGTGAAATGTGGAACTGTATCTGGGGTGTCTAGCCCATGTTATGAACACAGATTATCATCAGATGTGCCAGTCTTGCCCACCTGTGGTGGGAACTGGTAATGGGCAGCAGGTTTACCCTGCACCTACATTGATAGCATGCTAATAGCATTCCCAGGTGTCAGTGGCATCTGTCCATACAGGGCATGTTGTCAGACATGGTATGTCCTTTGTGGGTCATATGTGATGGCACCACAGGTGGTGCAGGTGTCCATTGGGGAACATGGGGGAGGTGCACTGTCTGCATGTACGTGCATATTGGACATATGGACAGGGTGACATGCCCTCTGTAGCCCACTGCTATCACTCCATAGTTACTATCATTGGCCAATATGCAGTGTACTACCCACATATTGGCTGTTGCCTAGGCATGTGTGTGTGTGTGTATGAGACATGGGTTGAGAGTGTGCTCTGGGTAAGATTGGGGTTGCTAACTGTGATTACCTGGCCTTGATGTCACATGTATGGCTATGACTTTGCACCCCAGCTTCTCAGCTATTTCACATCTGTTATCCCTGTATGGTGGACATTGTGATATATAGTAAGGCCACCATATAAGAAATATGCTCTACCTTGACCACAGGTGTCACACACTCACAGCTACCTCTACACATGATATGAGTTACAAACACACACACACATACACACACACACACACACACACACACACACACACACACACACACACACACACACCTGTCATGTCTGGGAGTAGAACCCCTACCCAACTAATTTATTACATTACTGCACAGTTATAGTATGTGCCACAGACATTACTGGAGTACTCTTTCCCCAAAGGTGTATTTCACAATGAATGACATCAGCAGGATTACCAAGGTATGCCATTTGAGATGTACTGTGTGTAACTAGCCTAAAATGCATTGCTCCGTACACAGACAGTGACACACACACAAAACATCCACAGCTGACATGTGTGGGTATAGAACCCCTAACAGAGGTCTATAGCACACTACTGCATGGAACTGTTACAGGATGCGCCACAAGGATTACTAGAGAACTCCTTCCCCAAAGGTGTATTCTGCAATGAATGATATCATCAGGATTGCCAGAGTAAGCCTTTTGAAATGCACTGAGTGTGACTAGCCTATAATGCATTGCTCTGTACACAGACATTGAAACACACACAAAACATCCACAAATGCCATGGGTGGGGATGGAATCCTACCACAGTTCTAAATCACACTACAGCAGTATGCAGTTACATGATGCGCTACAGAGATCACTAGGCTACAACCTTCCTAGAGGTGTATTTCTAGGTGGGTGACATCAGCAGCTTTGCCAAAGTTGAGTATATGAATTGTAAGGAGTGTGAGCACCCTAAAAAGCATTGTCTACACAGTCAGACAGACACACACACTCACTTACACATACCCACACAGTTGCCAAGTCTGGGGTTAGAATTCCTACCAAATTACTTTATCACACTACAGCAGTACACAATTACAGGATGCGCTACAGAGATCACTGGGATGCAGCCTTCCCAGAGGTGTATTTCTAGGAGGGTGACATCAGCAGCCTTACCAAAGTTGAGTATATGAATTGTAAGGAGTGTGAGTACCCTAAAAAGTATTGCTCTCTACACAGTAAGAGACAGACAGCCAAACAGACACCAAGTGTAGGGTTAGAACCCCTACCTAACTACTTTATCACACTATAGCAGTACACAGTTACAGGATATGCTATAGAGATTACTTGGCTGCGACTTTCCCAGAGATGTATTTCTAGGTGGGTGACATCAGCAGCCTTGCCAAAGTTGAGTATATGAATTGTAAGTACCCTAAACAGTATTGTTCTCTACACAGTCAGAGACAGACACACACACACACACACACACACACACACACACATGCAGTTGCCAAGTCTAGGGTTAGAACTCCTACCTAACTACTTTATCACACTACAGCAGTACGTAGTTGTGGGATGCACTACAGAGATTACTGGGCTACAACCTTCTCAGAGGTGTATTTCTAGGTAGGTGACATCAGCAGCCTTGCCAAAGTTGAGTATGTGAATTGTAAGGAGTGTGAGTACCCTAAAAAGCATTGCTTTCTACACAGACACACATACTTGCCATGTTTTGGATTAGAACACCTACCTAACTACTTTGCAACACTAACTACTTTGCAACACTACAACAATACGCAGTTACAGGACGCTCTATGGAAATCACTGGGCTGCAACCTTCCAAGAGGTGTATTTCTAGGTAGGTGACATCAGCAGCCTTGCCAAAGTTGAGTGTATGAATTGTAAGGAGTCTGAGTAGAATAAAAAACATTGCTCTCTACACAGTCAGAGACAGACAAACATGCACACAAACACAGTTGCCAAGTCTGGGGTTAGAACTCCTACCTAACCAGTTTATCACACTACACAGTTATGGGATGCGCCATGGAGATTACTGAGCTACAGCTCTCCCAAAGGTGTATTTCTCATTGGATGACCTCAGCAGGCTTGTCATAGTAGGGCTATGGGGAGGGTGTTGTGTGCATGGGCCAGAACCCATTCATCTAGGGCTTGACACGCCACATGTGGGCACACACGGGGTCATATGTCACAGGTACTTGTATACAGCTGCTAGATGACTACTTTCTTGTACAGTCATGTTGCACAGCTGGCACATGCACCTCATAGTCTGTAATGCTGACAGATACTAGTGGCTAGTATCTGCAGTGAGTGACATCTGCACCTCATGTGTTTGGGACCCTTTGGCTGTGTGCTGGGTGGGAGAGGCCTGGATGGCTCCTTGTCATGGTCATCCTCTTCCACACATCTATGTCTGTCTTCCTTTGGCTTATTATAGTGTGTTGTCCTTACATATATGTCTGTATTCCTATCCACTGTGTATGCAAGCCATGAGTGATGCATACTGACAACTGTCTGCACTAACAACTGCAACTGCCAGATGTGTCTGGTCCACTGGTGTTTGCAGACATGGCCTTCATGTGTTTAAGTGTGTGAGCATGCCCAGTATGACCTTTCAGTATGCTGTTGACTGACATTGCCTTCATTTCTCTAAGTGTGTGAGCATGCCCAGTATGGCAGTCTGTATTGCATGTGTGGATCAAGTTCAGGTAGTTTGTACTGCGGTGCTGACCTTTGTGTTGTACACAGACAGGTAGCATGCTGTCTCTGCAGGGTATCCATTGATCACTTGGCACTGACTGTTGCTACATTTCTGCATAGTGGGGGGGAGCACCTGACTGTTTCTACATTTCTACACAGGTTTGGGGGGGACACACCTGACTGTTACTATATTTCTATGTAGGATGGGGAGGGCACATCTGACACTTGTACACTTTTGCTAGGACTGCACTGGTATGTCGGGTACTCCATTTCAGTCTCTAGTCTTACCTATCGTGCTGGCTAGAGGCATACCAGTGTACTACAGATCTTAGCTTTTAATTATCTACATATTAGTTTCTGACTTCCTAGCCATAAAAACTGACATCCCACTGCCTGGCCTGCTGTAGTCTGTCTGTGTAGGCCTGGGGGGAGGTTACTCATAGGCCTCATTCAGAGGCCATAGTACAGCATTTGTTTGTGTTTGTCTACACCTGTCCTGCTGGCTGTGACTGTTGTTGGGTATGTGACCCCCCCTTGACTGGCATGTGTGAGTCACTTACCTTGTGGGTGTCCCAGTATTGAGGATGGTGCTGCAGGGATGCCTATGTCAGATGCACATAGTACACTCCATATACATGGTTAGGCACAGGTAGTGTAATGTTTGGCATTCCTTTTACTGTATGTGAGAGTCAGAGAGAGGTGTTTTTCACTGGGTCCCTCCCATGTCAGTGTATGTGCTATGCGTTGCCTCTTTGCCAAGGCCAGGACATACTGGGCATGCCTCCTTCTGCCTACTGGGGCAGACTTAGGTTGTTCCTCCTCGGAGTCATTATGTGCCTCTGCAGGCCTTGGCAATGGTGGGGGGCTGTGTGGTCCTGCCCCGTGCTGTTCCTGCTGCAGCTATTTCTGCAGGATCATATTGTGTAGCATGGCACATACAAAGACAATTTGGGCACATGTAGCTGGTGAGTACTGCTAGGCTCCACCAGATGTGTCCAGGCACCGGAACCGTGACTTCAGTATCCAAAACACATGCACTATTATGGTTTTTGTTTGTGTGTGTGCCTCATTATGGAGTTCTTGTTCGGGTGTGTGTGTATTTCTGATGGGTGTCATCAGTCATAGCTCCAGTGCGTATCTAGCATCCTCACTAGGTAACCATGTGGGATGTCCCCACTGGCAAATCTCTGGTACAGCTGCATCAGATGCCAGATGAGGGAATCATGATAGCTTCCAGGGCAGCCGGTGCACACATTCATTATTATGCCCTGGGCATTGCACACAACCTGGCAGTTGATGGAGGGGAAGCCCTTGCAGTTAATGTAGACCCTACCCCTCTCACTGGGTGGTGCATTCATGCATATGTGTGTAAGGGTATTCTGCTATTTGTTGGAAGAGATGCATATTGCTGGCCAATGCCTCACAGGTGTTGGGGAAATATACATGCTCACCGACATGTGCTGACATGGCATCCAGGAACTGGTGGAGTACCCTGGATGCTGATGCCTGTGAAATCCCCATCATATCCCCAGTTGGCCTTTGGAAGGTACCTGTAGGTAGTATTCTTAGGCCTACACATACCTTGGTATCCACTGGGATGGGTTCCCCTCTGTTAGTTCTGTCTATGAGGCGTGGCCGGCACAGCTCAACAATTTGCTGTAGGAGGTCCCTGTCCACCCTATAGTGCTCCACTATCGTCAGCTCATGTAGCCCTTGATAGGTTACCCTGGGTCTGTACACTCTTCTCCATCTCCTCACTGTGGGTTGCTCGGCAGCATTCACATCCTCACCACCCTCAGCCTCTTCCACAAGTTCTATGATAGCTATTGCAGTCCCTAACATTTTGCTGTTGTGAGTGTTAAAAGTTCCCCACTTGTTTACACCAGTGGTGTAGAGTTTGGGAAAAACCAAAAGGGTAGGTGTTTGCATAGTTTATAGTAGTATTCTGGGTTGGGCTGGTCTGCTGCCTGCGTAATTGGCTGGATCTGATACATTTCACCTGGCAGCTAACTAGTACTCCTTGATTACCTTCCTACTGCTGTTTTCCCTTCCCATAGCCCTTCTGTTTAAGCTTGTGTGCACGTCGTGCAAACAGAGTGCTCAAATGTGCACACTGCTGCTATTTCCTGGTTTAACCACTTTTTTCTTCCTGTAAAACCTGGTGCGTGGCACGCACACCCGCTTACGCTTTGTAAAGACTGTTAGGCAGGTTTAGACACACCCCCTAGCTTAGCTGTGCTAAGCTATGAGCAAACCCGAGCCACTGGGCTCCAGTCTGCTTACAGTATGCCTGACAGCCCCCCCCCCCATGATGTCACCTACCTCCTAGGCTTGCACACAGCTATTCATACTCCTACACTGTTGGGACCTGACTCACATGCTGGGGGAACTGGGATTCACTAACCTTCCTCTCATTTGCATAGGATTGCCTGCTAATGCATAGTTACATGTGTCACACTGAGCCTTCCCCCTTAGCAACCACTACTCACTGGCCAAGTTGTCTTCTGCCTGCCATTGACTTACATGGCAGAATACTGATTTTAGTTATAATGTTTATTTTACGTTTATTTTATTATTTTCCTCCAGATCCCTTTTGCGCACTGCTGCCCTATGCTTAAACAGCCGAGATCGGCTAAAGAAAAATAAAAGTTGATTTTTTAAATTTTTTGTATTGTTTGCAATGCCAATGGCCTTATATTTGTCCATTGGCATGCTTCCTCAATGATATGCAGCCTTTATTTGGAGCTGTCATAGCTCCGTTTTGGATTTTGCAGAAATGTACTCTACCGAGTACATTTACATTACAGTTACTAACCGAGTACATTTCTGCAGATAGCACTAGTCTTGCACAGACTGTTGCAAGCTTCCTGGATTGCAAAATCACCTCAATTGCATGGATTTTACCTGCAAATGGGATGATTTGCATACCAGGGCTTAGTCCGTGCAAGATTAGTGCAGGAGCGCTCGTGCACACCCCTGCAGGCTGTTCCTGGATCGCATGGCAGACATATTGCCTACTTGAGCTCCTGCACCGATCTTGCACTCCATGCAAGCTTTTGAAAATCCAGGGATAAATCTACATCAGATTCATCTGGAGATGAATTTTCCTCCAACACAGATAGTGAAGGAACAGTTTTACACAGTTCTCCACCTGTCAAAAAGGATAACATTGTTTTCCCTTTAGGAGATTCAGGCGGGGAGGAAGGAAACATAGAGGAAATAGGGACAAGTTTGAAAGCCATGTTGACAGTGTTAACATGCAAATAAAGGATTGTTTGAATGTTTACAATATTTCATCTTTGGAACTTACACAAGTAGAACAACAATTGTTGAATAAAGGTATGGGTTTTGTCCCCAAATTCATAGTGTCAGAATTCTCTTTTGCACAAGACGTCATTAGTTTTTGTCACAAATTAAGTTTAAAAATATATTTTGCAGATTCTGAGCCATATGGTGAGAATTCACATAATTTCAGATTCAGGACTTCTACTTTTACACCTCCTATGAACAAAAATGTGGCCATTTTCCAAAATTTGGTGTTGAAAGAGTTACATTTTTCTAATGTTAATAATGTAGAACATAGTCAGGATAATATTACTAGGGTGGAGCGTACAGCTTTACATAATTTGAGGAAGAATAAGGATGAAGTCATCACCAGGTGGATAAAGGGGGAGCAGTGGTCATCTGGGATTGGCATACATATCATAATGAAGCCATTAGTCAACTTTTAGATCAACAGTATTATCAATGTATGGATTTGGATCCCACCAATATTTTTAAAGATGAAACTGACAATGTTTTAACTTTAGCTTGTGAAGAAGGCATTATATTCAAGTATGATAAATATCATCTTATGGTGGTGAATCCTGATAAACAAATTTTCTATATGCTACCCAAAATACATAAAAATTATGAGAAATCTCCAAGCAGACCTATAGTATCTGGGCAAGGTTCCTTAACGGTACCCTTATCTGAATATTTGACTAAATATTTCAAGCCATTGTTGACACATATAGAGTGGATTCAAGACACCACACAATTTTTGAATATCATAAACAATATACAGTTGGAAAAGAGTTGGCTACTGTGCACTTTAGATGTTAGTGCACTTTATACAAATATTCTACACTGGGCTGGTTTATTAGCGCTGGATTTTTGGCTTTCTAAAGCCTCCCTTTATCTGCCTGGTTTTAACACATTTCTTTTGTGCTTAACAGAGCACGTGTTCAATAAAAAATGTTTTTTATTTTGACAATGTTTGGTATTTACAACTATAGGGTACTTCCATGGGAGCGTCTTTTGCTCTCATTTATTCGGATCTACTCATGGGCTATGTTGAATATCATTTAATTTATGATGTCAATCATAATCTATTTCTAGAGGAGATAGATATTTGACGTTGTTATTTAGATGATTTTTGTCTTATATGGAGGACAGATGAGCATTCTTTATTTGAATTCATTGAGTATCTCAATGAAAACAAATGGAGAATTCAATTTACATTGAATTATCATCGGAAGAGTGTGACTTTTTTGGATGTGGAGGTCAAGGTATTAGAAGATGGTTCTTTGAGCAGTAATGTTTACAGGAAATATCCACAGTTTAATAATTTGCTATATACTTCTAGTTGTCACCCCCCCCCCCATGTCATCAAGTCCCTAAGTCTCAATTTTTAAGACTAAAAAGAATATTTTCCACTGTGGAGAATTATAATCTTCAGGCATGTGATATGGCCCACAGATTTTATGAACGAGGTTATCGTAAATATGATATTGATTTATCCAGCAAGAAAGTCCATGATATTAATAGACAACAGACCCTTTCATATAGAGACAAAAGTTCAAAATTTGAGTTTCATCTTAGGTTTATCATGGAATTTGTTGGTAACACCAGATACTTACAAGATATTATACACAAATATTGGGATATTCTATATATGGAGGATATATTAGTTCAGTTTTTGCCATTTAGATGTAGGTTTGGATATAGAAGGGGAAAGAACATGGGGCGCTGGTTTAACCATTACAAAAAGGGTAATCAGGTGGTACAGAATAGTTTGCAAACTACACTACAGGGAGGCCCAGTTATGGGCAGTTTTCCATGTGGACACTGCAGGTTTTGCAGTATGGTCCCTAAACAAAGCTAATTCACTTTCTTTAATTGTCCTAAGGTATATGATATAAGGGTTTTTGGAAATTGTAGTAGCAATTGGGTGATCTACTTGGTAAATTGTACTTGCCCTTCTTTTTATGTTGAGCAGAATTCTCACCCATTCAAACTTAGAATATCAGAACATAATGAGTGACATTAAATGTCATAGGAATACAAATAAACATATAAACATCAGATATTACATCTTTCTGCTAGGTTTAGGTTCACAGTTATAGATAGCATCTATAAACCAAATACCTCTTCAGAAAATCTACACTCTTTGTTGTATTATAAAGAAAGAATGTGGATAATTACATTAGGTGGCTTATTTTCTCCAGGACTCAATGAACACTTGTGATTGGATAATTCTGTGGTGCACTATTTGGCTGTTTTATATATATATTGATTGTTATACTATCTTTCAGATAGCACTGATGGAAGGCTTATTGCTGAAACCGGTATGCTTTGTAACTCTTTGGGTGTCATTACTTTTGTATATTCATTTATGGGTATTCCAGCCCACTTATACTTTTATTAAAGTATTTTTGTTGGAATTTAGTGCTGGCCTGTTTGGTTTTTAAATCTATGATAGTTCCCAATTTCCAGTTATCTGTGAACTTGGCCAGTGAAAGGCCTTTGACATTAGCCTTTACCTCTGAGATGCCAAATAGGAGAGGTCCCAGCATTGAAACCTGAGGTACTCTGCTGGTGACCAGTGTCTTAGTGGAGGTGGTATAAATCCTGACTACCTGGGTTCTGTCTGTGAGCCAGCTAGTAATCCAGCAAGTTTTATCTAGGGAGTTATGCTCAGTTTGGTGAGTTTGTCAACTATACCTGAATGGGGTATTGTATTGAATGCCTTAGCTAAGTCCAGGTAGGCAGTATGCACCATTTTGCCCCTCATTCATTGCCTTGTTGACCTTCTCAAAGATGTCTACCAGGTTTAGTAGGCATGAGGAATTAAACCCACAGCTAGGACAGCTGTTTAATCAAAGTCTTACCTCTGGATACATACCCAGGGAGTGGCGCACTGCCACTGTGGTCCCACTTCAGAAAGGCGGTGCCTCCACCGACCCTGGAAATTACCGGCCCATTAGCTTGACAAGCCTTATCTGCAAAGCCATGGAGAGGATCATAATGGACCTCATAAATAAAGACATAGGGAATTTGCAGACTTTGGATCCAACCCAGTTTGGCTTTGTCAAAGGCAGATCATGCCTTTTAAACTTGGTTGACTTTTTCAAACAGTCACCAAAGCCATTGATGAGGAAAGGCAGTCCATACAGCCTACCTCGATCTGGCTAAGGCCACAATACCCCACTCGGGTATCATTGAAAACTCATCAGCTTAAATGTAAACCCATACATCACAAGATGGGTTGCAAACTGGCTGAGTGACAGAACCCACAGGGTCAGAGTTGCTGGCGCCATGTCAGACTCAAAGCCTGTCACAAGTGGTGTCCCACAGGGCTCAGTCCTGGGCCCACTCTTGTTTGGCATCTACTTTTCAAGTACAAGCAAACACAGGAGGGTTATGCTGACAAAGTTTGCAGATGACTGCAAACTGGCCATAGTAGAAAACACATCTGACACAGATATCCTTCAGAAGGGTCTCACAGAAACGGATAACTGGTGCCAGAGCCACGGCCTAAAGTTAAATGCCAAAAATGCATAGTCATAAAAACAAGGTTACCCCTGGCTACCAAATAGGTGGCAATCCACTGAGCACAGAAGAAGTTATCAGGGACCTGGGGACCCAGGTTGATAGTAGTCTGTCATTCGACACCCATGTAGCTAAAGTAGTTAGGAAGACCTTCTACATTGCCCACCTTATCATGAAGGGATTCTCATCTAGATCAAGGGAGGTCATAGTCTCCCTTTACTCATCACTCATCAGACCAATGATTGAGTACAATGCCCCATTCGGAATGTATCTGACCCGACACTTGCAGCAGCTGGAGAGGCCACAAAAGTTCCTCACCAAAAGGATAAAGGGTCTCAAAAATCTGTCCTATGCTGCCCGACTGAAAGAACTCCAGCTCTATTCAGTCACTTGCTCAGAGGTGACCTTTGCCTAACATACAAGGCCATGTCAAACCCAGATTTGATGAATATGCTTCACCTCAAAAATCTAGATCCATCAGAGCCACAAGGGCGGAGACTTAAACCTATTAATAGGACGTGCTGGAGGGATAGATTCATCACCCAAAGACTCCCTATGCTGTGGAACAAAATCCATGTGAGGCAGAGCACTCGCTGGCCTTGTTCAAGAGAAATCTTGACCAATGGATGGGAGATCGCAGATATACCCCAGGGATTACCTCAGTGTCACTGCTCGACAGAGGCACAGCAAAATAATGGGTATAGTTCCCCATACTAAAGGGGTGGCGAAACGATGGGCTAGGCTTGTAAATGCCCTCGGGCAGATAGCCTAGTATGAACCTATGAACCTATGAACCTATGACCTTCCCTTGATCAAGCCAAATTGGGTTGGATCCAGTGTCTGAATGTTGCCCATGTCTTTGCTGATTATTTCCATGATAATTTGTTCCATGGCTTTGCATATTGCATATTATTGTGGGTGGCCGTGGCGGTGCAGCAGTTAGCATTGCCACCTCACAGCAAGAGGTTCTCCGGTTTCATCCTCAGCTAGGGTGCCTTCTGTGTGGAGTCTGCATGTCCTTCCTGTGGTCATGTGGGCTTCCTCTGGGTGCTCCGGTTTCCTTCCCACATCCCAAAGACATGCTGTAGGTGGATTGGACACTATAAATTGGCCCTAGGTGTGAGTGTGTGCATGTGTGTGCCTTCTGTGGAAGGTTGGGTGCTGGGCTGGCAACTCAACATCGTAAAACTCCACTGCCAATCATGAGAGTACAGGTGATCTGCTGTGTCGACCCCTAACCGGGAAAAGCCGAAAGAAGAAGCTTTGCATATTAGACTAGTCAGACTAATTGGTTTTAGCTTCTGAGGTCAGTTGATGGCCCATCCTTGTGGGATAAACACTGAAGTCCTCCACTCCTGAAGTTGAAAGCCTGTTTGGAGGCTGTAGTTGAAAAGTTGCTGAAGTGGGTATAGGTCATATGTCAAGCTTTTTAGGAAGCATCCCAGAATTTTGTTGAGGCCCACTAAGGCTGTGTTTTTGGCCTTACTGAGCACCACCAGAACCTGTTCCATGTTAAGAGGTTATGCCAGTATGTATTTCACAGGGAAGGCAGGAGGCAGTAGAGGTGAAGTTTGAGCTGAATTTGTCAGCCAGCAAATTTGCTATGTTGCTCTGCTCAGTGAAGGTAGTACTACTGACCGCCACAGTATACTGGTATGTGCTTTTGACGTTTCAGACATAGCTGTAGAAGGCCTTCTGGTTTTCTTCAGGCTATTGGGCTATCTTAACCTCCTAATAGGCCTTGTTGGACTTAATTAGTCATCTTAGTTTCCTGTTTCTTTCAGTTAGAAAGTTCTGTTCATTTTGGTCTTCCTGATTTTAGTCATGACTTTTTCTCCTTTTGTTATATAGCCTATTAAGGTTGAGATTCCACCAGCGTGATTTGTTTTCATAGGTTCATAGATTAGTACTAGGCTAACTGCCCTTGCAAGCCATTTTAAGCCTAGCCAGTTATCCCTTGTGAGACTCAAACCCTGCACCTTGTGTTTGTAAGACAAACACCTTAACCATTAGGCCACCCTCCAAACCTCACAGTTTATTTTGAGATTACTTTCTAGTAAGTACAGCAGCCTCTATACAGCTATTTACATTGTTGTACAAGGATCTCTGAGAATAATTCCACATAAGTTGCTGTGAACTTGGGTTTAGGAGCACTGAATGTTGATAAACTATCACTTAATCGAATGTAGTTTGCTTTGGAACAGTTCATAACTGCTACAGGATTTGCTGGAGTTAACAAGTTGATTTTTATTATAAATTAGATAGCTTTGTCTGACCTCATCAGTGAGGACATGACACTGGGTGGGTGATTTGCAGAGCTTTCCCATATTGCTGAGTACTTTTTTAACCTTTGGTGTGTATGCACTATCTGGTGAAGGGTATTTGTGTTAATAAAGTCCAGTAATAATTGTGCCTGCAAGTATGAGGCAGTGTATATTTCCCAGTCTATAGAGGTGTAGTTAAAGTCTCCCATGAATAAGGTATTTGGTTTACTGTTTAGTGTCTCAAGTAGGTCTAGATATGAGCTGTGAGATTCTAGAGACATAGACAGTGATCTATAGCTTGCCAGGATATAGTATGAGATTTTGTCTGTGGTGATTTGCATATGTATAAATTCCAGGGCATCATCCTGCTTAACCAATGTAGGATTATCCTTTTGCTAATATAGATTTAGATTCCTTCATACACAGCTGATGATCTAAATCTGTGGAATGCACTGAAGCCTTAGACTGCCAGAGTAGTTTCTGCAGGTTTAAACCACGTCTCGGTAATGGCACAGATGTCTATATTCAATGGAGTGAAGAGAGCTTGTAGGGTGTGGAGTTTCTTGTTTAGGCTCCTAGCATTGAGCAGTAACACCTTTAGGTTTCTTTGGGCTTTATTTGCTGTGTCGGTAGTTTAGTCAATTTAGCCCTGAGCAATGTGGTTTGTTAGCCATGTCTTCCCATGCTGACAAATATTGAATCTCCCTGGTAAGACACCAGAAACTAAGCAAATTATTGAGGTCAATTATCTTTTGTTCATACCGTGGCATCATCCTTGGTGAAAGTAGAATACTGCCCAATGCAAGGCACATACCTGCTTGAGACACATATTTAGAGAGAACAACAATGTCTCTCTTCATATAGTCCAGGTAAGTATGTTACAGGTCATTAATGTTCACATGGACAATGATAGAATTATACTGCTACCTCTGGTGAGGAGGACATCTGTGTGTCATACAATGTTGTCTCTTAAGACAAGAATCCTGGGTCATGTGTTTGCTTTCCTCATGGGCTTTTTTTAGTGCCAAATTGGGTGTAGGTGGTATTTGGTGTTGCATTTGGTGAGTGCTTTAGAGAATGCTGAGGATAGGCTTTGCTGTTTATAAGCTTAGGAGATCTTTGAGGTTTTAGAAGGTTGCTTTTTATTGATTGAGTATAAGATGGTCTATATGTGTAGTGGACACTATGTGTGGTGTATGCAGTCTCTGTGTTCTTGACAGCCTTGTTTGTATGCAAGACTTTTGCTTCCATTGAAAGTGTTTATGTTCATCTCTTACATATTGTGTTTGTTTTTTTAAGGGTTAAATGCTTGTCTGTGGATATGAGACAATTGCTACATTGTCTCTGGATGCCCATATCTACCAAGCTGGCTATGTAGACGTTTGGAAATTGCATATCCATGTTGTCCTTACCTGTATTTAGGTGGGCTGCTATAGGTCATGGACTGAGTTATACAGGAGTCTCCTTGGTCTGTGTGGTGTGGCACTAGACTAGGTTAGATTGTGCTAAGATCTGATAGTAGTGCTGTTTAATGTGCAAACTAACTGCTCTAAGCTTGTCCCTACACAATGGCTTTGTTTTAGCCACAATAAGTTACTGGTTTCAGTTCTAAGGGAAGTTCATAGGTTCATAGGTCTGTACTAGGCTAATGGCCCTGGAGCCTTTACAAGCCTAGCCCATAGGATTACCCTGGCATCATGCCACCCAACCTTAGTTCCTTATGCCTCTGTTGAGTAGAGACACTGTAGTGATCCCCGGGGTGAATTTTCTATTTCCCATCCACTTATCAAGATTTCTCTTAAAGAGGGCCAGTGAGGTGCTCTTCTTGACATGTGTGGGAAGTGTATTCCATAGCATGGGCAGTCTCTGGGTTATGAACCTGTCCCTCCAGCATGTTCTGTTTATTGTGGTAGTGAGGTTGAGGTCTCTGGAGCGTGTGGTGCAGAGGTATTGTGATTTCTTTAGATGTAGCATTTCTAACAGAACTGGGTCAGACATGGCTTTGTAAGTCAAGCAGAGATCGCCTCTAAGTAGACAATATGAGACAGAGAATAGTTGGAGTTTTTTTGAGTCTGTCCATATAGGACAAGTCTTTAAGGTCTAGGATCCTCTTTGTGAGGTACTTTTGTGGCCTCTCCAGTTGTTGCAGGTGTCTAGTGAGGTATATGCCAAATGGGGCATTGTACTCAATGACTGGCCTAATGAGGGAAGAGTAGAGGGAGACAATGACCTCTTTCTTCCTGGATGCAAAATGCTTAGTAATGAGGTGTGCCACATAGAAGGACTTCATGACCACAGTGGCAATGTAGTGGTCAAAAGAGAGGTTGCTGTCAACCTGTGTTGCCAGATCTCTTATAACGCCTTCTGTGTTCAGTGGACTACCATCAATGTGGTAATTCAAGGGAACTGGGTTTTTTCCCAAAGCGGATGAAGACACATTTTTTGGCATTGAGCTTAAGGCCATGGTTCTGACACCAGTCGTTGGTCTCATTGAGGCCTTCCTGTAGGATGTCAGCATTAGTTGGGGAGTTAATAATATCTCCCAACTTGCAATCATCTGAAAACTTTGTCAGCCAGAGTCCCTTTGTGTTGGCCTGGACTTCAGAGAAGTAGATACCAAACAGGAGATGACCCAGGACCGAACCCTGTGGGACTCGACTCATGACAGGTCGGCAGTCTGACTTGGAGTCAGCTACTTTCACACTGTGGGTTCTATCTGTGAGCCAGTTGTATACATAAAATTTACTTTCTGGGTGTTTGTATCTGTACAGGGCACTGCTGCCCTCTTGAAGTAGTAACACCAAGAAAAATTGCTTGTGAGTGCAATGCAACAACAAAACAACTTAAACAAGGCAATTGTATGTGTTACAGACCTTTAGAATGATTTAAAGGCAAAATCAACAAATAAAGCAAAAATAAAACAGTAACACTCTAAACAGTTGACTGAAGTGAAGTGCAAAACAATAAAATGAAACTATTATCTGTCAAGGATGGAGCAGGATTAACTGAGAACCCCCTCAGAGTGTGGTGAGGATGCCGACCAGATGGAAGCTTGGCAAAATGAGAAGGAGAACATTTTTATTAAGGGAGGTTTACTCAAGTACATTACTGGTTTGCTGGGAAGTCACTTAGTATTATGGATATCTGGAAAACAGGGGTGGGAAAGTATTTAAATAAGTTATACAGACAACAACAAAGAAAGAGGGAAGGGGGTCATTGGAAGTCATATTACAGAGACAGAGAATTTTAAAACCACAACAAGAGAAGGGTGGGAGGGTTGAGGAAAAAATTCAAACTGGAATTCTCTTCCTATGATTAGAATTTCAGAAACTTTTAGCCTAATGTCTCAGTGGGGAGGTGGGAAAGACTCAAAGAAAAGGTGAAAACAGTAGCAAAGTAAACAGAAAGGCTCTGGAAAGCAACTTTAGACACGAATATACAGCTAAAAAAGTACTGAAGCACAAATCCTGTTCACAGTGCTGCCACTACAGCAATCACACCACAGAATAGAGCACCAGACCTCTGGAATGCAACTTTAAGCAGGTATGTGCACATCTATAAAATGTGCACATCTATAAAAAGTACTGAAGCGCATATCCTGGAGATGAATTCACACTACTGCCACTACTGCAAAGCTAGAACAGATTATGACACCAGACCATGCAGAAATTTACCAGTACAACACTGTAATAAATAACTAAATGAGGCTCAAGTCTGGAAGTAGATCACAATCCTGCCATAGCAGTGAAAGAAGCTATAAGACTGATTGAAGTCCCAGAGCAGGTTCAAAATACAAAAAAAGCTACTTTTTACATTTATCTTGTATGCCTTAACTTTACAGAAAAACTGTTTTTTTTTTCCTTTTTATATTTTCCACTCTATTTCTTTTATACTAACACACAAAAAAGGGCAGAAAGTTGCTGAAAGACAAAGCACAGATGCCGGTAATAGCGTAAAATGATTTAATTTCCGCTTTCGTCACAACTTCATCAGAATACAAAAATTGTAAAAGTCAGCCAGTATAAATAGCCCAATCAATTAAAAAACAATTAGTTTAAACAAACAGAAATACATACAAATACTGATAATGATAGTCTT
Organism: Protopterus annectens; assembly: GCF_019279795.1. NCBI lineage: Eukaryota > Metazoa > Chordata > Ceratodontiformes > Protopteridae > Protopterus > Protopterus annectens. Next base: position 986,706,094 of record NC_056732.1, on the reverse strand, counting down.
TAATATTAAATGATATTAAGGAATTAGAGTCTGGCCTTAGAGAACGACTGCTGGGGGAAGATTTGAACATTTTGTATTCTTTTTTCAACAAAGAGTTATTTGAACACTCTAAAGTTGTTACTAGTAGAAAGCAGTCCAAGATGGAGAGAGACATTGCGTCTTATCGTAATAAAACAGCTTACAGTCAGTATGCTCCTAACCAACGGAACCGTGATTTTTACCAACAAGGTCAGTCTTTTAATAGACGTAATTACGCTGAAGCAGCTTCTGGTATTCAAGCCAACAATTCAGCTGGCACTTTTAGAACAACTACTGTTACACATGAGTTCAGTAAAGGTTCCAGCGGTTATAATGCAGAATTTCCTCCGTTGGTTTCTGCTACTTCTTCGTGTATTGACATTTTGAAAAACAAAACATTAGATAAGTAGGCTACTACTAGCGAAACAGCTGTCTTGAGATCTGACAACTTTAAAGACAGCATTGTCACTAACACAAGTAACAAAACGAAACCGTTACCTGACTTTAATGAGCCTTGTTTTAGTAATAAAAACAATAAAAAAGGCCATACTGCTGACAGCGCTAAAAGTTCCATTCTAACTAGGAGCCGTACTTTTTTGGGCTCGAATTCGTCGGGGGACGAAGCTTAAGTACTCAATCAGATAGTTTTGGTATCATAAATTTGTCTGATCATATATTTAGTGAATTTGAATTAGCAGTTTTAAATTATGGTTTTAATTTTATTCCAAGCAAGAGGGCTAATTATGGTAAAACAGTCATTGATTTGAAAAAATATACAAGGAAATTAAATCTTTCCTTCTTAATGCATGACATTCCTGAAGTTAATAAATGTATTAATAAACCTTCTTGTTATGTTCCCAGCCTTCACCATACCATTAAGACCTTTGAGGATTTATGTATCAGAGATATTGGTTATTTGTTTAAATCTAACAATTATTTTTGTGACAATTTGTCAATGCAAGAAAGGAAGGCTTTACGCAATTTAAAAGCTCTCACAGGAAAATTTAGGTTCATGAAAAGCAATAAGGGTTCCAACATTGTTATTATGGAACATGATCGATATACTTCTAGCATGTTAGAGATGTTGGACAACTCTAGTGAATATGAGCCCATTCCTTTCTTTGAAATTTTAAAATGTTTTAGGACAGTACATTCACATCTTTATGATGCGTTAATGTCCAGTGAGATTGATCTTAGTTTATATAATTTCTGTTTAGTTGATAAACCAAAGATTGGTGTTATTTTTGGAGTTCCTAAAACTCATAAGAATCCACTTGATCCTCCGTTACGCCCCATTATGTCTTCTCCACACTCAGTTACTGAAGGTATTTCTCTCATTATTGATGCTCTTTTAGGACCTTTGATTTATAATAATATGTCCTATACTAAGGACTCATGGCATTTTTTGGACAAAATGAGAGTTTTTTCTAACAGTGCTTCTTTTGATGCTACTAAACATGTTATTTTTACGATGGATGTTATCTCACTTTACACATGTATACCCCATGATGATGGAGTTGATGCGGTTCGTAGCTATTTAGTCAAAAAGAATATATTCAATAATTCTATTATTTCTGTTATATGTAGATTTTTGGATATTATTTTGGAGAATAATTTTTTTATGTTTGGAAACACATATTATAAACAAAAACGTGGTGTAGCCATGGGGTCTCCTGCAGCACCCGCTTTTGCTAACTTGGTGATGGCCTGGTGGGAACTAGAATTTATTCCTGTTTTAAGAGAGATGTTTAACATTCTCTTTTTTTGTAGATTTATTGATGATTTGTTTTTCATCATTGAAGGAAGTACAGATACAGTACATTCCTTCATAAGCCAAGTTAATTCTTTTTCTAGTTACATTAATTTCACTTTAGGTGACGCTGGGTTGGCAGTCAACTTCCTGGATACCCACATTTGGTGGGATTTTGATGAACAAAAATTTCATAGTAAAATTTACAGGAAGGAGACTTTCACCAATGGATATTTACACAACAATAGCGGTCACCCTAAACATATTAAGAAAAATATTCCTAGAGGGCAATTCATCCGAGCTTGTCGGATGACCACCAAGAACGACATGTTGATTTCTGAATTTCATTTTATAGCTTTTTTGTTTACACAGCGAGGGTATGATGAACAATTCTTATTTGACACAGGTGATGAAGTATACAACAAACGGTTAACTCATTTTCCTGCTATATTACATGGCACTCAGAACACTTTCAACAAGGATAAAAACTATAGCATTAGTAATGACATTGTTTGTTCTTTTGATATGAGTAGTGATAGTTATAGGATCAAAAATATTGTTCAGAGCAATTGGAAAGTTATACAAGGCAATCGAGAAATTTTCCAGTTTGTAGGCTCTGACCCAAAATTTGTGTTCCGTAAAACGAACACCCTTAAGAGCATCTTGGAACATCACTGCATTCATCACCTTACATCTTTGATAAAAAGGAAAGGCATGTTTCGATGTCAGCATTGTCATATTTGCCGATATATTTCTGAGGGTCCTTACATTAACATAATTACTTCTGATAGGATCATAGAAGTTTCCGATTTTATTGATTGTAACACTAGTGAAGTGGTTTATGTTAGCATGTGTTCCTCTTGCCCCGCTTTCTATGTGGGGATGACCACGAGATTCTTAGCTACACGCATAAAGGAACATTTATATGCTATCAAAGTCAAAGATCACAATAATGCTTTATATAAGCATTCCATTTTATGTACTACACACAACAAATTTTTATTTTCAGTGTTGGAAAAATGTAAATCTGACAAGAGGGCTGGGGACTTTAAGAACTATATTGAACAACGGGAATGTTTGTGGCAGGTTAAACTCAAATCTGATATTTTTCCAGGATTAAATGAAAGTATCAACTTAAAGTGTTTTTTAAAACATCGTAAATTAGTTATTAATAAAAATAAAGATATAGATTTAAAGTTATGTTTTAATGTATAAGTGTTTACTACTATCATTATCAGTATTTGTATGTATTTCTGTTTGTTTAAACTAATTGTTTTTTAATTGATTGGGCTATTTATACTGGCTGACTTTTACAATTTTTGTATTCTGATGAAGTTGTGACGAAAGCGGAAATTAAATCATTTTACGCTATTACCGGCATCTGTGCTTTGTCTTTCAGCAACTTTCTGCCCTTTTTTTGTGGGTTAGTTTTGAACATTTGGGCGTTTTTTGGTGGATTTGTCTATTTCTTTTATAGTCTGACACTTTGTATGTGTATATATGTGTGTGGTGTGTGTGTGTGTGTGTGTGTGTGTGTGTGTGTGTGTGTGTGTGTATATACATATATATATATATATATATATATATATATATATATATATATATATATATATATATATATGTTGTTTTTTGAGTAGATTTACTTCAAGATTGCGTCAGAAATTTGGACCATAGGGATCAGTGTTTTACACAGTTAACATCTCTAAATAAATATATAAATAAATAAATAAATAAATAAATAGATATATAGAGAAATAGATATACAGATAGATGCATTGAAAACTGGTACTTTTTGAGTATTAAAGTTGCTGGCTGAGCCTCCTTAAAATCAGGAAAAAAGAATACGAACTGTATACAGTTTCAATTGAGACTGCAAAGGAATCAAGCAGTTATAACTTGTTTAGAAATAAGTAAATGTTTGTTGAAAAAATGTGTGCATGTGTGTATGCCTGTATGTGTGTAAATAAACGTGTATGTGTGTGTGTGTGTGTGTGTGTGTGTGTGTGTTTGTGTGTGTGTGTGTGTGTGTGTGATTGGGAACCTTTCATTGCATCATCAGCAGTTCGGCAGCATGCCATTTCTCCACTGCTGTGTGATCTCACAGTGGTTATAATTAAATTTGCAGAATGTGCGAGTGTCCCCTAACATGGTGGGGTGGAAGGGGCTTGATCCCTGCAAAATAATATATACTTTGAGCTTCATTGAAAGTGATTTCAGTGAAATACTTTCAGATCATTGTCTTTCTGTGAAAGTGATATTGATCTACTGAATGAGTCTTATGTAAATTTCCTTTAAGCATGCTCAAACCAATTTTGTACCTTGTATCATACATTTCTTAAAAAGCTATGAATCTTGTTTGTACATTTTGAAGGCTATGTTCTTGTAAATTTCAGAAAATGTGCTTATCTAACATGTGACTCCCTTTGCAAGTCTCTTAGTAAGTAAAGAAACATGATAAAATGCAGTCTAGACATTTCATATTTCAGGCAATTAAGTATGCATAATGGCCTAGTTACAGGTGGTCAAAGCATTGGTGGAAGTGTGGCTGTATATCAAAAAGTTAATGTTGCAGTTGCTTTCACCACAATCTGTTGTATTGTGCAAGCACTCAGATGATTTTCCCCCTGTTATTCAATATGGTTCAACTGTGGAATCAGTATATATAATTTAGAAGGATGGGGACAGAACTCCTCAAACGGGGATGCCCCCCACCCAAAAATGTTTTTTTTTCTTTTTTTTAATGTTTTCATATCAACAGTTTCCCTATCAATTTTTCCAAAACCAGTGAGTCGTTGGAACATGATTCTATCTTTTGCATAGTTACACCTGTTTCACGCCTTATGGCATTTGAACTTAGAAATGCAATTTTACTTATAAGTTCAGTATGTTACATTCAGTGCAAATAAGACAATTTATTTCATACACATTATCTACACTCTACATGTATATTTGTTCAAGTTTTGCTGTCTTTCAGAATACTAGGTTTTCATTTGTTTTCTTGTATGTATTTATTATGTTGGTTTCACAATGATATGGCGTTTATTGTCATATTGACAATAATATCAAAAACTGTATTTCTCTAAGTTGCTTACAGCTGTAAAATCACTGTCACGTGGTTTGCCTACTTACATTTCAAGTATTTCACTGTATTAATCATTCATTTCTCATCATGACAAGCCGCAGAGAGCTTCACTGATATGCCATCTCTTTCGGTGGGTATAAGTGTGCATATTTTCTCTACAGGTATGATCACACACTTAGTAAGGAGCGAGGGATATTCATACTTGCTGGTCCAGGAATGGAACTGCATGCTCCTAATGCAGGGGGGGGGGATGCTTGCTGACATTTGATCAGTATAGTTTGTTTTAGTGATACAGCCTTCCCTGCCCTGTTGTTAAAAGCCCCTCCACTAAGGGGCACTGCTCAACACCAACTAGTGAGTATTGCTTGGCTTTGTGATGATAGGAATGCATTAAGATGACAAGGTGTTATATGAAGAAATGGGTTTAAAGAGAATAATCAGCTTAGTTGTATTTTCTAATGATGCAGTGTAGGAAGTATAAAGATTAAGGAATACCACATATTAAATTGTTTTGTTGGTCATTACCTGCATTTCTTTGTGGAATCTGTTGACAGAAAGGCTATTTAAATAATTTTGTAGCAACTCAACATTTAGTTGTCTGCCTTTGATCCAAGAGGTTGGTTAATATGCTTTAGAGGAGTGTGTGATGAGGAAATGAAGGGAATAGATAATTCTTCTTTTCCTGGTTAGGGGTCACCACAGTGGGTCATTTGTCTGCTCATGATTGGCAGTGGAGTTTTACAGTGCTGAGTTGCCAGCCCAGCACCCAACCTTCCACAAGAGGCACACACTCACACCTAGGGCCAATTTAGAGTGTCCAATCCACCTACCACATGTCATTGGGATGAAACCAGAGCACTCAGAGGAAACCCACCTGACCACAGGGAGGACATGCACACTTCGCACAGAAGGCACCCCAGTTGAGAATCGAACCAGCAAACCTCCTGCTGTGAGGCGGCAATGCTAACCACTGCACCACTGTGGCCGCCTCAAAGGGAAGACATAATGTGAGGCCTAAAAGATAAAATGTCTAAGAAAAGAAAGTTGTAGCTGAATGAATGGAATAGCCTATGTAGATGGAGGCAGTGTACGAATGGAGAGGAATTTTAAACACAGAAAAGAAAGTAATTTGCAGGGAAGGACATTTGGGAAGGATAGTGATGTGTATGTTGTACTGCACTACACATGTGCTTTGCAGCAACTGCATGGGAATTATATCTGTTACAATTTTCTGGACTACCATTTTGCAAAGGACCATGAAAATCCTGGGATCTTTGCACCTTGCCTTTACCTCCTTTAAGCCGATAAATTTAGGGGTCCTATTAACAGCTGCAGGAAACCTGACCTGTCCTAACCCCATCAGAGTTCACCAATAAAGCCCCATTATCTTGGAATGTCGTCTTCCTATAATTCCTACCAGCCTTAGGGATTGGGATACAAGATGAGGTGGGTACTGAGCCTGGCGTCGCTGATAACACATGTTTATCTGACTTCCTAATAGGTCTCATTCTTTCAGGCAATTTGAATTTACTTGGTGGAGAAACCTTGAATGAGAATGCTATCAACTGTATTTTCCTTTGAAAGAATTCCCATTCCATTTCCCTATCACTTCAGTAACCATCCATACCATCTTTTTCACATGTATTGGGACAGGGCTTTACTCTCTTAATAAATATTTCCACTTCTTGGGCATTTCATAGTGAATTTTCCCACCATCTTTGTCATCTAATAGTGTGGCAGGATGCACAAAATAGGCATTAATATCTAATAGCACAAGTTCCTCCTTCAGTTTTAACATCTTTTTTCACTGCGGTGTAACTTTTTTAAATAATCAGCCAGAAAGTGAAGAGTACAACTTCTCCAATGAATGCCTTTATTATTCCTGCTATAGTGCATCAACTAGTCACATGGCCTAGATGATAACATGGTCATTAGAACATGCCTATTCCTCTGGTTTTCACTGTGAATAGGCCCCAAAATGATGAATCCTCTTGATGTTCCAGTTGAGATATGCAGGTGGTTTAGTAACAGTCTCCAAAACATGTTCAATAAAAGAACATGAATCTGGTTCTTTAATAGAAACTGGAATTCCTGCAGTTCTTGCATTAACTCTCCAAGTTCTGTTTTCTATGTCATCAAGCTTACTCTTCATTGCCCAGAAATTTTCAGCAAGTGTAGTGTAGCTGTTATCATACTTGATGGCTGCTAGCTATAGTTCCTTTACTGTCCCTTTCATCTGTGTATTACCTTGGCCCCTAACTGACCTACATGAGATTGCAGGTTTATCCACAATGCTGCTACTTCTGCAGCCATGAACAAAAACTGTTTATGCATGAGAAGGATCTTGTCCTTTGCGGAGGCTTGTTTAAAATGCTCCATTAAAGTCTCTTTAGATGCAATAGCTGTATTTCTTAATGCCACCTCAGCAATAGTCTCAGAAGCACTCTTGATTGAGATAAAAGGTAGAGTTCTCAACACCTTTGACTAGGACGGGGGGAGAGCTTATGAATTAAGCTCCCATCTTGGTTCCAGGTTGTGGCACAGTTATGTGGCTTTGCCTTCTACATGGGTGATTTTTGCAGTTCGGTGCCAGGCAGAAATGTCTCAGGAACTAGAAGTTCCTAGTTAAGGTCAATAAGCTCTTCATTTTTCTCTTTTTCATCTAATTTTATTTCATATAACAAAGATGCAGTAAATGATTTTAAGGCAAAACATTTTTTTTCCAAAAAGAAACATCATGAACAGTATTATCTGGCCAAAATCTTTAATCTTTATTTCAATATAATGGCAGTAATGGTATAATACATTTTGTCTAATATATATATATATATATATATATATATATATATATATATATATATATACATATATATATATTCTCTTTATTGCCCTAGAGTAACCTTCCACAAGTATCAATATAATTAATGAATAACCTAACAAGTAGTGTGCAAATATCATTTGTGCAGTTGTTCAATGTAGTTGTAAACACCAAGAAGTAGGCTAATCTTGCTGATTTCTTATATATCAAACCTAAATGAGTGTTGCCAGGTCAATGTGGCTTATGTATTTCTAGTTATCCATTAACTTTAAAGACTTCAAAAATGTCTGTAAGAGCTTCACATTACCCTGTCACAAGCAATCAGAAAGGACTTTGACTGTTCTAAATGTTAACTTTCCCACAAAGAAAAGCTGAGTCCATATCCATTTGCTATATACAACTGCTAATATCTGACAAAAACTAAACGGGACATACTTGAATATAATCATAAACTGCCCATTTAATAGTTTTAACATGATAATCTTTCTTCATTATCTGCAGCTTTTCCAATCACCCCAAATTTGAAATTTATTTATTTATTTAACATTTGTTTACTGGTAAAGTCCGACTTGGAATGAGACAATTTTAAGTGGAGGTCTGGGGAGAAATGCTCCAGGTTTTTTTTTTTTTTTTTTATTTTATTTTAGTTTATTTTATTCTTATGTATTAAATTTGTTAACTGGTACAGAGCACTGATCACAATCTTTCAGTCTCAGCCTGAGAGTAACAAGAAAGATAAGTACAATATAAAATTATGGCTATCCTCAAAGATTTGCTATTGTATAAGCTAATATTGTGTACATGTATGTATATATATATATATATATATATATATATGTGTGTGTGTGTGTGTGTGTGTGTGTGTGGGTGGGTGCATGTGTATGTGTGTGTATTTGTTTCAACCTCCAAAATTTAGTAAATACATTTTACATAATTTATATTAAATGGGTTTCTTGGAGATATATTATATTGACTTTATTATTTAGCAAATGTTTGTGTTAAATTAGTTCTTGGAGGCATGTTGGATTGACTTTGTAACTCAGTAAATAGTTTTTTTCAAATTTCTCTTTGTAGGATGAATGTACCCATTTATGTTGAAAGAGACGTCTATAGCTAGTTATTTCTTATTATTTCCAAAGGCCCGTATCAGCAAGAGACAGAACTCCCCCATCCTAACAATGGCCTTCCCTTCCTGTACATCTGTAATACACAAAAACAAAACAGAAAAATCACAAACCAAAGTATACATATTAAATGTAGACATTTCGTTGAAACAGAATCTTCCAGAGCTTAGTATAGCTGTACCCATTATAGGTACAAATTTAAAGCATATGGATGAATTCTGCTTCTTTGGCAGATTCAAAATGCAAATACACTTTTTATGTGGCACATATACAACTGGAAGAAAGATAAATTTAGAGGAATTATTGTTCTGAAATAGTCTTTTGAGTGATAGCAAAGAGTTTTTCAGTGATGTCCAGTGGAAAGTATTAAAATATACAGCTTATACAGCTTGAGTGGAATAAAGTATTTCTTCAGAAGAGTTTGATATATAAAGTTTCTGACAAATGAAAACATGGGTAATTATAGTGCTGTTAAAGTCTGAGTCAGATGACTGTAATCCATTGCCTACATCCATTTGAGAGACACTAACAAGTGAATAATCTTGTAATAGACCTTTTAAACTACCCTTAATACTCTAGGATATAAACTGTGTGTTATCCCAATTATTCTGGGACTATGCAGAATCTGAGGTTTAATCTTTAGCTATAATACCCAGTACAGTCATGTTATGCTGACAAGACCTCTTTGAATTGTTGTATCAAATATATGTTTTCAGTTTATAGAATTTCTACAGTTTCAGCAAAAATTGTTCTTTCTCCTTTAACTGCACTATTTGTTTGCCCTGTTCCACACTTAAGGAATTCTCTTCTATAGTTAAATTACACATTTTCTGAATTGATTCTGTTAAGGTATCCATTTTCCATAACTGAGGGTAAACAAGGAGGAACTGCTGTCAAATATTGTACTGTCTGGTAGAATTCACAGTAAAAATGCAGCAGAACCAACAGATAAAGCAGTTACAATGTTATTTTGGTCTGCATAAATTCTTACTTTAACTGAATATTTATCCACACCTTCCTTTTCCTGTGTCTTAGCTGTTATTTTACAATAAGAAAAAGTAGAGGGGGTTTAGGAGCCCTGGGTCTACTGCTAACTTAGAAAAAGTGCATTATCTATTTTGTCTCTTAGATTAGAATCACCATCATTTCCTGTTTCTCCTGCACAACATTGCATTTACTTTTTTGACAGACTTTGTTTTGTTTCACTTATGCATCAGGACAGTTTGCTGAGATTGTGATAATGTCAGCAATTTTGATGAATGCTGATATACTCCAACTCAGTTGTGTGATATTATTTCTAGCTGGATAGCTCCATGTTCCTGAAATAAAAGACATGCAGAAAAATATATTCCACTTTTTTTTTACCAAGAGTAGCAAACTACAAAATGTGTCCAGGAACATTTTTTGACACTGAATAAGAGACCTGTATTAGCTGAAGTAAAACAAAACTCCTCTGTTAAAGACAGAAGATGAGGAAATAATACTGCACCTTCTAAAAATGATGAAGTCCCTCATAGCCAAACTGTTGACAAGAGCCTTGACTTAGACCCATACAAAATTAATATATCCCTATAGAAATTCATTGCCTTGAAGCATGTCTGGCACTGGCATCAAAACAGGTACAGAGAAAAAAAGCAGAGAAACAGCTTCAGCATTTCACCTAAAGCAGACAGTCAACAGAATAAAACATGTACTGAAATACTGCTTGCATTTGCTATTTGCCAGATGAATACTGCTGGGCAGCAGAAGGAATTCCAAGAACTGAAGGTAAAATACTAGGACTTCACAGCATAAAAACAGGAAAAATTCTGGTCCAAAAAGCATTAAATAAAACATAAAGTATGTATCTATTAAATCCTAACTTTCAAAGGTAAAAAATGTCCTGTGACAGGTAAACAAATATTTTCTGTTAATTATGCAGGCTGACTCTGTTAATGGTTGTTCATGTTAAAAGCAGTTGCTTGCCTTTTTGGCCCCATTTTGAAATATTTTTGTGAAATTCTTTGAGTCTGAATGTGTTTGCTAATAAAATACTTCTACAAGAAGAAAATGCAGTTAATTAAAACAAATATATTTCTGTACTGAATTATCTGCCAATAAGTTGCCACATTTATATACTTATTTATTTTATTATTTATTTATAGTTTGTTGACCAGTTTAGTTCCACTATGCCAATGGCTTCTTTCCAGGGGAGACCTGAGTTGATATTTATACTGACTAGGGTAAATCTGACCATGCAGATTGAATATAGACTTATACAAAATCATTTTTATTGTGTTTAGCAAATGAACTAATTGTCTCATTCCTGAAGAACCTAACACTGTTATAAGTTGGCTGTATCCTTTCTATTCATATAACTGAAGGTTAATACTGTGCCTATCCTATGGATTCATAAATGTTGCATCTGTGGTTACAACCAAGCCAGCACTGTTTACACTGCATGAGAAATGATACCTGAGGCTTATTACATATACATGAAACCAGGCCACTGTGCATGGCAAGGGCTCTTTCATCGCAGCCACAGCACAGATCTGCACCTAGATCATGGTAAACCATCATATGTAAACCATCACTGAAGTACAAGTAGCTGAAGTAAACATTAAATGTGCACAACCACCTCCAGAAGTCAATGAGAGTACACAAGGTGTAGAATGCTAATGTAATCAATGACAACAACTAGATATCTATATCTATATATATATAAATATATATATAAAGAGAGAGAGAGGACTGTGCAATAAAGGGAAGGTACTACTGATGACTGAGGGTGGAGTAGATGTTATACTATAGCAGCAGATCCACAAAGATGGAAAGAATATAGTGCAAAGGGAGTTTGCAGAACAAAACTGTTGTTGGAAAGCCAGAGCAGAGAAGGTGGTATGACAATATGTGAATGAAGAAGAATGTGACTTCTAGAGAGGAAAGGAAAGGGGAGAGGTGGGATAAAATAAAGTAATAAAATGTACATGGAAGAAATGTTAGGTCTCAGGGAAATAGAACCCATTGCTTTCCATTGAATGTTTTCATAGAAATGTATTAGCAAAGTGTGCCACTGCAACAGTCAGGGTAAAAGAGCTAATAAAACACATCAGGAAAATGTAGCATATGTACAAATTGCAAACCAAACAGTTGGAAAAAAACATACACCTTCACAACAGGATTTAAAACCCCCAACTAGACAATTGACAAAGTCAGAAGAATTGTATGGGTACAGTGAGTCATCAAAAAAAGTTTGAGTAAATGCAGTAGCTGTACTTTATTTCAGATTGGTATGCACAGTAAGCCTTAACTCACTGACATGATTGATTAGCGCAAAAGAAGAATTTTTTATAATTTTGTCATAGGCCAAGGAGTGCCATTTCTCTGTGGTCATGTACTGTCATTTACATTCTCTCCATCAAATGTCACACAAGGTAAGAAAGATTATTCTAAATTCTATACCCATTCTCAGCATGTGTGTGGAGTGCTTGTTTTGTTGTTGAATATACCATCAGCTGGAAATGGGCGTATAGAACAGACAGAGAGAAAAAGTGGAAGCAAGCAAGCAAGAGGTACAACACAAGGTGAACAAAGATGGATTGAGCAGAATGGAGGTAGTATAAGTGCTCATATCTTCCATCTTTCTGAACAACAATGGCAGATGAATCCAGAAATAAATTAGGCCAGAAAGTGACAAACTCCACAGCTTAATTTACACATTGATGAATGGAATGTTTAGTTTCAGGAAAACTGACTACATCATAGCAAGAAAAGAGAATCACACCTAAATGTAATTGAACACCCCGGCCTATGCCACAGATACTCTTTTGAGGAGAGTATTAGCAAGGCATACCACAGAAACTTTCACAGAAAATGTAACTGAAAAAAACATATTTCAGTGGAATGCAACACATGATAGCAAAGAAACAAAAATATATTTGAACCCTGCCTTTGTCACTGATATTCTCTAGACCAGGACATTAGCAAAGTATACCACAGAAGTGCAGATTGGAGCATTAGGACACAGATCATGATAGTAATACAACTAAAATACACCTAAATGGGTATGCATCCTGCCTTTGGAATGGCATTCTCTAGACCAGTGTATTAGTAAGTGAAGCTACAGAAAAAAAAACTTGCATTGAAAGGGGACTGAAAACATCCATTTCATTGAAATGTTAGAACAGTTTTGAATACTGAAAACTGAACAATGGAAAACAGCACACCAACCATCAGGGGATTAGGACTCCTGCCAAAGTATTGATATTCTACACATCACCACATGACTGAGCCATATAAGCTGTAACTTATACATATTAATGTTTACCTGACTTGACATATGCATGGTAAGTTATTAGAGCATTATATGGATTGTTTAGCAGACTGCAATAAGGTAGATTTCCATGGATCTGAATCAATGGCTGCCTAACTGAAATCTTCTATATTAGTGCATTATCAAGTGAAATCACAGAAGAACTGATAGTGAAGGGATCAGAAACACACAATCAAGGTATATTAGAACAGTGTGGAAGACTAAAAATGACAATTGATAACAGCTTACAACAATCAAGGGATCAAAACCCTTCCTCTACTGTATTGATAATTTACATATCACTGTTAGACTGTTACATATACACACTGTGTTTATCTTTATTTCATATATACATTGTAAGAGATTAGTACATGTTATGGATTATTGGTAAAACAGCTGCAAAGTAGCTCTCCTCCATGGATTGGAATCCTGTCTGCCTAACTGATATTTTGTAGGTCAGTACATTATCAAGTGAAGCCAAAAAAAAAAGAACTTCCAGTGAAGGTGTCAGAAAACACACATTTCAAGGGAATGTTAAAACAGTGTGGATGACTAAAAAATGAATTCTAGAAAATAGCATGCACAAATCCAGGAATCAGAATATTCCTCTTAGTGCCTTGAAAAAATATACATTCCTGCCACATACAAATATACCCTTATTTGATGCAGACATTGCAAGTGGTTACTTCATGTTATATGGTGTTTTCAGAACTACTGTGATGCAAAATTCCATGGATTTGAACCCTTGTCTACCTAACTTTGATTTTCCAAATTCATGCATTATCAAGTGAAGCCATAGAAGAACTTAAAGGGAAATGGGTTAGACAACACATATTTCAAGGATATATTAGAACAGTATAGAGGCCTAAAAACTGAACATTGGAAAACAACATACAGCTATTAGGGGATCATATCCCACCCCCAGTGTATTGACAATATACACATCGCTTCATAACTGCAATCAGCTATGGAAGCTGTTACATTGACCCTATAAACATTACCTTATTTAAGTATTGCTTGGTGACATGCATTGATGGCCAGCTCAGCTACATGATCAAAGCCAATGTCTTAGTTGTTCAAAGGAGTTTGGAAAAGAAGTGCCATTTCTCTGTGCTTAGATATGGACAGAGAAGTTGCTCTCTGCCATCTCTGCCAACTGTCATGGAAAAATATATGATTGTTTTGTTTCTTTTATATCCCCTTTCGGTCATTTGTGCTGTATGGTAATGTGTTTCTGATAAGATTAAAGGTTATAAAAGGTATAGGCAGAAATGAAAAAGGGCAACATGTGGACAGGATGATAAAAGATATGGAGTTAAGGTTGAACAGGATGGAAGTGGGTAAGCAAATCCACTAGACATCAGTGGACTTGAAGTTATGCCTTTCATATTATATGATGCATAACTTTGCATTAGCAAGGGCAGACAATGTAGCTGTCTAACTGTAAGGAGTCATTAGGAAGACACATATCTGGGATATGTAGCATTCTGCAGCATGGGTACCTAACAGTGCACTTGGCCATGGATGACTGAGATCTCACTTCCACAGAGGTAGTACTTATACTGCAATATCAGTTGTGGATGTGTCTTCACCCAGGAGAAGATGTCCCTTTGATCATGGTCAGTCATGTTAGTACATCCTGCAGCAGATGATTACCACAGTCAGGTATCACATCAACATCTAGCCAAAATTATGGGACAGCCAATGCATCTCCCAGCAAAGCCAGCTGTCTTGGACAGAGGCACACCAGAAACTGAGCCCTCTGTCCTGTATGCTTTGGACCTGACCAGTTGCTCAGAGCACTTCCCACATATTAACTGACTTGTCCCTTCCTGACATTAACCTTTTCAGAGCAGTTGTGACACTTTCCCTAAAAGCAGTTTTTATTTTCTTTTTATATAACTCATTGCTCCCACTCCCACCCTTCCCTGTGAAAAATATGCACTATTATACTCTTTTACCCACCTGTAGAGGTGATGATAACTGTGCCTGTCCTTTGCACATTGTTACTTGAGTCACCTATGTTTGATGCACAGCATGCCCATCCTATGCATTGGTAGTCTCAATCTGGTGTTTTTGTATGATTATGTTTAGTGTATATATCTGCTTAGCTCTTGTATAGTTTCCCCTTTTGCACTTATAAAACAGCTGCTATAAGAGCCTGTTAGAGATACAAGTTTACAATAGCTGAGGCAATCCCTGACATTGTTTACTACTTGACACTGCCTAAACAACAGCATCTGCTCATGTACAAATCTAAGGTGGGCACATTAGCTGTATAACATTTATGGGGTTCTGAATCACTCTGCTATGTTTTTCTCACTCTGCTATGTTTTTCTATCTCATCATCATACACAGTTATTTATGATGTGGTCACTAGCAAATAACATTGCCTTGTTGTTTCTGTTGACTCCGTCATGTAATTATGTTTTCTGAATCTCAGACAACTTGCACATGGTAGCTCATTGAGCAAATCTACTTTGTGCGATGTGGCAAGTTTTTATGAATTCAGCCCTATATGTCTAACCTTCACTTAGCAAAAAGAATGTAAAATATACTGGATGTTTGTACTATTTCAATACTACAAAGTTGTAAATGAAAGCTATATAAGAAAGTTCTCATTACACATTGACAAAGAAAACAAATACAATTGGTATTTCCCTTCTAGTACATATTCACCAGTTCCAATGTTTGTAATTTTTAATGCATTTTAACACATGGGCATGAAGTGTAATAGAAGATCTATAGAAGGTTTATACTAACTTGATGCTAAAAAGAATTAAGTAAAAGTCAGATAAGAGCATTTTACTGCACCAGTAACAGTTATGTTTGTGCCCAATCTTAGGTATACAGTGAATCTCTAAATGTTCCTATATCATCTTGAAAATACTCTTCCTTCTTGTATATTCTTAATTGCTGGAATAACATTTATCTTCAAAATCCTTACAGATCCCCATGCCAAAATATTTGGGTTGT
Source organism: Protopterus annectens (assembly GCF_019279795.1). Classification (NCBI taxonomy): domain Eukaryota; kingdom Metazoa; phylum Chordata; order Ceratodontiformes; family Protopteridae; genus Protopterus; species Protopterus annectens. Next base: position 986,690,035 of record NC_056732.1, on the reverse strand, counting down.
TATCCCTGTAGAACCATCAGGTTTCTGATATTTGATATGTTCTGCACCTGCATAAGAGATAGAGAACAATTCATCTTCCACCATTAGGGTTTGTTTCTTCATTATTAACCACATCTTTGATTGTGAACCTTTCTAAAGCCTCAACAGCTGTTCCTCTTTTTAAATATAGTAGTATCAGTCTTACTCCTATTAAATCTTCTGCCATAATACCAGGCCTTCTGTCCACTTTAATTGTATACCACCTTTCCACTCCTACCTGTGTTATATTTGAAAGATTATTATTTGCCGTTTCTTTTAAAAGTCACAAAAGGCCTTTGCTTCTTTAGTCTTCCATTTGTAATGTGCTTATTCCCACTGTTGGTGTATCTCATGTTCCCTCTTTATTTGTATATTAAACCCAAAGAGGGCATGGTCAGGTATGGGTTTATTTTTATATGGGTATTTCTTAAGTCAGATAACTCTGATTTCCTTATTATCACCACATCCATCCCTACTATGTTGTAGGGTTTTTAAAAGATGTAAATTACAACTCTCCCTTATAAAAAAATCCCTCTGTTTTCCACCTAATTGTCTTGCTTCCTTCTTTTTCCAATACTGCAGTTCTTGCTGTAGCATCATGCTCTGTTTTTCTCTGGAAACATGCACCTTTGTTCAGATCTAACTTTAAACTTAAGTTCTCGTTTATTATTTCTGTATAGATAATTACCATTTGTCTATTTTAACTGCAGGATTTAGACTGCAAAATAGCATCAAATGTATATTACTAAGAGACATAACAGAAAAAGAATCAAGGGATGTAATAAAGACTTAAAATGTATCAAAACCACAGGAAAAGTTGGAATTTTTGCAGAGTTTTATATAAGGGAAGGATGCAGAGTAAAGGCATTAAGATGATTATACAGTAACTTAGAGAAACATAAACTTTTCTCACAAATTATGAGCAATTTGAGACTAGTAGTGATTCCAAATGGAAAGAAATAGCCACTAGACACACGGAACAATCATAAATCTCTCTTAATAAATGTAGATACTAAAATACAAATTACTTCCCAAAATATCCATAAATGATTCTACCAAATCCTGCCACAAATAATAAATTTATGACAAGGTGGCTTTGTACAAGGAAGACAGATAACAGACAACCTCTGGGCAGTGACAGTTTTTATGGTTATGAATCTAGGAAATGGTGTAAATTGAGGTCTGTTGCTATCTGTCATAAGGAAAGCATTTGATTTTTGGCATGAGTCAGAGCATTGTATAATGCTCTTAAGGTCTGCATATTGGTAAAAGGCTTCAGAAGATGAAGATATACATGAAAGCAACAGACCAAGCTGCCGCTTTTTGCAAGGGGTTCTTTATTTTTGTAATGGAAATTAGCTATTAAAAGAATTAGGGTTCCTGAAATTTGTTTTTAATGCTCACACATGACTGTTTCTTAATGAGAGAACAGATAGGTGAAGTTATTAATCCAGAAACGGAGATGTGGAGAAGTTTTATTAACTGCTCAGGATTAGAGAGCAATGAAACCATAACTGTAGTGGTTTACCAGGGATCATGTAAGAGGCACAGAATGTGCTGAAATATTAGGGAGGAAATTTTTATTAAGGTACTAAATCCAACAGACACCAGTAATGCACAGTGAAGAAAAGTTTAATACCCACAATTCACATTAACCATAAACATAACCATTTTAAAACCATAGTTTAGTGCTTTCATTCCTTCAGTGTTAGGATCTTCATCAGAACTAATAGTATACAATCATTAACAACTTAAAAACCATCTTAAAAAATCACATGCTGATAAGAGCCAATAAATTTGTACAATTAACCAATCTACATTTCTAAGTGTTTTAATTTTAATATAGAATTGATAGATACTGAGTCATTTAAACCCAGAAAACACATAGCATTGAATTTCAACTGCCATTTAAGTTCACCTCGGTACAGCTGCTTCTCAACAAACCAAACTCTAGGATCACATAATAGTTGCTGTAACACTATAAATTCTAACTTATCATTTTGATGAACCTACAAATGTCTGTAAAGGGCCTTTGTAGTTTTTCTGTTTTTTATATCTAGATTATGTTTGTACAATATACACTTTAATTTCCAACGCGTCTTCCTTATATAAAATACAGGACACATACAACAACTTGCCAAATAAATAACTTGCCTTGAATTACAATTAAAGTGTCCATTAAGTAAATATTATTTTACCACGTAAAACATAATTATCCATTTGTTTAATGTATGGGCACTGTAAACAACTCCTGCATTTGAACATGCCCATTTCCTTGCTAATGGACCAGTCAGAAGAGAACTGTGCCATTTCTAAGCAATCCTTAAGTGATTTGTCATTCCTATATACCATAATTGTCATTCACCAAACCTATCTAAACTTGCACTGTTGTTCCTAAAAATATTCCAATTTTTAATCAATACTTCCCCAGTAGCCTTATTTTCTGGGGTAAAGGTGCTTATAACCAATTTCAATACATTAAATTTATCATTTCATGCAGTACTATAGTCTGGAATTGTAATTTGATTGCTATTACCACTTAGAAAAGGATTTAAAATAGGAGTATAAATATCTATACTCTGCTTTTTTACTACTTCATCTCTAATTTCCATCAACAAATTCATGAGGTATCCCCTACTTGCGAACATATCTATCAAGATTTCATATTCAGTTAAAAAGTAATATCATCTGACACCACACTTGCTAAACAAACAACCTGGCCTTTTAAAACCACTTTTTTTGAATAAGCAGATGCCAGCTCTTGTAGTGTAGATACATATTTGAAAATGTTGCTTATAAAATGAAGAAAGTCAGCAGTTTCATCAATATATAATCAAAGTTGCCGAAATCTATCAACTGTATCAGTCCATAGAGTAAACACATCATCCAAGAAACATGTGTAAAAGGCCCATGAGTTTTGATATTGGCTATTAAAAATAAAAGACTTCTCCCATTGGTGCATTACCAAGTTTGCGAAACTAGGAGTACAAGCTGCCCCAACTGCAACACCCTTTACTCATTTCTCAAATTTCTTCATTTAACACATCACTATAATTTTGGTAAAATAATGCATCTAGATGTGGAACTAGCTAAGGATATCACTAGAATATGTTATGCAGTGAACATTCTTAGGATAGCAACATTTTTGAATATGTATCTACACTACAAGAAATGAGGCTGTGGCAGATATTAGAGAGCCATCTATTCTGTTTAAGTGTGATGCAATGATGATGTCTATTTCTGGCAAGATGAATGAAGTAGAGTATTTTAATTACTTTATATTAAACTGGTGTGTGAGGTACAGAGAGCATTGATGAGTACATATTCACCTCCTGGGAGGAGAACATTTATGACTATAGCTCACTTGACTTCAATGGAGAGAAAACTGGAGATATTATCTGCTGCTTTCAAATGTGTTAGGACTTTACTGGTATGGGATTCACTTTGTGCATTGAAAGTGAGACTGTCATCAAAGGTAAGAACAATGTAGTTTTGTTTGGTTAATGGTAGAGGCTTGCCTTTGGGGTCAAAGATGAACAGGTTCTGGGCATTTCTCAGCTTTTGAGAACTACCAAAGAACATTACAGTAGTTTCTTGAATGTTACCTGTTAGATTGTTTGGTGGAGCCATTTAATTGGCTTGAAGGTTGCCAATTGACATGTCCTGATTCTTGTCAGTCTTGGTGAAGACAATGACATCACATAAAGTGTACAGGAGGTTTGGGGTAGATCCCAAGTGTAGTCTTTTATAAAGAGAAAGAAGTGGGCCAAGGAATGAAACTGGTAAATAACATTATCAGTAGTGCCTATTAACAAGCAGTTGTCAGGTCTAATAAGTCTAATGCTACAGTTAAACCCATCTATATCGACAGCTCAGGTTGTTGAATCCTAAAACATTGACACCTAAGCGTTGAAAGCTAACAATAGCGAATGGCTACATCATCGAATTCTTTCCTTGGGAAAGAATTCGGGTGGCCGTCCCTAAACAAATTAAACAAACACACCCAAACATTGTGGGGCTTTGACCCCCACATCCCCCAACTAAATATACCAACTCCGAGATCGCTCTACATTGGGGAAAGGGCAAATCCCTGATAACGGCCACGCAAATTCTTTCCCGAGGAAAGAATTTGATGATGTGGTCATTCGCTATTGTAAGCGTTCGATGCTTAGGTGTCGATGATTAAGCATTCAACAACTTAAGCTGTCAACAATTCAGTAGGAACCCAGTTAAACACAGCAGCATCGCTAGGGCTGGGTAAAGGTGCCACCTGCCCCAGTAGCAAAGTGTCAAGGGTTACAATCAGTTGATCTCAATTGCTCTTTAATGCATACCAGCTTTTAAAAGCTAGTATTGCATTTGTGGTCAAACCTGAGTGCTGTAGCACTCTGCCTGTGGTCTAAACTGAAGCAACTGATTGCTACACTTATAGCAAGCAGTTTACTACAGTTTAAAACAAAATATTTTTTTTTTTTTATTATTATTATTAAAACCTAAGGGTCGTAGAACTCCTTGCAGGGTATAAACTCTAGCAAACATTTGCTACATTTGCTGCAAACAGTTTGCAATGATTTAAAACACAAATATTTTTTTTATTAAAAATATGTGCTGTAGTCCCTGGTGTGTGGTCTAAACTTGCTTGCTACATTTATTTCAAACAGTTTGCTACAGTTTAAAACCATTTTTTATTAAAACCTGACCACTGCAGCACTCCATGAGTAGTATAAACTGTAGCAACTGTTTGCTACATTTGTAACAAGCACTTCATTACTGTTTAAAATAAATAAATATATATTTTTTCTTTTTTCACACAATGAGAGAAAGGAGGGTTGAGGGAGGCTGCAGAAATGGTACCTGATTGGATGGGGCAGGATGCCACCTGGTTTGTGTACCATTAGAAGGAGCAAACATTTTTTCCCTCTTCTTTTGTAGAGCTGGAGGGATGTTCAGATTGGGTGCTGTGTCTGCAGGAATTTACACAAAGCTAGTCGGCAGTTTTGCAGACATACTTTTTTTTTGCTTTTCACTTTGAGTTAAGGGGGTGGTACTGGTATAGGATGTTGACTGAGTGAGCTACACTTCTGGTTAGCCAGGTAGTAATGAAACCACATAATGACACTAGCAGAGAAACCTGTTTCAGTAAGTTTATTTAGTAAAAGGGAATAACTGTGTCAAAGTCAGTTTTAATACATGAAGACAGCCTTATTAATAATGTTGTTATAAATATTGTTAATAACATTGTAAATAACCATGAGAATTTTGTAATTGGGATGAAAGCCATGTTGCTTGGTGGTGAGGATTTCAGAAGTTTTAATATAATCCTGTAATTGACTGAAGATAAGCTTTTCAAAGATTTTAGTATGTCAGTATAGATTTTCAATGGGCCAAAATTCATTGACAAAATCAGGGGAGGGTACCTTGGCTAAAGATGCAATGAGGGCATGCTTGAAACAACAGGGAACAGTACAGGTGGAGAGAGATAGACTAAAGATATGACTTACTGGCTTGCAAATCAAGTGATGTCCATATGAAGTATCTTGAGTTGTACCTGGTGGAAGTTCTGGTTGTAACCATAGTCAACTTTTTAAAGGAGTTTTGAACTTCAGATTTAAAGAAGTTTTTTTACAGAAAAATGGAGGAGTGTCAAGAATATTATGAAGTGACATGCAAGCAGTACTGCCAGGGGCATTGACAGAAAAATGTGAGAGGCTGGAGAAATTATGAAAGAGCTCTTGCAAAAAGGCTTGGGATAGGCTTTGGTTACTTGAACATTTTGGACATATGTTGTATGAACTGAGAGATTTGAAGGTTTTCCAGAACTGTTTTGTTGGCTGAAGTATGTAGCTTGCACTTTTCTATATGATTCAACTTAAGCTTGATTGGAAAAAATTTGAGTGATTTTTTATGCTTAAAAAAGTAGCATACTGGAGAGATTACAAGGTTCCTTCCTTCAGTCAGTCTGGTCTTTATCACTCTGTTTGATAAGGTGCCTGCAAGTTTGTTTCTTGTTTACTTAGTGTTGTTACGGATGGATTTTTTGTTTTGGTTTTGTGTTAGATAAGCCATAGTGTCTGTTTTATTGACAGCAATGTTTCAGAAACCGAAAAAATATCCCGGATAGAAAACAGTAGATTATAAATGGTGGATATGGATGCTGTGGATTATAACAATTGCAGACTGGATCCCATTTAATATTTTGCAGTTCATTTAGAAGCAAGACAGAAGAGGGATTTTAGATGGTTCTTCTGCAAAATGATATAGAATTCAGTAGGTATATGAGTGTTTTTAGTGACCATGAGGTGATCGCTTAGTGAGTTAGGTAATATCTATATTTGAAGAAGCTTGTTAGAAAAGTTATTGTGGATGTCATCAAGAAGTGGACTTTTGCCAATGGAAATATTGGACCTAGTGCTTTCAGAAACAACCTGTGGGAGATTATATTATGAATTCTTTAGAGTTAAATGTTGCAGAAGTTTGGTATTAATTTTTTAAATATATATCTACATAAAAATTTGAAAACGATATGTGTGTGTGTGTGTGTGTGTGTGTGTGTGTGTGTGTGTGTGTGTGTGTGTGTGTAGAAATATATATATATATATATATATATATATATATATATATATATAGATATATGGATATATTGCCAAGATATGCATATAAGAGTAATAAATCATTCAAAAGGATGTTATGCGCTCCCAGGAACACTGAATTGTTAAATTCATTAGAAGAAGACATAACTGGAACACTACTATGTGATTATTGTAATCACTGTGACTTAGTGGATACTAAAGGATTTTTCCTACACCCAGATACAGGGAAGTGTTGGAAATGTAAGGGGAAAGCTGACTGTAATACCACAAATTTAGTCTATTTGGCTTACTGTGAGGTCTGCTACAAATTTTATGTAGGGATGACTGGGTCTATAGTATAACATTGAAGTTCTTTAACATCGAATGTTATAATATAAAACCCAAAACACTGAAATCGGAAAACATTGAACAGTCAGAATAGCGAATTTTTTTCCCAGGGAAAAAAATCGCTATTCCAAAAAACATACACACACACACAAAACAGCAATCCACATACATACACTTAAAATCCTACACCTAAGCCTAAACTAAACTTTACATGCACTACTAGCTATCCACTTACCTTAACCCAACCCTAACCCTAAGGTCCATCACTATCACACACTCACCTCACCCGCGCCCTAACCCTAACTCACCTAACCCGCCCCCTAACCCTAACCTACACACAACTGCACACTTACCTGACCGGTGCCCTAACCCTAACTCATCTAACCTGCCCCCTAACCTACACACAATCGCACACTTTACCTGACCCACGCCCTAACCCTAACATCCACACAACCACACACTTACCTGACCTGCTTCCTAACCCTAACTCACCTAACCCGCCCCCAACCCTAACCTACACACAATCGCACACTTACCTGAATTCAACCCATAATGTTCCAACATATCGAACACTGAAAACAGCAAAGCCACAGCAATGGCCCACCGAATTCTTTCTCTGGGAAAGAATTCGGTGACCTACACCTTCGCTGTTTTCAGCGTTCGACATTACAGGTTCGATATTATAACATTCGATGTTCATAAAATTCGATGTTATAATATAGTTCCGGGATGACTACAGGTAGACTTAGGGATAGAATGAGAGAACATATGTATGACATTCATAGAAGAGCAGATACAAATGCTCTAGCTAAACATCATGGAGATGGATGACACACATAGATTTAGATTTATGGTTATAGAAAAAGTATCAATAGGAAATAGAGGGGGTGCTGTCAGAAATAGGGTGGAAGCAAAAGAATTGGACAGGATTATTAATCTAAAGGCCAACATGGCAAGTGGATTAAATGAAAAAAATTCTATTAAACCAACTTTGATAAATAGACCACTTAGGAAATAAATAAATGAAATTTGTATATTTTATTGAATGTATTTTTATTAAGTGGAGAAGCATGCTGATTGGCTAGTTTGTATTTAAATAGTATGAATGTGTTTTATGCATTGTCTGATGAAGTGGCCTTTTGGCTGCGAAAGCACTCACCTTTTACCGAATAAATACTTTAATGCTTGGATTTGCTGTGGTCCGGAGTCCACCAGTTGCTGGAACATAACAAATCCTTTAAAAAATTGAGAAATTATGCTTCTGCAATTGCATGTTTTTGCAACCTGATTGATTGGTGGTTTATCATATGCTTTATAATTCACATTTGAGCAAATACATTTCTGGGGAACATATCGATTTTTATTTATTGTACTACCAAAGTCACTAGTGGTACATGGGCTCCCAAACACACAAAAGAACTTGCATCATCCTTCAATGAGTCATGATGCACCTGAAAAGAAATGGGTAATAGAGCATGTTTTGATAACTTGGAATCTGTTTTCATTTGTTTCTTCTGCATACTGTATGTTCTAGCAAAGACACTAATGACTTCTTACAGTAGTTATATAGGTTGTACAGCATATTAGACTTGAGGCACATTGTGGTTACAATGAGTCTTTGCTACCATCAGTAACATGCGATTACAGATATTGGGTAATAAGCACCTGAAAATTTACTTACACAAGGATTCAACATAGGTTAGGTTATTAACATCTTCCATGGAGTTTGTAGGGCCATTGTGTTTTCCTTATATACTTTTATGTAAAGCTTTCTGGATTCAAATCTCCACTGAAGTCTATGTATATAACTTCTGTTGTAGTCAAGGCATATAACCATTCCTGGTAGCATGTGTAATTTTTTTCTAGACTAGTTTCTCAGTTTTTCTGTATCTATCACTATAAAATTTCAAGTAACATATATGTCCAGTATTATAGCACTATATGTACCCTTTGTATAAATTTGATATGCACCTTGAAAGTAATCATGGAGCTTTCCTCCCTTGCACTATCCTGGTGAGCAAATGCCAGTGAATAAATAAACAACTTGTTTGTTGGAGGTACAATGATAACTCCCATTACAAAATGCACACAATCATTACTTTGTGTGTATGGGCAAATGCATTATAAGTGACAATAATGCAGTTCATAGTCTTGTTTTATTCCTTAAGTGCTTTAGTGATATTTTTATGTTGTAGGTGGAACTGTGAATGAGCTTAATCAAGTTACTCAGCATTTAATGAACACTACATATTTTTTACAATTTAAACTGAAATTCTTACATGAAGTACTTCTCATGTGTTACTGTGGCATGTTTTCTGTATAGGGATTTCACAACTAGTGTTATAAATCAGTCTAGATACAACGTATACCTGCATAGATGCAGTATGCAGCTCACATATGTTTTTTTCTCCGCAGTCAAATGCTTAGACCATGTAGGCTTGCTACTGGTTCATCTATTACCGACAGAGGAAGAGAGAGAGATCTGACTACTTTGCCTAATGATTTTGTATGCATGTTTGATTGATAAAGCTAAAACTGGAGGAAATAATGGATGATGTTTAGAGTAGGTGAGAATACATTGGTAGATCATATTTCAATTAACGTTTGGTAAAAGCACAAGTGGTGAGGAATGCATGAAAGAGTATGTCAATTTCCCTTGCAAACTACAGATAAACTACGCTTGTTAAACAGTGTTAATAAATGGCTGATGTTGAGTGCTAATAAATTAATGAACTTAAGAGGCCCTTTGATGAGCAGCTAACTAATATTTCAAGTATGCTTACAGTCTGAAACTATACTTATGCCATGAGAAGATAACAAAGGAATGCTTTGTGTGGATTAGCTGAAGAAATTGTGCCTCCCCCTGTTTTAAGCAAAACTTTTGTTGATATCTTACTTTAGACATGGTCTTCTGTCATCCTGTCACTGGTAAAGTATTTTGATTCAAACTGCAAGCTGTGAGATCTAGTCACGTATGATATATGTGCAGCCTTTATGTGGGTAAAAGCAACAGATGTCTGATAGACAGAATTTCTGAACATTAACCAGATAGCAGAAGGAACATAATACAAATTTCCTTGCTAAGCATATAGCTAAATATGGTACCAATTATACATTTCTGTTCACAGTTATTCTGCTGTTTACCAACGGTAGGTGGAGATGGTATTAGATTGCAAACTGAAGCAAGTAGCCCCAGGCAAATGAGACATTAGGTCTCAGCACAATTGTCACTATCAAGTTGATTTTAAAGGCTAAAGATGCTGCTGTTAAGTGCAAATGCCATCACTTCTATATACAGTTTATAGGATATTTTCTTGTATGTGCTGCATTTTTCATTTTCTTGTATCTCTCTCTCTCTCTCTCTCTATATATATATATATATATATATATATATATATATGTGTGTGTGTGTGTGTGCGTGCGTGTGTGTGTGTGTGTGTGTGTGTGTGTGTGTGTGTGTGTGTGTGCGTGTGCGTGTGTGTGTGTGTGTGTGTGTGTGTGTGTGTGTGTGTGCGTGTGTGTGTGTGTGTGTGTGTGCGTGCAGTTTTCTAGCTGTGTGTTAGTGTATATATTTATATAGATAAGTACACAGATATGTAGATATACTTCATTCTTTATACGTGTGTTGTATTACTTAAATTTGTCAAATGATTCTACACTGTCATGATTTATAAAAGCTTTACTGTTTGGTCTTACTTTCTTTCACATATCTCAGACAGTACTACCAAGGTTTGAAAGCTTCTATATAGCACATTTAGTGCATATAGAGAAACTGTTTGGGTTTTACAACTTTCTTATTTTAATAAACATTATCTTTTAAAGTTTTTCTGATCTTTACTTCACATTCTCTAGAATGTTTCCGAGTTGGGTATATGTAGTAATTTTACAGACAGTTTACATGTTATAGATAACACTCTTACTACAACCCAGACAACTTGAGCTCTATTAGTAGCTGAGAACTGAATGAGCCAGGCAGAGAAGGATAGGACAGTTAGGAAATCCTTCTATGTGGCACACCTCATCACTAAGGGTATTTTCATCCAGAAAAAAGGAGGTCATTGTCCCACTGTACTCATCCCTCATTAGACCCATTATAGAATACAATGCCCCATTTGGTATGTCCCTCTCAAGACATCTGCAACAACTGGAATGGCTGCAGAAATACCTCACTAAAAGAATCACAGGCCTAAAGCAGATGCCCTATGCTGACTGTCTAAAAAAAACTCCACCTATACTCTGTCGCATATAGTCTCCTCAGAGGCGATCTCTGCTTAACATACAAGGCCATGTCAAACCCAGATCTGTTGGATATGCTACACTTAAAGAAATCCCAATCCCTCAGAGTCACATGCTTCAGGGATCTAAACCTTGTCATCACAATGAACAAAACATGCTGGAGGGATAGGTTCCTGACCCAGAGACTCCCCAGACTCTGGAATAGACTGTCCATACATGTCAAGCAGAGAGCTTCTTTGGCCCTCTTCAAAAGGAACCTTGATTTTTGGATGGGAGATAGAAAATTCACCCTGGGGATTATGTCAGTCACCCTGCTAGACAGAGCTCCAGGGAAGTAAATACTGTGGGAAGAAATAGCCAGGGAATTCTTATGGCTAGGCTTGTATAGGCCCTAGGACCGATAGCCTAGTACCAACCTATGAACCTATGAGGGCCCAAGGTCAGCTCTGCAGTCCTGGTGGAGAAACTACACCTTAGATACTTTTTTGAGCGAAAGAGTCAGGTAGGTATCAGTAGATGGGATGTGTGCTTGGTCCTTGCTGTGCTGAGGCACATATGTGGTAGATTTCAAGGTATGTGTGCAGTTACATATGTTTTCTCAGGGGTCTATATTATATTGTCGAAATGCCATTACAGCGAATGCCTTTTCAATGACAGAGAAAGAGTGAAGTGCAAAAACAGTGAAAGCTCAGGTCAGCAATTTTTTTCCTAGGGAAAAAAATCACTTGGCCTGAGCCGTGACATTGCCCTTTACCCCACTGTAGTGTGATCTTGTAGTTGGTATATTTAGTTGGGGGACTGTTGTGGGCACATCCGCTCACATTGGGTAGTGTGGGGGCAAAGCCCCTTACTTTGAAATGTTTTTACTGGTGCATTTTGTGTTTTTGGTCTACCAATTTTTTTCCCTAGGAAAAACAATTGGTGACCTGGGGTTTCACTGTTTTGTGTTTCATTCTTTATGTGTTGTCGAAATGGCATTCGCTATAATGCCATTTCAACAATATAATATAGTCCCATCCTCAGCAGTAGGTATTACAGCCTTTCATATCTGTATGTGTATATGTAGCCACCAAAGGTAGGTGTTTAGTCATATAACATAAGATGGCTGCCTGGACGACAGTCTATTATGACCAGCAATTGCATCAGCAGGGAAGAACAGGTCTGGTTGATTGCATTAATAATGATGGTTGGCAGGTACCAGAAGAAAATTATTTTATGAAAGCCATTTTATAATGTACACAAGCACAAACAATGATAAATATACTCTAAAAGGATTACAACACGTCTTTTTGGTCAAGGTAAATAATTTCTAAAGATAAAAAAGTACAATGTTGTGTACATGTCTTATACCTGTCTAGACCTGTGCCACAAACCGTCAGTCTAGAGTTGTTAAGATAAGGTTGATGCACAGAAATAAGCAAGTAATTCAGATTAGGACAGTGTAGTTGCTGTGATTATCGCACTTCATTTAGGCTGGAATGGCAAAATGTAACTTTAGTTTAAAACTGCACCTCGAAGAGTGGGGCAAAATATGCAAAACATTTCACATGGCAGCAATTAAAAAAGTCTATAGCCTGCAGAGCATATCCAAGTTTTGAAAACATGTATCAAAGTCAGTTTTATAGTTCAAACCAGACTGCACCTACATGATGTCAAAATATTGTTGTTAGAACAGCTGCTTAGTGTTCTCAAACAGCAGACAAAATATAGTAATATACTGCTCCAGTCAGGGAAGAGAAAGCCTCATTGATCCTTAACCTTACAGCTGGGCTACCAAGTAAGCTTCCAGTTACTTGAGCTTGTGGCTGAGCAGGAAAGCAGTTTAGCTCCTAGGTTAATCTCATTACTTTTTGACATATAAGTGTAGACCATGTATACAGTGTATAACATTTTAGTTATTTCATTATTTTATTTGCCTGAACTTCATGTCATATACTGTTCTTATCTGTATTTGTCAGTCATGGTCTTTCTTACTTTATAAGTGCTTCTGACAGGGATCACACGTGAAAGAGGTCAGTATCACATTAATCTAATTTCACATGCAAACAAACAGAATAAATTAAGCTGATGTCATGTAGAAGAAGTCCCTTTTGTCTCACTGAGTTTACTTGCAGTATTTAGTTTGTTAATAAAAACATATTCTTCAGATCACATGGACTTGTTACAGATATAGTTCTAGTTCAAACAATGAGTGTATTTCCTCCTTAGCAGTACATTCATTCATACATGTTTCATCCTAGGTGCACACTTATCATATCAAAAGATGGTAAAGCATTAATTGATTCATCATTGATACATATGAAACAACTTAAGGAACAAAAAAAAAACCAGGCCAAAGATATACAGCAGTTAGATTTCAGTAGTGACTAAAATAGATATTTCTTATAAGGCTGAAGAAGAGAAAATGTGGTACATAAGATTAGGTGAGTTAAGACTGCTTATCATACTGAAAAGGTGGCGAGAAAGTATTAGATAAACACTGTAGAAGACTTGCAAAAATGTTTTAGACCAAAAACACTTTTATTTACAGTTGGCTTTGGGGCCATGATTATTTCCTTGATGACCTGGGTTTAATTAGTTGACCTAGCTCTACTTAAGTTAGCATGCAATGAGAGGGAATGGAGATGAGCAATCCACATTTACTCACCCACTGCATGTGTGAGGGAGGGGAGGATGATGGCAGTGTTTTGCTACAAAGAGTCGACCTCTGGAAGGCTTACAACTGTAGCACTCATGAATAAGAATGCTGGGAGCATGAGTCCAACAAGGAGAAACAATGTAGCTGGAATCATGAGTCTATAAAAGTATGCATATACACCTATATCCACCAAAACAAAGCATTGTATTGTTTTATTTGGCTAAAAGGGACCATAAATAGCTTACAAATAAACATCTGAGCTCTGCTGTTTGATGGCTACAATGATTAGCTCTTACATCCTTCTCATGGGGCCCTAGGCTGCCAGGAGACAGGGTGATCAAATGGACCAGTATGGATAGGGGCTTGATGTTCACAAAGAAGGGATACAGTGACCCAAATTAAGAATTCATTGTTGGAAAGAAACCATGGACCTTCTTAAAATGTGCTGCAGAGCTACGTTCTTTGGTTGTAGGGTAAAGAAATTCTTCAGGGAGACCAACACCCCAACATCACTGAAAATATTCACTTGTAACTCAGTGATTTGAAATATTTGGGACAATATTTATGATTTGGGTTTCCATGGCTCTACTGCCAAATGCATTGAAGGAAAATTTTCTTTTGTTTTGAGTAAGAAGCAGCTAAGCTGTGGTACGGTAGAACTTCAGAACTCTGAGCACAATAGCTACCTGACTGTGTTTGCTCCATGGCACTGAAGGATAACCCCTTAGTACAGCTCAGGTGTGCTAGGTCAGTTAATGCTCTGTGTAATGAAGGATCTGGCCAAGGAGTTTTGGAGTGAGCTGACAGCTCACCACTCCTGCACTGCGTGAATGGTGTACAAAGCAGCAGTGTGAGCTAAGATGTGAATACCCATCAAGCAGTGCATTCACAAAGTCTTGTCAGATGCAACATGTGTGGAAGCCTGAAAGGATCTCTGTTGGTATTGGGAGGATGAATATGTTGGTCTACCTTCATTAGTAATGGGGTTAGTTTTAAACATTTAATGGCTACCTGTATGATGCCATCTCATGATTACGCATCTGTTTTGTTGCAAATAGATAGCATTTACTATATTGAAAATATGACTGGGCTGATTTAGTAACTTGTCAGCTGATAGTCTTTAAGGATATGAAAAAAATGACATATAAAATTTAAATCAATAACCACGTGTTCAGTAACTTGCACTGGTACATTCAAAGATGCTGGAGGCAATGAGATTACACTGTTTAAGATGATTTTGATGTATGCACAGCAGCCTAGCATTGCTGTGAGCATGCCCATTAGAAATACAATGTCACTCTCGGTATATGAGTAAGGAATGTGTTTAGCCCATGTAAAACATGCCCTTCCTGTGCTCTTGTTTGGTTACCATACATGCATGTACAGCAGATGATACCTAGTGATTTGGATATACCTTAACATATTTAATCAGTTCAGTAATTCCAAAAGCTTTCTTGAAGAACCTCAATCATGAGTATGAGTCTGGAACAATGCATTATGGCAAAGGCTTGGTAATTTTTTTTATTATTATTTTTTAACTTACCTTGTAAATGTGGCTACACAAGCCTCCCATTGTAGTTGTTGTTTTACTTATACAGGTAATAGTGCAGTGCAGTTTGCAAAAAAAAAAACAAAAAACAAAAAAACAAAAAAACACAACTACTGTCTTAATTGTATGTGAATCTGTTATATTTACTTATTGGTCTTTCAAAATTCACAAAGATGTTCCCCATGTGAAATAGTTCAAAAAGAGTATAGCAAAATCCTACTGTTATTCTGTGGGAATCAGCTCCAGCTCAGTCTGTTGACTGGCTTTCATATGATATGGAACATTTAGCATTAGATCAGATAATTAAAATAATTTATACATCTTAAAATAAGAGAGGGTATTTTGTTTAAATATTCTCATACACTGTATGCCATGGTGGTGCAGCGGTAGCGTTGTTGCCTCACAGCAAGAGGTTTTCCCATTCGATTCCCGGCTGGAGTGCGGGGAGTGCCTTCTGTGTGGAGTCTGCATGTCCTCCCTGTGGTTGGGTGGGCGTTTGAAAGACATGCCTAAATGGGTGCGCCTTCATTGAAGGTTGAATGTCAAGCTGGCACCTCGGCATTCGTCAAAATCTACTGCCAATCATTAGCGGACTGGAGTTCCGCTGTGGCATCCCCTAACCGGGAAAAGCCAAAAGACAACAACATTCTCATGCACTGTACTACTATAACAATGTTTTTGACGTAGATCAAAAGCAGATACCAATACCTGTATGCATATGGAATGCATGAATTCACTTGGTTGCATATACAATCCTGCATAGCTTGAAAATCAGTTAAACATGAAACTTGTATTTTTGCCTGGTGTGTGTATACAATTACATGTTGTGCACATATATATTAAAGGATCTACCTCATTATATTGATGCACCATATTATGGATTCTTATTTTATTGAGTCCATTTCAGTGAAAACTCATATTGAATCTGCATTTAATCGACTATCATTTCATCTACTTCATGTTTCGCTACTGTTAATTTACACCTGTATAAAAAGAAGACTGTTTTGTGACTTTAATGCATGGTGTACCAAATGACAAGAATGGCAGATGTAATGGAATACACCCCCGGAACTGTTGGAGTGATTTACAGAATGCTAACTTCCCAAAGAGGCAAAGAAATCCTTGTTGTGGAGAACTACATCTACAACTTAGAGAAGACAGTGAGACTAAAGAAATACTGGGCATCTAAGCTGAAGTTGAAAGAAAAATGTAAAGTTAGAGCAGTCACAACCTGTATAGTAAACGGAGAGGAATTAATTACATTGGTAGGTCATAGTCACCCTGCAGATCCAGCTGATGTTTTGAGCATACAATTTGTAATGATATGAAGCGAAGGGCTGCTGTATCCAGAGACAATCCATGTCTCATAGTTGACAATCCTCTCATGCCACCCTCCTTTGAATCTGCAGCTACTTTGCCCACTAGAAGGGCGTTGTTACAGAGAGTGAGCAGAGTTAGAAAAATGTGCACCCCAGTGCTCCTGGACTCAGAAGGCTGCCCTGTAGTGTGGTAATATCCCCTCTGCATACCACTCCACTCCTGAAAAGCCTGCATTGCTAGGAAGACACCATCTTGCTGAAGATTTAAATAGAAAAGTTAAACTGCACTAGCCCTCCATATTGAGAAACAAACAAGGTTATTATCTCTACTGACTGTTTAAAGCTAATAGTAAATTAAGTAAGCCCTGGGTCTATAGCACTGTGAGGTGTCCCCAGTAACTCATTAGTGGAACCCCTATTCACCTAAAATTGGCTACATTTTAACGTATGTTGGCTTACCGGGCAGTTTAACCAGGTGGCTACTAATAGGCATTTTTTTTTCATTCCCTACCTTAAATCAACTAATAAAACAGTGTAGCACTAAAAGAACAAACTTGTGAATTTTAGCAAATAGTTTAAAATGCTAAAGGAAAAAACTGGTGTAGTTAAGATAAATATTTTACATTGCACTCACAGGCTGTATAAATCTTGTGACTCGATTTAGCCAATCACTTCCATAATCCTCTCCCCTTTTAGCTATGCAAGTGAAGTTACTTATCCCCCCTCTGAAACTGCCATTTTTAAACACCCCAGTGCTCCTGGACCCAGAAGGCTGCCTTGTAGTGTGGTATGTAATGTGTTTTTCAACTATTTCTATGGATAATATCTTTCACTGACAATACTGGATAAATTGCTGTTTATATCCTCTGTTCCTACAAAGCTGCTTAAGGTAGTATCATTGAAATGTGTCTGAAAGGTGATTGCATTCATGAATAAGCCTGCTCAAGTTACTGAAAAAAAAAAGAACAGCGTACAGTAAATTTTAGCGTTAATACGCAGTATCTCTTTACATGTGCTGAACTAGTGCGATGTATTGCTGGATTAATCACTGAATTATTGGAGACATTTATAAGCAATTTGTTGAAGTAGCTATTTTTGTAAACTAGCGCTAACCACTGTGATGTCACTGCTGGGTTTGTCGCTGAATTTTTGAGTCATTCATAGGCTAACTCTTACACTCACTTTTACTTTTTACATAACCTAGCCAAAAACCCTGTGATATGCAAGGACTGGTTGTCGCTAACACTATTGTATTGATTATCTGCTGTAGTACTTAGGTCAAAGATAAAAATATTTACTAGTGCATGTATTGACTATACTGTGAAGCCTATTGTGCTACCTTAAAAGATTGTTACAAGGAGAAACTATAGTAAGCCAGAGCTCTAACTTTATATCCTTTGCCAGGTACTATCCCTTCTATGTACCACTCCATTTCTGAAAAGCCTGCATCGCTTTGAAGACACCATCTTCTTGAAGATTTAAATAGAAAAGTTAAACTGCACTAGCCCTCCACATTGAGAAACAAACACGGTTATTATGTCTACTGACTGTTTAAAGCTAAAAGTAAATTAAGCAAGCCCTGGGTCTATAGCACTGTGAGGTGTCCCCCAATAACTCATTAGTGGAATCCCTATTCACTGAAAAAGTGGCTACATTCTAACATACAGTGGCTTACCAGACAGTTTAACCAGGTGTCTACTAACAGACATTTTTTCCCTACCTTAAATCTCCTAATAAAACACCGTAACACTAAAAGAACAAACTTGCGAATTTTAGCAAATAGTTTAAAATGCTAAAGGAACAAACTGGTGTAGTTAAGATAAATATTTTACATTGTACTCACAGGCTATATGAGTCTTGTGACTCAATTTAGCCCCGGTTCACTTGCCCTGCCCCCTATTCCCACCTTCCCCCAGTGTTTTTAAATTTATAGTATCATAGCCACTCCACCCTTCTTTCCTCTCAATCAGCATCTTCCACCACTAAGGGGTCGACCCCTCTATAACCCAGTTTTCCCTTCCTTCCTACCATATCCTGGTTAAACATTGAGCCCTAAAATGACCAGGACCCTTAATACGCTAGCATCAAATAATACACTAGTAATGTCTCTGCTGCCTATGGTGCTTATCCTTTATCTCCTCACAGACTATGAAAGCCAGTACCACCTCGGATTTTAATATCCAAAATGTCAAACTACCATCCCAGACTTCTCAAATAGGACAGCTTACATAGCTATCCCCACACATCTAATCTTGCATCCCCTTTAACTTACCCAATTAAAGCCTTAAACTCCAATCCCAGGGACAAACACTATTTAAAACTTATAAATAAATTCCTAAAGCTCATAATCAAACTACACTACAACCTCATAGTAGACGGGAACATTCATCCCAACTCTGGCCCATCTTCACCTGGTGCCAGTAACTCATATGTCACCACCCCTACCATTAATCTACCCCTTAGTGGTTCCACCAGTTCTCTTCTGACCTTTCACTTAAATATTAGAAGCATAAACAATAAAGTTCACAACCTTCATGCCCTCTTAACAATTCATTTCCCTGATCTAACGGGTCTTACAGAAACTTGGCTAAGACCTACTATTGCTGACAATGAGGTATTACCACCAGGCTACAACATACACCATTTAGACTGCACTACTAGGAAGGGAGGTGGAATAGCAGTTCTTTACAAAAACACATTAAGTGTTAATAGGGATTCCATACAGCCACTCCCATTTAATAACGCAGAAATCCTTATTACTAAACTACAAATTCACAACGACAACTGCAGAAATATTGTCTGTGTCTACATTTCCCCAGGTAATAATATAAGTACCCTAGATGATATCATCCAATGGTTATCCACTACCTACCTCCAAGAAAAAAATGTTCTTGGGGACTTCAACATTGCTTGGTCCACCTGCTTGGCTGAATCCCCTGTCACCATATAAATCTTTTTGAGTTCACACAAATAATAACCACTCCTACAAGGATCAGTAAACCCACTAATAAAGAAGGTATTTTAGATTGGATTCTTATCAGTAGTCATCCCCACTTGTATACATCTGGGACCCTCCCCGAAGACCTAAGTGATCATGCTCTAACTTACATTATTAAGGATAAGGCAGAGAACTCCCATCATACCACATACAAAACAATCAGAAATGCTAAGAACTTCAACCCTGTTAATTTCCAAAATGAACTTAAGTCATTCAGCTGGTCGATCCTACAACATATGCCACTAGAAGAGGCAGTAGCATAATTTAATACTAAATACCTGAGCATCCTCTACTCTCATGTCCCTGCACATACTATTAAAACAAAATCAAATACAGCACCATGGCTCACAAAGGAAAGCAAGTTAAAAATCAAAATTAGAAATAAAGCCTGGACCAACTGGCGAGCAACTAAAGCCCTCTCAACCAATTGAAATACCGTCAGCTTAGGAATGATACAAAAAAATCCATTCTGCTAGACAAAAAAAAGCTACTACCTTAACCTCCAACAAAAACACCAAAACAGTCCCCAAAAGTTCTGGTCAGGTATAAACCAACTTCTTCATCCAGGATAATCTATCACTCCAACCCCAACAAACTTCACCCATAAATCCCCAGAGGTTATTGCTAGTGTCTTTAATAATTTTTTCAGTGAAACAATCCAGTCTCTCCCTAACCTACTTACTCCCACACACTCTAACTCCACCACTAACACACCCACTACTCATCCCCCTTTAACTTCCAGCCTGTCTCTACCACTCTTATCTGATCCCTAATCAAAAAATTGAAACCAACCACCCTATCTACTGATCTCCTTCTTGCAGAGTTCTTACAAAAATCTGCAAATGCCATAGCATACCCCATCTGTATCCTTATCAACAGGACCTTAACGGATGGTGCTATCACCTTCATCTGGAAAAGATCCCATGTTATCCCTCTCCACAAAGGTGGACATTCCACAGAATTGTCCAATTACAGACTCATTGCCATTCTTTCACCACTAGCCAAAATAATGGGGAAATGTGTCCATAAGCAAATTATGTACCATCTCATTCAGAACAATCTGCTGGCTGTCTCTCAGCATGGCTTTAGGCCACATCACAGCACCACCCCCACCTTCCTTTCCTTCACCAATGTTATATACCAAAACAGGAATAATAATGTGCTGTCTTCAGCCCTCTTTCTAGACCTCTCAAAGACCTTTGATATGGTCAACCACCAATTACTCTTCCACTCTCTGAAATCTGTTTCCCTGGATAACCATACTATACAGTGGTTCCTATCCTACCTGAGTGGTAGACAACAGGCTGTATTATGGCAGGGAAAACTGTCCACCCTGTTACATCTCACCCTTGGAGTTCCTCAGCACTCTATTTTAGGTCCTCTACTCTTTTCTATCTTCATCAACAACCTTCACACTGCCATCCAAGAAGCAACATGCATCCAATATGCAGAAGATTCCACCCTGATCTGCATGGCCTCCTCCCAGTCAGCCCTGCAAACCTTAACCCAGAATACATTTAACACAGTTGAAAATTGGCTCTCTAATCACTGTCTTCTGTTGAATCCTAACAAAACTAAACTGCTACACTTTACCCCCACTAGTAGGTCCACCCCACTTTCTTTTTCTATAATATCGAACAACGGTACCGCTATTTCCCCAGACAGACATACTAAGCTCTTAGGGCTAATAGTAGATAATAATCTCAAATTCTATTTGCATGTCAATAAAACTATCAAAACCATTAATAATAAACTTGGCTCATTATATATAAATAAACCTTTTCTATCCCCATTAGCTAGGACATCAATCACCCGCTCTCATCTACTTTCTACCCTTCTATATGCTTCCCCTATACTCTCCAACCTGAACAAATCAGAACTTATCATGCTTTTTCGCTGTTACTGCCAGATTTGCCACCAGGTCCACATATAGGACACATTACTGTCAAAACCTCAATCTCCTAGGGTGGCTAGAATTCCCAAGCTTACTTCAGTTCAATCAGCTAATAGTAGCACAAATATTCTTAACCAACCTGAAAATGCCCCTGCTCTTAAAAATATCACAAAACCATATAGTTACTCCAGACCGCTATGCTCATCCAACAAGCTGCTGGTCCAAACACACAAAGTTAATAACTCAGCTTGTGACTCCCTGTTTGCCAACTTTGTTGGAAAAACTTGGAATTCACTTCCAGCTAACCTTACCCTTGAACCCTCTCTAAGTCTCTTCAAAAAAGTCCTCAAACAGTATTTTAAAATCCACTGGCTCTGTCCTTGTACCAACCCTGATTAATCTCCATATCTACTTCCTTATTTAAACAGTACTATATTAATTTCTTGCTCACAAATGCTTGTTGTAACCTTGTTTTGTATATTATGTTACACTGCGAATCTTGTGAATCCCTTCCTGAGGGCAACACTTTTAATACTTTGTAAATAATAACTGTTTGTTGTAACCTACTTGCTTTGTATTCTGTGACACTCTGTTAATCTTGTAAGTCCCTTTTGAGAGCCACACTTTACTTACTTTGTAAATATACTTGGCTCTTATGTGTGTTGTTTATCTGTGTAATTGGAGGTTTTCTCCCTGGGCCTCTGCTGAAAATGGACATGTATCCAGTCGGACTATCCCGGTCAACAAATGTAAAATAAATAAAATAAATAAATAAAATAGTCAGAGCAGGCAACCTGTAGATTTCGTAGATGTGCAGGTTGAGGACTAACCTCATAAAATAGGGCAATTTCTTCACAAGAAACTAACTGATTCAGATAGTGAAAATGTGGTATTAGTGCTAAGCATGGTACAGAATTTATCTGATTTAAGTCATACCATGATATGGCTCATGGACAGAACTTACATTAGTAAAGATAAACAACTTAGATGATTGTACACCATACATGGATTTGTAAACTATGGGAGTTACAATAAGTCATTTCCATTATTGTTCTGTTTTATGAGTGCGACTTTGAAATCGTGGCAGTTAAAAGCATATGACTTAATGTTAATGCTGCTGTACCTAAAGGTGCTTTTTCCATTTTTCTCAAAACTTATAGAGAAAAGTGCAAGAGTTTAGGGTTGAGAGCTGTTTATAATGCAAGTATATATCTCCTTGGAAGGGCTATGCATACCAAAATTAAATTGTGCAGATAAAATGAAGAATATTATTTATTTTACAATGATTGAGTTAGAACAAAATGCATTATTTTTTAAGCTTATTCATGTCTGTGCATGATATTAAAAATTGTGAATTACAAGAAAAGTATAGACTGGGAGATAGGGTATGTAAGAGATAGATAGGGTATGTAACTGTAAAAACAGAAAATAACAGGTTGCAGTAATAAATATGGAAAAAAAAAGGAGTGTTAAGTACTATGGATAGCCATTTTATTTTCTTTTGTGGCTAAATCACATTTAATACAGGACTGTTTGGGTAGTGTGTTGAGTTTGGGCAAGCCATTAAAAAAAAAAGATATTGTAGGAAATGTATAAATGATGTACATTTTTCATTTTTGGCTTGATTGTCCACTAATTAATGAAGAAAGACAAAGTAAGGGAAATGAAGGAAAAGAATGAGTTTCTTTATAGAAGAAAAGATGGAAGAGGATGTTTAAAGGATAGAGGTGGGGATGAAGAACTACAAAGAAAAATATAGAAAATGATGCACTAGGCGAAGTCCAGAAACTAATAACTGAAAAAGGAACACATATAATGATGGAAAAGAGGCTTTGACTATTAAAGACAGAGAAAGAAGAGATTGATGTGAGCTCTGAGTCAGAAAAAAGGTGGAAGGTTCTATTGGGGGAAGAGTGAGGAGGAGTAAAGGGAGGCTGAAAGATGAATTGAAAACATGCAAAATAAAGGGAAAATGTTAACATTTAAGTATGGCATCAGTGAATGTGAATATCATGAAAAATTATGTTAGAAGAATGATGGTGTTGGAATATTGTGAAAAATAGATTCAGGGGTAATTTGTTTTCTTGATATAAGATGTACAAATAAAAAGCGGGTGGAATTTGAGATGATGTGAAAAGAAAAGTGGTATAAACTACAGGGACTGATACATGTTCAGGTACTGCAGTATTACCAAAATGAAGAGATTAAAATACTAGCTTTAATGTTGGTGGAGGCAGAGAGACTTTTAGTTAGTAGTGTAAGAAATGTACTTAGAATAATAGTAGATCATGCATATACAAATGTATATGAAATAAAAAGTTGTTTGTGGAAATTCAAAGTCATATGATAGTAAATATGTCTATTATGGTGGTGGGAGATTTTCATTTTAATTTAAGAAAAGAGAAAGAGAAATAGCACAATATATAAAACCAATGAGAGAGGCAGTAAATAATGAGAGGTCAAGAATAAGTAAAGGGAGACAATGTGCTTATAAGAGGGGTTTACTTAAAATAGAAAGTGATAATATATTGTTTACAGATGGTATGAAAGAAATGAAAGATGGAATTACAGAAGAAACATTTTGAGATCATATGGCTATATGGGCAATAATAGGATGAGATAAAAATGTATTAAAAGAAGGAAAAAGAGTTAACAAGACTGACAAGATAATCTGCAGGAATTGAATGTCTTAATAAAGAAAGAGGGCACTTGTGGTAAAATCATGTGATGAAAAATTAGTTTTATGGAATTTTGACAAAGTGGTGGATAGTGCATAGACAAGCGTTTAAACAATATACTTACAATTAGAAGGAGAGCAGTAGAAAAGGGAAAATGGCATACAAGCAAAAAGACATTTGTGAAAGAATAGCAGAGAAAGAGGCAGTGGGAAATCTTGGAGATGAAGAAAAGAAATGATATAACTATAATAAAGAAAAATGGAAAGAATGATATTTAGACAAAATATTATTTGAAAGAAAGAAAAGCAGTTGTTTTTCAATTTTGGGTTAGAAATTCAGATATGATGACTGAAAATGAATGTAATGAAGGATGAAAAAGGACAGTTAAAATATAAACAAGAAGTAATTATGGATATTCTTGAAAAGTGAAGACAGAATATGTATGAGAAAAATAATGCAGACAAAGTGTATGGAAAGTAAAAAAGATGAGAAAGGAGGGAGTAGAAAAAAATGGAAAATAGAATCTGGAGGAAAAAGTTACAGGATGCTATAAAGGAAAGTAAAGAAAAACGTGCACCATGTCCAGCTAGATTACAGTATATTTTTTTATAAAGAAATGTATAATTAAAAAGGATGTTTTTTCTGAAATATTGAATGATATTGGAGGAAGGTATAAAAGAAGAGGAGATTTGTAAGGGGGTTGTAAAACTTACATGGGAAAAAAGGGAAAGGAAACTAATAAAAAACTGGTGACCAATTACATTGACGGAAACTGATTATAAAATATTTATGAAGATTATAAAAGAACTACGGAGGTCATGAAAGAAGAACTGGATGATAGGGCATACAGGGTAAAAGGGAACAGAGTAAATGAAATGTTATAATGGCAGAAGAAGTGGTGACTGCATAGATTAGGAGGAAGGAGGATCTGGAGGAAGGAAAACTAACAGTATGTGATGTAGCTATGGCATTAAACAGGATTAGTCATGGGGAATGTTGAACATTTTAAAAGAATATGAGGCTGGACAAAAAATAAGAAGGAGAGGGATGACAATCTATGAAAACTCCTGTGTGTGTGTCTGTGATGATTAATGAATGTGTATGAAAAAGATAAGACAGGGAAGAGGGGTAAAACAGAGTTGTCCACTGAGTAAGTCATTCTTTCTGATAATAATGAATGCAGTTATATAAAAGTGTAGATCAAAGTTAGAGGATGGAAGAAAGGACGTTATGGAAGAAAGAAGTTCAAAGAAGAAGTAAGAATGGCAGGAATTTATTTTGCCAGAAGTGAAACTGATATTCTAAGGGTTATTTTTGGAAAGGAACAAATAGTAATACACAATGGAGAGAAGTTCTAAAAAATATGAACGTTAACAGATTGGTGTGGGGTGTTTTAGTTGTCACAAGAAAAAGGGGTTCCAAAATAAATATAAGTGCATATATTTCAGGAAAGCTATAATTTGTAGGTGGTTTGTATTGTTGGATATCTTTTTTTTGGAGGGGGGTATTGATTCCAATCCAAAGGGGGTTGTTTATAATTTAAAACAAAGGGGGTTACTTTAATAAATCACATTGTTTCTTAGCATCAAGAAATATGGTTTGGTGTTAGAAAATGCCTGAAACAATGTTAGGAAATTTGTTATTTGAAAAATATAAAGTATGTGGATGGATCAGAGTAAAAAAAGGAAAAGAGAAAGAAAAAGTTTGGAAGACAATGAATATACAAGTAAAATAAGCACATGAAAAACTGATATAAATAAAGTAGTAGTAGAAAGCATACCTTTCGACTGTCACGATTTTTGCAGAATGCCCAGATTTATG
Organism: Protopterus annectens; assembly: GCF_019279795.1. Taxonomy (NCBI): domain Eukaryota; kingdom Metazoa; phylum Chordata; order Ceratodontiformes; family Protopteridae; genus Protopterus; species Protopterus annectens. The sequence goes on along the minus strand of NC_056732.1, from coordinate 986,663,967 downwards.
CCTCATGTTTTTGCTCTGTTCATCATAAAATGTGTTGTTTTCTGACAGATCATTGCAGATTGAAGCTACTAAATAATGATACACAGTGGTACAGCAGATAGCATTGTTGTCTCACAGCAAGAAGTTCCCTGGTTAAATTCTCAACTCAGGTGCCTTCTGTGCAAAATCTGCATGTCCTCGCTGTGCTTGTGTGGGTTTTCTCTGGGTGTTCTAATTTCCTCCCAAGTTCCAAAGGCATGCAACAGGTGGATTTGTCACTCTAAACTGTCTGTATGTGTGAATGTACATACAAATGTGTGATATGGAAGAACTACAGTGGCAGGACTAGACACCCAATAATGTAAACCTTGGCTCTAGATGATCATCACTGCTGAGGTGATACCCTGACCCATGTGCAAAAATGGGAAAAAGGGTTTGTGCATGGATGGACTGGAGTTTCAGACTTCACATCCTTCAGAAAATGCATGCTAATGTATTACCCGTTATTCTAGCAACTTTTTAAGACTATAAGAGCAATATTTAAAATATGTCTCTATTGTTGGGTCTTTATCCTCCCATTATTTTTTACTTTGTCCAGATTTCTTACACTAAGTGTTTGAGACGTATGGTGAAAAGGAAGGAATGGTATAAAAAATAATGAAATTGAATTACTGAATTGATACTTTTGAAAAAATGTGGGGTGAATACAAGAAAGCAATACAGAAACGGCAGGAAAGATTTGAATATTTGTTTTAATCAGTAATTTTCTGTGGTGTTTATTACTGGACAAACTACCAATGAAAAGTAGCATGCAATATAAAATAACAGAAGAAAGAATTTATAATAGCTGTAATACTGAAGAGGTATCACAACATTACATTTTGGATTATAAGAAAATGAAGGATTTTGGACATTATTTAAAAATGTTATGACTGGAAATATTTAAAAACATTGATATGGACGTGGTGTTATATGGGGAAATATAAGGCTGAGAATCAAAAGAAAATTATAAATGGGATAAAATGTTATTCATTGCTATTTGGTGTTTATGGAAAAGAAGATGTGCACAATTGCTGTATAATAATAAAATATAATGAGGAAGTAATATACTGTACAGAAATAGTTATGTTGAAAAAGTAATATGTAAAGTAATATGTAAAATGTTTTATTAAGATGTATAATGCAAGATGTAAAGTATAAATATATAAACAATGAAAGAATGTTGGAAAAGTGTTAATATAATAAATCAACACCTACTCTTTTTGATAAGCACAGCAAGATCTTTGGCATCAACCTGAGTTAACACCACCTTAAACAGATGGGACCTTGATTTAGTGTGTCATCTGAAAATGGCCTTTCTGTCTGATATATATTTACTTTCAAAGTCAGTCAGAAAGAAGGGCGACTCTGAGTGGGTAAAATTGAGTTGTACTGTTTATGCAGTGAACCTTAGGAGCTAATTCTTACTTAATACAATGACATCTAGAGACTTCATGTGTTGCAGTGTACACAGAAAAGCCTAGATCAGTCAAGACTTTGTGCATATCTTATAATGTCTCTTCAGTCAAAAGCCATTGATTATTGCTGAATGATTTAGAATTAATATATGGAATTAATAGAAAGAGGAAATAATGATTGAATAAATTGCAAAACTGTGTAGGTTGTCAGAGAACTGCCACTTTCAAAAATAGATAGAAATATTAAGAGATTAGTTAATATATAATGTAAATGTCAACAGCAGGCACTAAAGATTACAGACAGAATCAGGTCTGTCCCTAGATACTGTATTAAATTCAGAGTAGGCATGAAGGCTGGTGCAAATAGTGCCATAGAACTGCAACAAAATCTGACTAACCTACTGCTGGCAAGACAGTAACTAAGTGTAGACAAAAATCACCTTGTTTTTTCTGTGCACAGGCAAACACTCAAAGAATGACTGCAACATTAAACAAAATTATTGTACAGTCTCATAAGGATGATCTTTCAGTACAGCATACAAAAGGTCAAATGAATAAATACTAACTTCATGCAGAAGAATCAATTTAATATTGTTGTAGTATGTAAGATAGATTTATCTTGAATCTATCAAAGATAATGAGTATAAGGTTCAATGTAATCCATAGCTTGAAATATGTAATCTGGTACAAAATAAGCCAAAGGCATGTGGGGTAAACCAAAAGTAATAAGAGTTCAGCTGAACATGTAGCGTCATACTGGATCAAGGGTATCATTATTTCTGGAAATGACTATAAAAGATAATTTTCACATGTTCTATTAGGAGTACATACACAATGAGTCCAGTAATACAATAAACTAAAAATATTGAAGTCATAGTTACATCTGAAGCTAAAGGAGAACTGCTAAATGTACATGTATGTGATAAAGTAAGAGTACCTTTATTTGAAAGGGAGTAGGTCTGTCAAGTGGGAATGAGCATGGAATCAATTTCCTTCTGGTGCAAACATGCAAAGAGGGCCTCCAAAATGGTTCCTGGGAAAAAAAGAAAACATTTGGTTACCTAGTTGTATAGTTCAGCCCACTGCAAATTCTCAAAGTAATGAAAACAAAATAATGATTGAGTGTTGCACATTAAATGCTGCCAGTACTATGAATGTAATTCCGAACTATGGTCAGTACCTTTATAAAAGCAAGTAGAAGGCGCAAGGCACCGATTACCTTGAATGTGTCAAAATGGATGTCCATACATGGAAAAGGTGCAGCAGACCCATTAAATTCCAGTAAGCCTCTCAATACTTACACAAAACACTACTGCCACATTACCAATTGGTTTCAAAAGACATTTAAAGGAATGTTGCAAATCAACCTTGTCAGCAAATATACCTAAAGCTAGAATCTTCATATTGCAGCATTAGTGTTTTTTCTTTTTTTTCTTTTTTGAGGACTCTATAAATTCATTTAAAGTCTAGGATATCTATTTTTCAAAGTGCAAAAATAAATATTAGAAAGTACCATTACACCATTCAGACAAATCTTGGCTTTAACATCTCCTGGAAAGGGATGAAATCCCTAATTAGGTTTTCACACACACACACACACACACACACACACACACACACACACACACACACACACACACACACACACACACACACACACACACACACACACACACATACTCACACAACAAAAATGTCAGTGTTTTCAAAAGTGCATGACAGAAATATTACAAACTTCAGTGCACAAGATAGCATCTCTGTTGAAAATGTCTTAATGAAAAGTAATATTAAAACCAACCTTAATATTCTAGTCAGTCTATGAAGAAATAAATGACCATAAGTTGATTTTCAGATATATCACAAACAAAAATCACACATCTTAAAAGGGCATTTTATCACTTCTCTCAAGGGAGGGGTGACTATTTCAGCTATCATAAATGGTTAAATAAAAGATCATTGTCCCGGCTCCACCTTTAAAATAAACCACACCAAACACATAAAGCCATATGATGACCTTTATTAAATATTATTAGATAGTAAATTTTATTGACGCAGAAATAACAACCATTATCTTCATCGATAATGATCTCAGGGCAGCATACCTACTCACCCTGGATGATTATACCTCAAGGCAACATACCTACTCATCCTGTTACCTCCTTCATCATGGCAGCATACCTACTCACTCAACACACTTAAATAGGCAGTGTACCTGCTCACCTCCTGGCAAACCAACCATTAACCAATCAAATCTCCTTTATTCAAATAGCCACCAGTAACGCACTTATGATGCAGGACCACCTGTTTTAGAGGGGGTACAGAAGAGGACAATCCTGTCTCTCTTCTCCGACATCAGCCTGATCCCAGGCTGTACCCCTCCTAAACCGTAGCCTCAACCATACCCTCTAAAAACAACTTCAAATGAAGATTAAACAAATCCAACCCCTCCTCGTTCAAATGCACTCCATTAGTGTGATACCAGGCATCCTCCCCATCCCCAAAATCTCTATGTTCAATAGTATGCATCCCCAAAATTCTTAATTGTCTAGCCAATCTCTGATTAATAAACGTCCTGACCCTTTCAATAGCCCTATAACTATAAGCATTCCTCCAACAAATGAGGAACCAACTCTGACCAAGTGATTACAATGTCTCCAACCTCAACAAATCCTGTAGAATAATATCTACTAATCTCTTCTTAGAAAGAATTCCAAGATCATTGCCTCCCAAATGAATCACTAATATGCGAGGACACCCCACCCTCAATTTGACCTGCTCAAATTCATGCAGCAGCCTATCCCACCTAAGACCCCTAACCCCATGCCACGTCACTGACCATCCTAAATGGGACAAACCCAAATTTTTCCCATCTTCCCTGACTGACGCACACTTCTCTACCCAGTGGATATACGAGTGCCCCAAGATGACAATCTGTTTCCCTAGAAAAGAAGAAAAGAAAGTCATTAATCAGACCAACAACTTTTATCTAATATATGATAAAAATGCATTTGAAGACCACCTTCCCACTCTTTTAATAACCTCAATGGAACTACCCTCTCTAGCTAAATCTGAAGCCCTGCCAATTCGAAAAGAATGAGCTGCAAACCTATCTGCTGGAAATCCCATGCAACGTAAAACCCTCCTAATTAAACATATGAATCTACTACTTGACACAACCTTCCAATCCACCGAGTAAAAAATTAACTCAGATAAACCCCCCTTCCGCCTCCTCCTGAATTCCTTGGCCCACCTTACTGTACAAAGGCTAGCATTCCTGTCAGGATTAAGCACCACCAATAAACCTTTACCCAGTTGATCTGTCTTACTCTTCCGTAACGCAATAGTAACTTCTCCCTCACCTATGATAACATCCTTCCAACATAAAGAACCTAACAACTCAGAAACATGGAAGGCACCAAAACATAGCCATGTACACAATGTGCCCTGCATGAAATAATCCAAAGACCCACCTTGTAATAACGCTAACCCTTTCAACAAATCTTTCAATACTGCCCTCGTCAGTGGCCATATCCCTATGCCCCCAACCACTCTCCCCCACCCCTTCAACATCCTCCCTACTGTCCATGACTTTGTAAAATCCTGCAGTCCCGATACCCTAGCAAAAATGCTAATAGCAGCCAAATCCACCCTGACTGACTATAACACCTTTCCTAGTCCCCAAACTCGAGCTACATATCACAACAATAGTTCCTCCGACCACACTCCTTCCTCTTCTGGCAACTGCAGAACAAACCGATCAAAATCAGAAAGAGCCCTACCATAAGCCTTCCTTGTAGAGAGAGCCAAAGAATGACACACCAACCTCCTGGTTACCTTGACCCAAGGTTCCAAACCTGCTCTGGGAGGATTTCTGGTACTTCCTCAGCCCCTAGAGCCAACAGCTGAAACCTGCAAAACTGAAATCGGGACAAGCTATTAGCAGTATCATTCTTGGCACCAGGCACATGTACTGCTGTAAATGAAAAATTGATTAAAAGACTCTGCAAAACTAATTTACATAATACTAACAACAACAGTCCCGACTTTGCTGTCTTCTTTTGTAGCACCTTCACCACTGCCATATTGTCAGAATGAAAAACTACTCACTTGGCCTGTAAATGCTCCTTCCACACTACGGAAGCTACCCATATCAGCATCAACTCTAAAAAGGCCACATTACGCCTCACTTCCTCATTCCATGCCTGAGGCCATTTAGCCACAAACCACCAACCTCCAAAGAAAGCCCCCTGCCAGTTCCCCCAGCCCCATCCGTAAACAACTGAAGTTCCTCCTGCCCTACCCAATCAACCTGCCAGAAAGAGATCTCATTATAATGCCACAAAAAACCCTCCCACAACAACAACTTCTCTAGGCAATTTGGACACCCTAACCCAATGATGTTTACTCCAGCCCCCTTTCAGCATAAATGCCACCGACCTACAAAAGGTATACCCTGGGTGTACTGCTCGACAGGCAAAGTTCAAAAGCCCCAATAACTCCATGACTGCTTGAACCCATATCTTATCCTTGCTCAGCACCAAATATATAGCCATCCTAAGCCTCTCTAACTTATCCCTGGAAAGACAAAACCATCCCTGTTCCGCATCTACCGTTAACCCCACAAATTCTAACTCTCTCGTGGGACCTTCCATCATATGCTGAGCCAATGGTACCCCAAGCCCTTCGCACATGCTCATAAACTCCCACAAACCTTCCTGAGCCTCTGCCCGTCCTTCACCCACCAGCAAGAAATCATCCAAATAATGCACTTCCTTTTGCGTTCCCACTCTCTGCTGCCATATCCAATGCAATATCCTACTAAACTTCTCAAACGTTGCACATGCCACTGTACATCCCATGGGCATAGCTTTGTCAAAATAGTACATCTCACCTACTCTCATCCCCAACAACAGCCAATCCTCACTCCTAATTGGCAACAAGTGAAAGGCAGACTCAATGTCAACTTTAATCAGCCATGGCTGCCAAAATTCCTTAATCACCTTCACAGCATCATCCAAGGATGCATAATACACCCTAACCTCCTCCTTTGCAATAAAATCATTCACTGAATTCCCTTCCAGATGTGACAGGTGACGTATCAATTTGAATTCCCCTGCCCATTTCTTCAGCACTAACCCCAAGGGCGACACCTTGTAATGACTGAAAGGTGGACTGTTGAAAGGACCCAATAAATGCCCCGCCCTATGCTCCTTTTTCACCAAACCCTGGAAAATGTCCTCTTTACCTCACACTGATTGCAGGTTCTTACAACCCTGCCCCACTACCCCCCACACTGGACTTAATAGGAAACCCCGGTGAAACTCCTGCAGTATCTCATTTTTAATCGCCCCCACCAGGAAACTGACTAAGCATACCCCATAGAATCTCTACCTTAATGGGGAATGACACCCCTTTCCCCTGTTCCCTCTAAAGAACCTGCTTCCCCGAGCTCCACAAAAATTACCCCTACCCCACACCAATTGAAACCCTTGCGAAGCGAGGAAACCACTCTCATGAGCCATAACATTGGAATTCAGTGTTGAAAGGTCCTGCGTTCCACAAAAAATGGCTGAATGACTCCCTTCATATCTTGAACAAGCGTGTGCAAATTTGCACCCTATCCACGAACAAGAACCATTATCGAATGACCAACATACACCCACTCCTTCTTCCCCACTCACCCTCCAGTTAAAGCCACCATAACTATCCATTATCATAGCTAACCATATATCCAGGTAATGCACCTCCCAATGTAGTGAATTGTCCACAGCCTTTTGTTTGCAGAAACACTGATCGTACCATAGCCACGCATTCTCTGGACTTAGCCATTGCACCTCCTGAATAGTAAGGAAATAACCTAGAAGTGGCAGGGCCAATGATCCATCTCTCTCCAACTGCACGGCTATATAGTATATAAAGCTGACCACCCAATTATCCCACATTCTAGGACAAATTTTACCTACCCTCTTCTTCCCCAAAGCCACTAAGGCCGCCAAAAAGTCCTTACTATTAGCCATCTCCAATGCCACTAACCACTGGACCCTTTCTGCATCGATCAACTCAAATACATCAACATATTCCCCTTTCCAAATTTTCTCTTTCACCGACCCCGGAATATGTGGAGTCAAAAAGACCGCTCCTGCCTCCTGCCCCAAGGCTTGTGTGGTTAACAAGTCCCCCAGCTGAAGCCCAAAATCTGGGTCTACCTCCGAGTTTAAAGCTGAACTATCACCCAAATCTACACCAATCCCAGTCACATCTCCAACATGGTACCCAGCTGCCTGTGCCACCCCCCCTCTCTGCACCCACTATCGCTTGCCATCCCCTCGTGAGCTCCCCACCTAACAATTTCCATTCATCTGCACTCCTTCCAAAATCCTCACTACTCCCTTCCCCAGCCAGCACAGATGAAGCAAAACTATTACCTGCACCTTCATCTTGAGACGTACTGGGAACTGAAGCCTCTACTGCGGTTGCCTGCTTCACTGTCCGCTGCCTTTTCCCCCGGGCTAGGGCTCTCAACATGGTACGTCACCTCTTCTGACCTGGTGCCTGTCCCTGTTTGGTTACTGTCTCAGGCATTGCTACCTCCTGAAATAACTCCTCTGCCCGGGCCACAATAGCTTGCCACCACTGATGTAGTCCTGGTAAGTTAGCCATCTATAAGAAAGAAAAGATAACTTTAATATGTGTCCTCGGACTGCTATGCCCTATCTACAACCCCCCCCTCCATGGGCTGAAGAAAAAATAAATAAATAAATAAACGTACCCAGTACACAAATAAACAGCACTTGCAAGTCTTGAACCCAGGACCTTCTACACTATAGTCACAGCACTTAACCACTAAGCCATCTAAGCTGTCATATGCACTGCACTTCACCACTACCCTCTGAGATGTTGATCGCTCGGCCAGGACCCCAGTCAAACAATCAACCCTGCTAAGGCTCACACCCAACCCTGTACACCATTATCAAAGCAATGTACCCCTACACCCTTCTGGACTGTCTATAGCCCCCACCACCTCTCCTGACTCTCCCCCCACTCCCCCTGTGTCCCTCCCACCACCAGCCCCCCAAAACCCCCTTTCACCCGTATGGTCACTAATTGTAAGGGAGGGCTACTCATGGTCTGTCCTTCTCCTCTTCATATCCCCTGTTCAAATAGTCAGCCCTGTCAAGTATCAAACCCCAGGATGCTGTCCTCGACAATGACTAACATACCACTATACCCACTGCCTGTCTCTCAGCCTGTCCCATTACTGTTGCTTTTCTCCTTTTGTTTTTTTTTTTTTTTTTTTTAACTTTTTAACAAAATGCATGGCACAGTAAGTAAGTGCAATAAATATGGAGCTGATGGACACTAGACACCAGGAACAGTCTTTATATCATGCATTAAAGGTATTTATAAAAATCTGAACCTTGTAACCTCAGCACACAGTATCATACTAGTAGCTCCCTGTACCACCACTCATCACATGCCATCTGCCCACGTGGACCATGTTAAACCTAATCCATTTCCTTGGGAATAATTATGCTATTTCCCATTATTATATATATTTGTTTTTTTTTTAAGAAAATACCGCCAGTTCCGGATTCCCGTAGCTCTCCCTGCTTAACAGGGGAAAGCATTAGGATGCTTGCAGTAATGGTCGCCACCTCCAATGCATATGCATGAAAGTGACGGCCCTGCCAGAAACACTACAGCCTAACAACCCGCAAATGCTAAGAAGAACCGCGGAGCAAACCGGAACAGCCACATGAACCCCCAGGGAGGAATTAAAGCATCCCCAACCACTAAAACCAATGCTAAATGCCAGCAAAACAAAAAGCGGGAGAACAACCCGACATCACCACCAAACACAACCACCAGGCATACCATGAGCAGGCTGACGAGCCTCAGGCCTGCCCCCTAGACTGCATGGACCTACCTCTCCCCCCTTTGGACAATCTCTACCATGACCGGACCCCCAAAATGACCCCAAACCACCAACGATCATCCTCAGCAACACCACAGCACCAATGGACAACCAGGAAACCAAGAAACTGACAGCCACACCACCAGGTAAGCCACACCACACTCCAGTCAAGCACCACACACCACCATCCATACCTCCTATCAAACACCAACTCCAGCCCCTTCCCTAGGCTCCCTACCTCATCCTCCCTTTCCAATAAACCCTATCACTCTACCAACTCCCCTCTACCAGAGGAGAGAAGGAAAAAAAAAATATATATATATATATATATATATATATATATATATATATATACAAAATTCGTAAAAACAATGGCAGCGAGGTAACCAGGCACAACTCCTTCTTATGTTAAAACAAGAACTTTTTTATTTTAAAAATAAAACAGTAGGTAAGCGCTTTCGCTAAAATAGCTTCATCAGACCTTCAACCAAATAAATAACTATGTAATACATTTATAATACCTTTCAAAAACCCTTAACCAATCAGAATTGGCCATCAATTCAAATTAAAAGCATGTGATGTCACAATGTATCAGAACATTTAAAGTGATAAATCCAATGTTAGAAGTACACATAATAAAACATGAGTTCTTCATATTAAAGCTGTGTAGTAAAACTATAGAATAAAAATACACAACTAAATAATGTATAGTGCTGTCTCAGAAGGTATATGTACAGCGTGCATTATCCTTGGAACATAATTTATCAAAAACGCTTCTCCTAAAAAAGCATTATCATGTTAAAAATCATACTACAAATCAGGGACCAGACATAAATTTAATGCTTCCTGATATTACGTGCTTTAAGCAAGGGCTTGATGGATGCCCTTTGATTTAACCCTCTCCCTCAGTCTGCTCTGAGAGTAATAATCCAGTGAGTTTCCCTGTTCTCGATATGATTCCTAATGTCCCCCTCATGAATTTGTGTGGTAACAATCTCAATGACCCTAAATCCAAACTTATATGAGTCACCTGATGTTTTAATATGCTTGGAAAGGGCATTATGTTCAGATTGAATCCTAATGCCATAGAGATGTTCCCTTATTCTGTTCCTAAAGGGTCTGTTGGTCTTCCCCACATAAAAACAGCAGCAGCATTTGCACAAAGCTAAATAAACAATATTAGAAGTTGAGCAATCCGCCGCTTCTCTGAAATAAAATTCCCTATCCAAATCCGGATGTGAAAAACATTGGAACTATGAATAAAAGGACAGAAATTACATCTACCACATGGTTTGGTAGAAGTCATTTGATCTTCTATACCTCTGGGGTTTCTACTATAGCACAGTATTCTCTTAAGGTTCTTCTTATTCCTATATAGGAATCTCGGGCTTTGACCCACCAAATCACCTATAGAAGGATTTACTGTCAAAAGGGACCAGTTCTTCTTAAATACTTCTTTAACTTCCTTAGAATCACTAAAATAGAACATGGGTATCTTCAGATAGTTGTTCCTAAGTATAGTGTCAACTACTTGTATAGGATTTTCACGAGGTCCATAATAGGGCTGGGCTACACTTTCTCTTAACTCGCACATTTTAGAAAGGTTCCTATCAATCTCATCAGTGGTCTAACCTCTACTGCAAAGTCTCAAGGTTAGATCTTCAATTTCTTCTTGGAACCCTGTGATGGTAGGATTCAACCTGGATGCCCTCATGCCTTGGCCCTTGATCAAATTCGAAAACATGTGCTGAGGGTGCATACTAGATCTAAACAACAGGACATTCCTATAACAGGTCTTGCGAAAAACACCAGTGTTCACAAGGCCATTGTCCAGTCTCTGTATATATAAATCCAGATATTCTACTCGATCATATGAAAATGTCATGGTGAATTTTAAACAATCTAACAAACTATTCATCAGGGTATGGAATGTCATCAGTTGTTCAGTGTCACTTTCCCATAACAAAAACAAATCATCAACAAAACATCGATAGAACACAACAAGATGCTGAAACTCATGCAGTTGAAAGAGAACTGTGTTCTCGCAATGTGCTAAATACATGTTGGTGTAGCTATTGGCACATGAAGTGCCCATAGCTACACCATCATTCTGTAAGTACATATCACCATCAAAGGTGAAAACATTACACTCCAAAGCCATCTCCAAAAAGTGGCAAATCAAGTCAACTTTTTATAAATCATACTCACTATTAGATATTAAATTCTCATGTGTATGTTATATACCCAATTCATTCGGTATATTCGTAAAAAGTGATTGAACATCAAATGTTACAAATAAAACACCCTCTAAGGAGCCCTTGCTTGTAATACAATCATATAAATCCATTAAAAACTGTTTGGAATCTCTTAACACCATTCTATTTCATTCTATTACTGGCCTGAGATGGTTCTCAATAAAAATTGAGAGTGGCTCTGTAGACCATCCTCCACTGGTCACAATGGGCCTCATCTGTGGATTCAAAAGTTCTTTATGGACCTTAGGGAGGCCCTGTATAAGAGGGATCAACGAATTCTCAACATTCAGAAATTTGTAAACCTTGCTGGGAATTAACCTACTTCTCAAATCATCTAACAAAATATCAGAGATATTCTTCATGATCTGATGTACACCAGTTACTGTTAGTGATCTATAAAATCTCTGATCACTTAGCATCTCTTTCATGGATTCATTGTAGTGGGTCTTATCCATGAGAACAATAAGGTCCCCATTTGTCAGCTGGTCTAATTATAATTGATTCATTCCCTTGTAACTTCTTAAGCACATCCCTTTTACCACAACTCAAATTATCCCTCTTATATCTCTTTCTCTGAGTTATTTCCCCATCATAAAATCTAAATAATTCCTCTTCAGTCAATTTAGTATAAGCATCTACTAATGGATGATTGTGTGGTATATAGGTACTGGGTATCCTAAAGGGTTGTACATTCCCTTCACTATCTCCAAATTGTAATTTCAACATAATATTTCTACAAAAAACCTTAAGGTCCAACACTGTGTCTGAGAGTTTACTCTCACTAGTAGGGATAAAGGTTAAACCTTTATTCAAAATTTGTTCTTCTTCTAAAGATAAATCATATGTAGAAATATTCAAAACTAGCAATTCCCTGTACTTGCCCACATTTTCCTTCATGTTTGGCCTGTATTCCTCTCCTGAATGCTTGCGCTTCTGGTGGCCTCAGCTCACTGACATGGTCCGCCTGAACTCTTTGTCTATCCTGATGGGTAGAGGGAGGGGAGGGTGGGGTGCAACACCTATATTGTGTGGTGGAATACTGATAGGCCCCCTTTGAGATGTGCTATTCTCCAAGTTAACCTTAGGCCTGACTGTTCTATCTGAACATGAAGAATTCTTACTGTGCATAGTCTTATTTACCACAATATTAGGATACAAGTTTCTATCCTGAACAAGTTCATTAACATTGTTGCCATTCCCTTCATCAGCAGCTGCTGTCACTACATTATTGACAGGCTGTGAGCCTATCATGGGACCATCAATTATGGAACCACTGTTGAGTTTGGTGGAAACATGATTACTGGCATTCACATCTACAGTCCTTTCACTCAAATGTTCAGGAATGTGTCCATTCCTGGACCACATAAAGATATTCCCATTTCTGAAATCATTAATGCCACATAAAATCTTAATCTTTTTTTGCTGAGTTATCCTGCATCCAAACACTGACACACCGTCCAATAAACTTTCAATTAATGGATGAGCAATGTTCATAGAGTAATTATTTGCAATAAAATCTTGTTTAGTCTTAAGCGACTCCTTAAGCCTGGTCTCCTCTGGTCGAAAAAAGTCTATTAAAAGTTTCATGTAATTAACGCTTACTTCAAGGATCAATTTTTTGCCAGCGTGCAAGCAATTTGGGGTACTGTGTGCCTTGTGTTGGCATGTTAAATACACATAAGCCATGAGGAACAATCCCCTTCTCCAAACATGTCTCAAAGTGGTATCGCTGTAGCTGTAGCCTTTTTAATTTTAAAAAATCACGTTCCAGTTCATCGATGTACTGCTGTAACTGCTCACTATCCTGAGGCTGTTCGTTTGAACCATCCCCACAGGAAGCGACGTCCTAATGTAGGAGGGAATTCCTGTCCCTCATAAGATACTGATTGAATCTCTCAAAGGAATTTCTGCTCAATTCAGGTGGTTTATTCGGCACATAATCCAATTCAAAGGTAATGTCTTGTTGTTCCGCCATGTCCCCTTGTAGTATCGAAAAAATAAACAAATAAAAAAGATAGTCCACACGCCAAGGGATGAATACCTCGTGGCCAAGAAAATAAAAAGTCAATGATTCGTAAAAACAATGGCAGCAAGGTAACCAGGTACAACTCTTTCATCTGTTAAAACAAGAACTTTTTTATTTTAAAAAATAAAACAGGTAAGCGCTTTCGCTAAAATAGCTTCATCAGACCTTCAACCAAACAAATAACTATGTAATACATTTATAATACTTTTCAAAAACCCTTAACCAATCGGAATTGGCCATCAATTCAGCTTAAAAGCATGTGATGTTACAATGTATCAGAACATATAAAGTGATAAATCCGATGTTAGAAGTACACTTATAATAAAATAAGAGTTCTTCATATTAAAGCTGTGTAGTAAAACTATGGTATAAAAATGCACAACTAAATAATGTATAGTGCTGTCTCAGAAGGAATATATACAGTGTGCATTATCCCTGGAACATAATTTATCAAAAACACTTCTGTCCTAAAAAAGCATTATCATGTTAAAAATTATACTACAAATCAGGGACCAGACAAATGTAATACTTCCTGATTCTACGTGCTTTAAGCAAGGGCTTGATGGATGCCCTTTCATTTAACCCTCTCCCTCTGTCTGCTCTGAGAGTAATAATCCAATGGGATTCCCTGTTCTCGGTATGATTCCTAATGTCCCCCTCACGAATGTGTGGAGTAACAACCTCAATGACCCTAAATCCAAACGTATGCGAGTCACCTGATGTTTTAATATGCTTGGAAAGGGCATTATGTTCAGACTGAATCCTAAATTTGCTGAGGGTGCATACTAGATCTAAACAACAGGGCATTCCTATAATAGGTCTTGTGAAAAATCATGAGGGGGACATTAGGAATCATACCGAGAACAGGGAAACCCACTGGATTATTACTCTTAGAGCAGACAGAGGGAGAGGGTTAAATGAAAGGGCATCCATCAAGCCCTTGCTTAAAGCACGTAGAATCAGGAAGCATTAAATTTATGTCTGGTCCCTGATTTGTAGTATGATTTTTAACATGATAATGCTTTTTTAGGACAGAAGCGTTTTTGGTAAATTATGTTCCAAGGATAATGCACGCTGTATATATACCTTCTGAGACAGCACTATACATTATTTAGTTGTGCATTTTTATTCCATAGTTTTACTACACAGCTTTAATATGATGAAGAACTCTTGTTTTATTATAAGTGTACTTCTAACATCGGATCCATCACTTTAAATGTTCTGATACATTGTAACATCACATGCTTTTAAGTTGAATTGATGGCCAGTTCCGATTGGTTAAGGGTTTTTGAAAAGTATTATAAATGTATTACATAGTCATTTATTTGGTTGAAGGTCTGATGAAGCTATTTTAGTGAAAGCGCTTACCTACTCTTTTATTTTTAAAACAAAAAAGTTCTTGTTTTAACAGAAGAAGGAGTTGTGCCTGGTTACCTTGCTGCAATTGTTTTTACGAATCATTGACTTTTTATTTTCTTGGCCATGGGGTATTCATCCCTTGGTGTGCGGGCTATCTTGTTTATTTGTTTATTTTTTCGATACTTCAAGGAGACATGGCGGAACAAGACATTACCATTGAATTGGATTATGTGCCGAATAAACCACCTGAATTGAGCAGAAATGCCTTTGAGAGATTCAATCAGTATCTTATGAGGGACAGGAATTCCCTCCTACATTATGACATCGCTTCCTGTGGGGATGGTTCGAACAAACAGCCTCAGGATAGTGAGCAGTTACAGCAGTGCATCGATGAACTGGAACGTGATTTCTTAAAATTAAAAAGGCTACAGGTATAGCGATACCCCTTTGTGGAATGTTTGGAGAAGGGGATTGTTCTTCTAGGCTTACGTGTATTTAACATGCCGACACAAGGCACACAGTACCCTGAATTGCTTGCAAGCTGGCAGAAATTGAACCTTGAGGTAAGCGCTAATTACATGAAACTTTTAATAGACATTTTTCGACCAGAGGAGACAAGGCTTAAGGAGTCGCTTAAGACTAAACAAGGTTTTATTGCAAATAATTACTCTACGAACATTGCCCATCCATTAACTGAAAGTTTACTGGACAGTGTGGCAGTGTTTGGATGCAGGATAACTCAGCAAAAAAGACTAAGATTTTACGTGGCATTAATGATTTCAGAAATGGGAATATCTTTATGTGGTCCAGGAATGGACACATTCCTGAACCTTTGAGTGAAAGGACTGTATGCCAGTAATCATGTTTCCACCGAACTCAACAGTGGTTCCATAATTCATGGTCCCATGATAGGCTCACAACCTGTCAATAATACAGTGACAGCAGTTGCCGATGAAGGGAATGGCAACAATGTTAATGAACTTGTTCAGGATAGTAACTTGTATCCTAATATTGTGGTAAATAAGACTATGCACAGTAAGAATTCTTCATGTTCAGATAGAACAGTTATGCCTAAGGTTAAGTTGGAGAATAGTACATCTCAAAGGGGGTCTATCAGTATTCCACCACACAATATAGGTGTTGCACCCCACCCTCCCCTCCCTCTACCATTCAGGATAGACAAAGAGTTCAGGCGGACCAAGTCAGTGAGCCAAGGCCGCTAGAAGCGCAAGCTTTCAGGAGAGAGGAATACAGGCCAAACATGGAGGAAAATGTGGGCAAGTACAGGGAATTGCTAGTTTTGAGTATTTCTACATATGATTTATCTTTAGAAGAAGAACAAATTTTGAATAAAGGTTTAACCTTTATCCCTACTAGTGAGAGTAAACTCTCAGACACAGTGTTGGACCTTAAGGTTTTTTGTAGAAATATTATGTTGAAATTACAATTTGGAGATAGTGAAGGGAATGTACAACCCTTTAGGAAATCCAGTACCTATATGCCACACAATCATCCATTAGTAGATGCTTATACTAAATTGACTGAAGAGGAATTATTTAGATTTTATGATGGGAAAATAACTCAGAGAAAGAGATATAAGAGGGACAATTTGAGTCGTGGTGAAAGGGATGCACTTAAGAAGTTACAAGGGAATGAATCAATTATAATTAGACCAGCTGACAAAGGGGGCCTTATTGCTCTCATGGATAAGACCCATTACAATGAATCCATGAAAGAGATGCTAAGTGATCAAAAATTTTGTAGATCACTAACAGTAACTTGTGTACATCAGATCATGAAGAATATCTCTGATATTTTGTTAGATGATTTGAGAAGTGGGTTAATTCCCGGCGAGGTTTAAAAATTTCTGAATGTTGAGAATCCGTTGATTCCTCTTATACAGGGCCTCCCTAAGATCCATAAACAACTTTTGAATCCACCGATGAGGCCCATTGTGGCCAGTGGAGGATGGTCTACAGAGCCACTCTCAATTTTTATTGAGAACCATCTCAGGCCAGTAATAGAACGAAATAGAATGGTGTTAAGAGATTCCAAACAGTTTTTAATGGATTTATACGATTGTATTGTAAGCAAGGGCTCCTTAGAGGGTGTTTTATTTGTAACATTTGATGTTCAATTGCTTTTTACGAATATACCGAAAGAATTAGGTATACAACATACACATGAGTATTTAATATCTAATAGTGAGTATGATTTATTAAAAGTTGACTTGATTTGCCACTTTTTGTAGATGGTTTTGGAGTGTAATGTTTTCACCTTTGATGGTGATATGTACTTACGGAATGATGGCGTAGCTATGGGCACTTCATGTGCCAATAGCTACGCCAACATGATTTTAGCACATTGGGAGAAAGCAGTTCTCTTTCAACTGCCTGAGTTTCAGCATCATGCTGTGTTCTATCGATATTTTGTCAATGATTTGTTTTCGTTATGGGAAGGTGAGACTGAACAACTGATGGCGTTCCATACATTGATGAATAGTTTGTTAGATTGTTTAAAATTCACCATGACATTTTCATATGATCAAGTAGAATATCTGGATTTATATATATAGAGACTGGACAATGGCTTTGTGAACACTGGTGTTTTTCGCAAGACCTGTTATAGGAATGCCCTGTTGCTTAGATCTAGTATGCACCCTCAGCACATGTTTTCGAATTTGATCAAGGGCGAAGGCACGAGTGCATCCAGGTTGAATCCTACCATCACAGGGTTCCAAGAAGAAATTGAAGATCTAACCTTGAGACTTTGCAGTAGAGGTTATACCACTGATGAGATTGATAGGAACCTTTCCAAAATGTGCGAGTTAAGGGAAAGTGTAGCCCAGCCCTATTATGGACCTCGAGAAAATCCTATACAAGTAGTTGACACTACACTTAGGAACAACTATCTGAAGATACCCATGTTCTATTCTAGTGATTCTAAGGAAGTTAAAGAAGTATTTAAGAAGAACTGGTCCCTTTTGACAGTAGATCCTTCTATAGGTGATTTGGTAGGTCAAAGCCCGAGATTCCTATATAGGAATAAGAAGAACCTTAAGAGAATACTGTGTTACAGTAGAAACCCCCAGAGGTATAGAAGATCAAATGACTTCTACCAAACCATGTGGTAGATGTAATTTCTGTCCTTTTATTCATAGTTTAAATGTTTTCACACATCCGGATTTGGATAGGGAATTTTATTTCAGAGAAGCGGCAGATTGCTCAACTTCTAATGTTGTTTCTTTAGCGGTGTGCAAATGCTGCCACTGTTTTTATGTGGGGAAGACCAACAGACCCTTTAGGGACAGAATAAGGGAACATCTCTATGGCATTAGGATTCAATCTGAACATATTGCCCTTTCCAAGCATAGTAAAACATCAGGTGACTCGCATAAGTTTGGATTTAGGGTCATTGAGGTTGTTACCCCACACATTCGTGAGGGGGACATTAGGAATCATATCGAGAACAGGGAAACCCACTGGATTATTTCTCTCAGAGCAGACTGAGGGAGAGGGTTAAATGAAAGGGCATCCATCAAGCCCTTGCTCAAAGCACGTAGAATCAGGAAGCATTAAATTTATGTCTGGTCCCTGATTTGTAGTATGATTTTTAACATGATAATGCTTTTTTAGGAGAAGCGTTTTTGATAAATTATGTTCCAAGGATAATGCATGCTGTACATATACCTTCTGAGACAGCACTATACATTATTTAGTTGTGTATTTTTATTCTATAGTTTTACTAAACAGCTTTAATATGAAGAACACTTGTTTTATTATAAGTGTACTTCTAACATCGGATTTATCACTTTAAATGTTGTGATACATTGTAACATCACATGCTTTTAAGTTGAATTGATGGCCAACTCCGATTGGTGAAGGGTTTTTGAAAAGCATTATAAATGTATTACACAGTTATTTATTTGGTTGAAGGTCTGATGAAGCTATTTTAGTGAAAGCGCTTACCTAATGTTTTATTTTTAAAATAAAAAAGTTCTTATTTTAACAGAAGGAGTTGTGCCTGGTTACCTTGCTGCAATTGTTTTTTTACAAATCATTGACTTTTTATTTTCTTGGCCACGAGGTATTCATCCCTTGGCGTGCGGATATATATACATACAAATTCCACATCACTCCTCAGTCCCACCCTCACCATCCGAGGCCTACCTTAGTCCGTGATACCTAGAGTTTGTCTGGACATGAGCTAGCTGTAACACCACCAACTCACGCCAAAATGTGCCTACTTCCTCAAAGCCCTAACACTTAAGCTTACTATAAGTCCCTCCCTCCCCTACATCACTTCCCCTAAGCTCCCTTACTCTTTAGCCCTTTAAAGCCTACAGTCTAACCTACCTAACAAACACTCAACCATTAACTTCTTAAAATTATATCCCCCCACCTTTCCTACCTAAGCATGGGACCAGGACAACTTAGTTTGTCCCAAACTTCATTTCTAACAACTATAGATTGGAGGATGAATGACACCAAATCGTGTCCACAATCACAGATGGATGACCAGATAACCATGAAAGAGCTAACATATTGGCATAGAACATTATGGAAGATGAAGAGAGAAATTCTACACATATTTTGACTACGTCAGGTTGCATTCATCACTGATCACTGATTTTTCTTACTAGCATCTACCAACTAAGTAATTCTTACACTATTGCCACAAAGTCCTGGCTAACAGATTACACTTTAACATTTGCTTTGCCAGGTGAACCTAAACAGACCAATGATTCAGTTTTGAATGTTCTGACAAAATCAACTACATGCAATGCTTTAAACAGGTAAGCACACACATACACAAATGTATGTGTGCATGCGCATGTGCACACACACACACACACACACACACACACACACACACACACACACACACACACACACACACACACACACACACACACTCACATACACACACATACATGCACTACGTACGAAAAAGTACCACTATTGAAGAAGCTGTGTCATTGTTGTATAGGATATGACTATTTACAAACATTACAAATGGAAGCTGGCATTAGCCTGCTCTGAGAGACAATGCTGTTCTTAGCTAGTAGTTTATATTTAGTCATTTTATATGATACTTAACCAAAACTATGCACAATAACTTTTCCAGGTAAAAAAGTAATAAAGGGGTCAAAATAGCAAGTGTTAATACCATTTATCACATCTACTTGTACAATGAGTCCACCTCAGCTTTTCTAATAATGAACACAGGATGATAGTGGGCATTGCCTGCTTGTAGACAT
Organism: Protopterus annectens; assembly: GCF_019279795.1. NCBI lineage: Eukaryota > Metazoa > Chordata > Ceratodontiformes > Protopteridae > Protopterus > Protopterus annectens. The sequence continues at coordinate 986,643,716 of NC_056732.1, read as the reverse complement.
AGAATCAGAGTTGATATATTTAGCAGAGCTCATAAAATGAATCATAGCATTCATTTTCAATCTAGACCTTGCCATTTTCATTCTAGGCCTTGATTTAATGACAGCACTAATAACAGGCAATGTAGTGTGATCAAATTGATCTTTTTTTAAACCCTGTCATTTGCTAACCATCAAGCCCTATCTTCCCAGCCATGCAGTTCACTCATTCATTCCCCAGTGCTGAAAGCCCTTTGGTCTATTTTTTCCTCCAGGGTGCAGGATGAGTGAACTCGGCATAGTAGCTGCCATCAGTGTGTCAAGGAATGCGTCTCCAACTACCTATTCACTCCCAAAGTTGCTACTCGCAGATAGTGCATACATGCTACCACATATGCTCTGTCCCTTGTTTGTGGCATTCTGGTGACATACGGGCTCAGTAGGATCACTGCAGCAGGTGAGGCACTTACAATCCTGCTTGTGTTGTTAATGCAGTGAGCTGAGCTGCCTATCTCATCCAAGGATGGGAGAGCAAACAATGACCACTTACTGACATCCTCCCCAACCTGGCATCTGCGGGTGCAGTGCTGCTACTTGATCACAGGTCATTTTGGCCATAAACTCAGATTTATCCATTTACAACAGGAACCATACAACCACAGTTGTTCTAGGAAGCCCAGAAACCAAGTCAGTCTATGCATTCTTAGAAATGTAATTTGTCTGTAGTTGTTGATGAAAGAAGCCATCTAACACTTCAATGAAGTATGGTGTTTACACTGAACTGAATAATGAAATATATGCTGCAACTAAATACACATGCATTAAAAACTCTGATGGAACAAAGCTAATCAGTGTATGTGTGTGTGGGGGGGTGCACAGAATACTCGCTCCAAATTAATGTATTTGGTAACAACATGATATAACTAAACTTTCTGCTGCATTGAAATGATTAATAGGATGAGAATAAGGAAAGTCAGTCTGTTTTTAGTTATTTTTTAAGAAACTGAACAAACAATATGGCACAGAAAGCTATGAAGTAAGTACAATAGGCATCCGTCTTACAATCATTTACAATCAAATAAAAAAATCTGACTTATGCAGACAAGCAGAATCAAAGAGCTTAAGGACCCCAACCACAAACATAAATCCAAACTACTGCTGTTTAATTTCTGTCATGAGGGGTGCTGACGTTTTCCCAAACACAAGTGTTTGAAGTAAACAGTCTTTAAAGCTATGTTTGGAAAATGCCATTTTCATGTTCTTAATATATCACACTATAGATAAAAGAAAATGCTTGAGTTTTACTCAAACCCACATATTTTCTTTTCTCTGTTATGTGCAAACCTTGAAAATGATTTTATAATTTGTAAATGGGTGGGTGGGAATTCAGCCCTCCACATGTTTGGTATGACTACATTACCACCCACAAAAATAATTTATTTCAAAATGTATGTTTGTGATAATGTGATTAGTATTTTGTGCTCTTGGGGTGAAGACTTCTGCTTTATGTCCTAGATCTGCCATGTGACTTATTAGATCATTATAAAGAGGGGGATCCAAGACCAGAACAAGATATAAAGAAGTCAAATAGAAGATGAACATTTAAATATCTTCTAACAAGGCCAGAACCATGCATTGAGACGAAGAAGCAAAACCAAACCAAATATTGCGGAAAGTCAGCGCGGTGGTAAACAATGGGTTTAATCCAGCCCTTTTAAACTTTGAGCAAAAAGGAAAAAAAATAAAACTTTTGCATTCTTATTTAAAAGGACTCCAGACACCTGTAAAAGGCTCTTGAAGAAAAAAGTAATAAATCTGAGACATTTCTTTGCTAATGAAACAAAATGGCAGAGCAAGAACAGAAGACATTGCTTATTAAGCACTGTGTTACGCTCTGTTTACTCTCCTTTTAGATGCATTAAAGAAGCATTGAAAGGGGAAGAATTCATACTTGGCTGAGAGGAAAGCAAGGTAATTCCCAAGGCAATGCTACAGATCTTTAAATCTAGGCTAGATGAGATGACTAATCTGTCAGGAAATAATTAAAATGTGCCCATCTTATGAAACAAAAATAGACACAATATAAATCTGATACAAATCACTAAGACATGCCAATCAAACGTGCTTATTACATCTTTGCTACAGGTGCTAGAACATTCCAATTCTTTGCCCTGTGGCTTAGCAACAACAGAAAGGGATTTAATCATTTCCCATTCATGCAGACTAGGTAAAGCTCAGTGCCTCAGAGTAAACCAAAAACACCTTATACACAGTGTGTATTGTTATAATACAAGGGCAAATAGCCTGCATTGTTGCACCTGGATTAAGAAAAGAGAACAGCAGTCTGAAATTCTAAGGCATAAATAGCTAGCTGATGAATTTCATTCATTGCACAAAGCATAGCATAGCCTTTGGAAATCATTCCATGTTTTGCATGAAATGTAAGTATTAATGTCATGAAAATTTAATTCATTTCTTGTTCAGAAACTATATTATGCGCTTACTCACTGACGTCTTAATGGGCATTGCCCTCTGACAGAGATTGCAAAACTTTATATTCTGAAAAGCTGCCTGCATGTAGTGAGTTTTCACTACTTTTATCTTATTCTGAAAGGAAAACTGAAGAGCAAGTCCCTGGATACTTGGGCAGTCCTGCTTTTTGTGTTTAGGCAGCTTAATTGGATTTGCTCTATATTATGAGTATCAAAAAATGGCACCTCTTTTCTCAGCTTTGCTTCCTCTTAACAAGATGGAAGTGATGAATAATATACAACCAAAAGTCCTACACAGACACATTTCTTGAAATTCTGCAAATTTCAGAGGTACGTGAATCACTGTGCCAATTAAAAGAAAGACTACCGCTAAAAAAGCCAGCTGGCAGAAAAGAAAGTTCAGCATCACTTTCATTGTGAAGAACTGTTAGCTCAGTATACTTCAAACAAACAAAACCTAGAGATACATCATTTAACAATGGTTTGCCAATGATGCCTCTATGGAAATAACAAAAGAATGGGTCTACTTTATTTACACGAAAGCTTAAAACAGCGAATGCATATGCATCGTACCATATGCATCGAACCGAGAAACCATCGAAACACAATAAAAATGGAACTACACAACAAACAAGCCCCCCTGCACCCCCCACATCTGCCGCTACTTAAATATACCAACTCTGAGATCACACTACATTGAAGTAAATGGAAATGTCCACCTACGGAGATTTCTGTTTACAGTTTTCGACGGTTTGCACTTTCGATGCATATTTATTTATTTATTTTTATTTTACATTTGTTGACCAGGCTAGTCTAACTGGATACATGTCCATTTTCAGTAGAGGTCCGGGGAGATAAGCTCCGAGGAAGCACAAAAATATAATCACATATACAAAGATTAATTTCTTGTTAAAGACCAGGAATAATCTCAGAGTTCCAGGGAGATAAGCTCTGAGGAAGCACAAAAATATAATCACATATACAAAGATTAATTTCTTGTTAAAGACCAGGAATAATCTCAGAGTTCCAGGGAGATAAGCTCTGAGGAAGCACAAATATAATAACATATACAAGATTAAATTCATGTTAAACATTGCTAGAAAAAAGACAAGGAATAATCTCAGTGGTCATTTGTTCTTAGTGTAGTGCTAAGTAAAAAACACAACATAATACAGATGTCATTGCAATATAACATGTAAAGGATAGCAGCTGAGTTAGATAAGTTATTAGTGAGCGGGTTGGGATAAAGAAGGACAACAAAAGTATGAGCTGCAATATTCAGAATATGTGTTAAAAACAGGTTTAATTAAAGGAGTTATGAGGAGGTAATAAGGAAAGATCTAGAAAGGAATATGTTTGTTGTTACTAAGAAAAGGAACACGAATATAGAAAAGAGGAGAGTAGGTAGATCCAAGGAAGAAAGGTAATAGATCAGTCAGGTTTAGTACAAGGGCATAACCAGTGTGTTCTGAGAAAAAGTTTCAGTTTGTTTTTAAAGAGTGATATTGAGGGAACAGAGGAAAGTTCAGTAGGAAGAAGGTTCCAGGATTTTCCAGCAGTATTACAGAAAAGAGAGTCTCCAGCCCTGTTGTTAGATTTACAATTATTTACCTTTGTGACGAATGTAAGGTCTTAAGATTGTTGTAGGGGACAATGAGGGTAGATAGTATAGGGGTATCTGTAGGATGGTAAAGGGTTTTGTGGACAATGGTAAGTTGGTGGAATTTAAGCTGATTTTGTAATTCCAGCCATCCTAGTTGCTTTAGGTAAATACAGTGGTGGGTTCTGAAAGGGTTTCCTGTGGCAAATCTGGCTATGCTATTGTAGGCACTTTCCATTTTATTAAGGTTGATTTTAGAGAGGTTAGTGTATATGGGTGAGGCATAGAGGAGAGTAGAAATTAGGTGAGTGTGAGCAATAGTGATTCTTGCTGCAGGAGAGAGAAAGGGCTTGATTCTGTATAGAGAGTTTTCTGTTAACAGATTTTAAGGTATTATTAATATGGGTGTCAAAGTTAAGGTTGTTATCTATGATGATACCAAGTAGTTTGGTAGTTCAGTCTGGGGATATAAGAGTATTGTTATTGGATGTTACTGTGAGGTTTATTGGGGGGGGACTTACTAGTGGGAGTGAAAAGGAGGAGTTTAGTTTTTTTGGGGTTTAGTAGGAGACAGCATTGAGTAAACCATAGTGCAACTGTGTTAAAGACCTTTTGGGTGAGGGAGTAAAGCTCGGATATGGATGTGGCTGAGCATATAAGTGTCGAATCATCTGCATATTGTATGTATGTAGCTTGGGGGATTGCTAGGTGAAGGTCGTTGATAAATATAGAAAATAGGAGGGGTCCTAATATGGACCCTTGGGGGACCCCTTTGTTAATGGGTAGATGGGTAGATAGAATATTATGCCAAAGCATGGCCTGTTGTCTGTTTTCTAGATAGGATCGGAACCATTTTATAGCTAATGCATCTAGTGACAGAGATTTGAGGATATTTATAAGTACTTGGTGATTTACCATATCGAACGCCTTAGACAGATCTATAAACAGTGCAGAGGAAAGCCTATTAAGGTTACGTTTTTTGTTGATACAGTGAGTGAAGGAAAGAAGGGCAGTAGTAGTGCTGTGTGAGGGTCTGAAACCATGTTGTGAGTTGGAAAGTAAGTTATATTGGATTAGGTGGTCTAGCAATTGTTTATGGATGCATTTTTCCATGATCTTAGCTAGGGGAGACAGAAGGGCAATGGGACGGTAGTTGGAAAGTTCAGTGGAGTTACCTCCCTTATGAAGGGGAATAATATGGGAGACCTTCCATATGCTTGGGATGTGACCTTCAGTGATAGTTCTATTAATAAGAATGGAAATGGGGTATGCAATAGATTCGGTTCGATGCATATGCATTCGCTGTTTTAAGCTTTCACATAAATAAAGTAGACCCCAAAAGAATACCCTAGAAAACATTTTATTCAGCTCATAGTGCTTTTATGATAGCTCAATATGTTCTTTATACATGGCAAACTAATACCATTTCATATTAAAATGCATCCTGTTAGGCATTCATTACTGGTTATTTTTTACATGAGGCTGAATCTAAACAAGACAATGATGTTAACCGTGAATCAAGGTAGCTGAAGCAAGGGCAATATCTAAACAATCATACATTGGTTTGTGATTTACTGTGGAGTTGACTGGTAAGAGAAGGTTTTTATTAATTTATATTTTATTTATCACTGTTTTTTACTGTTTGTAGGTAGAAAGGGACAGCTTGTTAACAAGATTGACTTTGATTCATATTTTGTTGTTTTACCTTTAACTTCACTACTGGTTGTTAGAAAGGGATAGGTTTTAGACAGGCAAGCTCTAGCCATCTCAAGGGGCTTAAACAGCTATTAATTCACACAGACTGCAGAGAGGAAAATACAGAACATATCTAAATTATCCTACCTTGGTTGGTGATTTATTGATCTTTACTGCTAAACGGAAAGTGCGACTGGATCATGTGCAATGTAAAGGAATTACAGCTTTTGTCTGGCTTGCAGACCTTGTATGGTCAGAAGAACTTTACTGTACTTACTTTAGTATTTAGTTCTATATTGCTTGTGTGATTTTTATCAAAGAAGTTGATTTAAGTTCTCTTTGATTTCTGTGGTTACTGATTTTGATTATTCTTTGACAATATTTTATTTCTTTGAAGCTGAATATGGATTCCTTAAATGAGTATGCAATTAATAATTTGCTCATCGTCTCCTTGTCCCAATTAGGGGTCGCCACAATGGAACAATTTTCCACAGAATGATTGGCAGTGGAGTTTAGTGGTGCTGAGTTTCCAGCCCGGCACCCAACTTTCCACAGAAGGCACACACATGCAGACACTCACACCTAGGGCCAATTGAGCGAGTCCAATCCACCTACAGCATGTCTTTGGGATGGGGGAGGAAACCGGAGCACCCGGAGTCAACCCACACAACCACAGGGAGGACATGCAGACTCCACACAGAAGGCATCCCAGCTGAGAATTGAACTGCAGAACCTCTTGCTGTGAGGCAGCAATGTTAACTGCTGCACCACCGCGGCCACCCATGCAATTAATGATTTGCTAATGCACAAATATCTTGTGCAGTGTAATAAATGCTATACATATTTAAAATTAACAGTTGATAACACTGGTGTGTTTCTCGTGTCAAAATTTGGATGATTTGCTTACCATTGTTAGACGTAAATCTACACTTAATGATGATGACTGCATTTGTGCAATTGGTACGGCTTGGAGAACTATTGTTACATATATTAATGATTAGACTGGTGAGATAAATAATGTTAGGCAAAGAACAAATAGAACACATTTAGGAAATGATGCATCTATTGTCTGTAAAGATCATTCAACCCTTATGAAACAAGACGATGCCCTGACAACTTTGGAATTCTGGATGCAAGTATTCAGCAATCTGAGGATCTAGATTGTTTAGAAAGAAACAAACAAAAAAAAAGAACGAAAGGAAGAAGTTCACAACAAATAACAAGGAAGAAAAAGAAACATTAATGTCCGTAAAGTAAAGAGAATACATACTAAAAAAGGACACTGCTTTAAGTAACACAAAGGTTACAGAGAATGATATTTTTCTATTAGAAAACCTTCAGTCTACCGAAAAAAGCATAATTTTTCCAAAAGATAAGGTAGAAGAAAGAGGCAACAGGCAGGTGAAAAGGAATAAGTCAAAATTTAACGTGGAAGGATTGAAGAAAATAACTGTAAAAAAAAAAAAAAAAAAAAAAAAAAAGGAGAGAAAGACAGATGTTGACTACATAGCTCATGCTGGATGAGAATTTAATACACAGTGAAAATAGGGGAATTAATAAGACTAATGGTGATGAAGACCTATCCTTTGTAACAATTGCTAGAGCAGATATTACTGAATTAGAAGCTGAAGATTCTTCAGAGCTGGCCAGCAAAGATACTCTTGTAATTGGAGATTCAGTTATTAGGGGAACTGATACTTACATTTCCAGAGAAGATAATGAACATCAAATAGTGTTATGCTTGCCAGGAGCAAAAATAGAAGATGTGAAACAAGCCTTGGAATGCCTTAATGTAAGGAAGTATGGATCTGTTTTTATTCATGTTGGTACAAATTATGTCACCAACCAAGATTCTCTGATCTTTAGTCGGGAACTGACAGCCCTCCTAGATAGTATAGCTTGTACTGGTGTTGGTACATATTTTTCACAAATCACCTGTAGAAAGGATTGTCAGGTCACCATGAATGAAAAGATTTTTTTGGGTTAATACCTACATGGATAAAATGTCCTGTTTTAAAAAATGGAAATGTGTAGAGCATCCAAGCCTAGTTTTGGGCACACGTGCTCAGACAGGATGGTGTGCATTTGTCAAGATCAGGGAAGAGAATTTTTGCAGCAGATATTTTGCATTATTTGACAAACACTAGGCAGGATTTTTGCCAGTTCAAAAATATAACTGTTCACAGAGAGCAACATTTGATGTATCTCTGATGGTTGTAATGCTAGGAGCATTAATAATATTTTTTTTTATTGGAAAATTTGCTATGTTCCCCAAGATTGATGTTATTGTTTGTGAAACATGATTAAAGAACAATGACATGAAACCAGTTCTGTCACGATATAAATGTTTTTACTGTAACAGACATTCTAACAAAAACTCAGGTGGAGGTGTTATGATAGGGATTAAAGATAGTTATGTGACCTGTGATTATTACATGTTCAATGATAACACCAATGCTATAGACTGTGTAACTGTGACAATAAAAACAACCCTGGGACATATAACAATTTTTGGAGTGTATAGACCACCAAAGTCAAGTGCAGATGACCTAGAGGAATTCATACATTTCTTGCATGAAACACAGGAGGGAAGAATAATATTAGCTGAATACTTAACATTTACGTGAAACAGACTGGACTAATACTGATTGAACAACATTAGCAAATAAATTATTCACAACGTATAGTCAGGAACAACAATTGCTTCAGTTTATAAAAAAAACTACCAGGTGACAAAACATACTAGACATTGTTTGTGTTCCTAAAGGAACTACTATTACTTTGTCAAGTTTTTCATGAGGTTATAAATGTTAATTTGTTGCTAGATAATTCTGCCAAACTGAAATCTAAACCAATGCACAGAAGGTTAGTTGCAGATTATATGGAAAGAAAACAGTCACTATGAAAAACTAACTGGAGAGTGGTGTTCAATGAAAAAACTGCAGATGAAATGTGTAAAGTTTTGAAAGAGAAATTGTTTGAGTGCAAAAATTATGTTTTTAAGCATATTAAGTTGTATCTTCTGAGTGAGAGCATGAGTTCAACCTAGACCCTGTGTACCTAATGTTTGCAGGTTTAAAGCAAAAATATAATGGGCCTGGTGATGAATCTTTTCAGATTGGTGATGCTGGGCATAATTCTGTTAGGCATCTATTTGTATGTGGGTCATAGTAGTTTGAAAACATGAAAATATATCATATTGTTGTAGTTTATGGTGTTTTATTTTCATTTTCTCTGATCCTTAATTTTGTCTGTAAAAACTTTGTTATAAATCTCGGTACCTAACGTGATAATAATGCACATAGTGTTCTAACTTGTTAATCTCAAAATATTTGGGAATCCACATCTCTCTGCACTTATATTGGCACTACAGGTGGCATCAAAATGATTGAAATTTTTGCCGTCACATCTACATAGTACAGCACCAAAAGACAAAACACCAGTGTTCTTCTAAAGCATCACTGTATCAGTGAATATACCTCTCAACGTCTAACAGCATGGAATTTGGACAAAGCCACAAACAATGGGGGAACAAAGAGTCAGAAAATAGGAACTCTCCTTAAATTTTGCTATGACAAACTTAGGAAGCTGATAGAATAACAGGTTTGGCACTAGCATTTTCAGAAGGTTATAAAGTCATGAGCACACATTTGGTCATTAATTTTGGGTTGGGTTGTCCAGATTTCAACCTTCAATGTTTTGCCAGTGATTGCCAGAAAGCCACAGTTTTGTGAGAAACACACCTAAAGTATGAGGCAAAGATCTGGATATTTTCCGTGGGTTTGTACAGTTGAGCGGTACGATGGCACTGCATAATAGTTTCAGTCTGATGGGCTGATAGTGCGGAAGTCTAGAAAAGCCATAAGGCAGTTTGGAACTTAGGTAGGGTAAGCAGAGTGTGGGCTAGGAGGTGGGTGAATTAATTTCAAACACAACATGTGGGAATTGACTCAGACCTGGACCCCCTGGAATACCTGTGCCTGCCACAGTGAAGTTGCTGTTGTAGTTTCCGCAGAATGTATGCATGTGTTTGTTTATTTATTTGTTTTACATACCTGTACATAGGCAAGTACAATCACGAGACGTAATGCAGGATGCTGGCTAGGTAATGTCTGGGTTTTTGGAGATTGGTGTACTAGTTAAGGTGTTTACTTTGCAAACATGAGGTGCAGGGATTGCTTTTTACCTCTGAAAAGGAAATTGTTCAGGCTTAAAAGGCCCTCAAGGAAAGTTAGTCTACTACATATCAATGAACATGTTTTAATGTCTTACAATAATTTTTCAAGAGCAATGAATAGAAATATCAGTGATTGTTCAGTGCACCCCCCTCCCTATCTTTTTCTTTTTTCCAGGCTAACATACGGCCAGAGGGTGAGACAATTATCAGTCTCTGATAGGAGGGTTAGTTGCAGTTCATAGTTATTAGCCTGCCTCACCATCATCAATAGTGAGGACCTTGGGGTAGTGCAAAGCATGGTAGCTATTAATTAATTATAAAATTGGATTTTGTATAAGGGGTTGGAGGGGACATGTTTTAAATATGGTCGTTATTAAACTAAACAGTGGACATGTCCTTGTGATCTTCATGTGTGCATTTTGGGGTAGAAATCAGGGTGGGAATGAACTGGTGTGATGTATACATGAATCATTTTTAGGACTTGATAGGTCCACATTGTTAAGTATGAGAGGTACAGTTTGAGTTGTCCAGGACTTTGCCACTTTCAATAGAGAATGAATTTGTAGAGAAGTTAAAGTTGTCTTTTATTTTGCAGATGGTTGAAGCACAGAGTCTGCATTAGCTGGTGGGCTGAGGGAAGTGGACTCGACTCGACAAGTGAGGGATGCTGCTGCAGTGGATGTTCTGGCCACTGGACCAGTGCGCAATGTGGTCACAGGTAATGATATACTAATAGGTGCTCATTTAGCTATGTCAGAGTTGCTACTGTTTGGGAGTAGTGTGGGGACAGGTGAGAAACAGGTACATCAAGGGCAGAATGTAGCAGGTGTTGTGGCTGAAGAATGGCAGAGGTTTGGGGCCCCCTTTTTAGTGAAGGGGGACAGTTTCACAAGGAGGCTTTTGGTGATGAAGAGGGGTTAGGTTTGATTATGGAGAGTCTGGCACCATCTACAGATGGGGTCAAGTAACAACAGCATGAGGTTGGGTCGGACTTTGGATTCTGGCTGGGTGATTGGTTAGATAAGCAGACTCTGGGGCAAGGGTGGGGTTGTCTTTTGACCATCTCACATAGCGCATTTAGTTAAAGGAAAGACCTGGAAGGGGGAGTTTGTCGCTATTTTAATTTAATTGATGTGGATGGGGTTCAGCATTTGATGGAATCAGAAATCACAAAAAGTAAAGACTTTTGGTGACATTAGTGGCAATGGGGCAGAGGAGGATAGGTAGGCTGTGGCCAAGGACATGAGACAACTATGTGTTGGGCTTCATTTATTTCATGGCTGTTTGGTTGGAGAAGGATACCGCCTTTAGCCTTACCACTTTTGGCTTATTTTCTCACGATCTATGAGGGACAGTGTCTATGGGCAGGGAATGTCTTGTTGTGTCACGATCAGAGGTTTTGGAATTGGAAGGTGGTGGATCAGTAACCACGTTGGGATGTGAGACTTCCTGACATTTGGCTAGCCTATGGTTGATAGACTGTTAGTGGGGGGTTAAGTTAAGGGTTATGGGAATGGGGTATGCTGGGCCTTTAATTTGGCATGATGCTCACAGGTGGTGGGTAGGATTTTGCACACCTGTTTGAAATGTGCAGGTATGCATTCAGTTATGCAGGTGGCAGGTGAGAAGGTACGTTGGTTAATCTGAGTTCACAGTAGCCTGAATTGGGTGGGTTACTTTTATTGTTTTCTGGATTTCAGGGTAGTTGGGGTAAGGGAATTTTCAGACGTGGAGTAGGGGAGTGTCCTTTCATGGGTCAATGGGAATGCCGGGGTATGCATTTTCCCATTAACATACAGGTATTGTGTCAGCTGCTCATGCAGTTTCCTACTTCAGCACTTCCAATTGCTTCAGCAGTTCCAGTCGAATTAATAGATGGGTCTTCTGATTGATTTTTCTATTAAATCAGGGGAGGGGCATCAATTTGTAAGAACCTGTGTTCTTTGCTGAGGTTGGAAGAGATTTTGGAAGGCTTCCTACTTCAGCACTTCCAATTGCTTCAGCAGTTCCAGTCGAATTAATAGATGGGTTTTCTGAGGGATTTTCTATTAAATCAGGGGAGGGGCATCAATTTGTAGGAACCTGTGTCAATGGGAAGGCCGGGGTATGCATTTTCCCATTAACGTACAGGTATTGTGTCAGCTGCTCATGCAGTTTCCTACTTCAGCACTTCCAATTGCTTCAGCAGTTCCAGTTGAATTAATAGATGGGTCTTCTGATGGATTTTCTATTAAATCAGGGGAGGTGCATCAATTTGTAGGAACCTGTGTTCTTTGCTGAGGTTGGAAGAGATTTTGGAAGGCTTGGTGGAGGAGCTTTATATTATAGGTTTATAGATTAGTACTAGGCTAACTGCTCTTGTGGGCCATTTTAAGCCTAGCCAATTACCCCATGTGAGAATCAAACCCTGCACTTTGTGTCTACAAGGTAAATGCCTTAACCTTTATGCCAACCCTCCCACTATCTGGTGGGTAGATTATTGGGTCTAATTGATATTCTTCCCTTTAACAGCTTTAAGGTTGCTCTGTTGGGGTTGGTTCTTAAGAAGTCAGCAGGGAATTTCATATGATTCACCACTGGTCTTATCCTGAGGGAATTCTGTGTATAATTTTATTTCAGGAGATGATACAAAAGTCAGTTATGCATCTTTGGATGATACAGTGCAGGCAATCCGGGAGCTTAAGGACCCATGTTTGGTGAAGATAGATATTGACTCAGTTTTTCGCTTATTAACAGTTTGAGATGAAGAGTGGTCATTGTTTGGCGGGGGGGGGGGGTTGGATAGGTTTTACTTTGATAAGGCTATCAGGCTACGTTGATAGGATGTTTGGTGGGCTGTGCTACTTTGAGAGGTTTAACACTGCTTTCCATTGGATTTGGCAGCAATGGGGGGGGGGGGTAGCCAGAAGGCGGTATGTTATCTGGATGTCTTCTTAAGAGTAGGTGAAAGGTTTGATGGACTATTGGGAGGTATGCATGTGTTTTTGGGGATGTGTGAGGAACTGGGTGTTCTGTTAGCCAGGCAGCAGTTCGAAGATTCAAGCAAGGCATTGTTGTCTGGGATTGCTAGTGGATGCAGCACATGGTCTGTTTTGTCTACCAGATCCAAGGTAAAATGTCATAGGGTTAGGTTAATAAGTTGGAGAATGCTGATTTAGCATTGTGATTGTCTTTTTGGAAGCAGTTTAATGGTATGGCTTTTTGTAAGGCTGATTGGGTTATTCAAGGGGAATTGCAATTGTTTACAGATGCAGTGGAATGTATTGGGATGGGGGGCTTATTTTGGGAGGAATGGTTGTGGCTCATTGGCCAGCAGGTTCCAATTTGGCTGGAATTGCAGGTCTAGCAGGAGAAGTCAAAAGGAAAAAAGGGTTATTTGTCATTCAGTCAATATGGCAGTGGTGTGAATGCTGGTGTTCCCAGACGAGATGTGTTAGGTTGGCTTGGAATGAGAAGATGATTGGTACAGGAATCCCGGGCAACTTTTAAAAGGAGGCATATGGCAGGGCATTGCAAGATTTTGTTAACTTTGTGTTGCAGCTGCCTGAGGATGAAGGAGTTTGGTGGGAAGGAGTGTTGTTGAAATATTTGATTCAGGCTTAGGAACAAGGTAAGGCAGTTCAGTGCATCAAGGCAGACTTAGCTGTGGTTAGTATAGTTGCACGGGTTGCAGGGTTACATGACTTTACTAAATCTTGGACTGTGGTTCGTATGTTGAAGTGTTAGGGCAGGGTTGATAGTGTGAAGACTGAGAGATGATAGCCATTGAGATATGTATATGCTAGGGCATTGTAATATCAATGACAGGGATCTGTTTTGGTACAGAGAGGATGGAGTACACCTGAGTGAAAAGGTTTGCTGAAGGTTTTGAAATGAATGAGGGGTAACAGCCTGTGTCAGGCTGGTTGGTGGAGAACAGGGGCATGATAGTCCCTCTTCTTTTCCCCCTCTGGTATTGGATGTTTAATTCAATGAGTTGGGGAATGAAAGTGCGTGATGGGACACTGCCTGATAAGTAAAAGAAAGTGAGTGGCAGTGAGGATGTTGCTTGATAAGTAAAAATAAACAAGCGGAGTAGAAGATGCTGCTTGTTTGGTTAGGGTGAGTGGGGCTACACTGCCATAATAAATGGTTATATGGACGTTTGTGCTGTGATCAATAAATTAAAATGTTCTTCAATAAAGTTAAGTTTAAGGAAGTTTAATAAAGGTCATCAAATGTCATTTGGTGTGGTGTGTTTATTGAAGGGCACCAGGACAAATGGACAAAATAATCATGTGGATAAGGCCATCAGAAATATATATTTTTTGTGAAAGTGATCTCATGGTGTGGCCAGTGTTTGGGTGTGTCCTAAGGCTGCTCAGTTTACTGAGAAACAAATTGCTGTCACTTTTAAAATTAAAGCTGCTTTATCATAGTGAGTTGAATGGTAATGGTATATTAAACTTTCATGAACAGAGTGACTACAATGGATATTGTTGAAAGTGAAGAAAATTAGATTTTCTAAAGAAAACACGAAGGGTACAACTGATTGCATGATAATGGCTTGATATGGAAATTATGAGTATGATGAAAATATAGTAATGCATTATACACCTATGTATGAAAGATGTTGGAATTGCTTTGGAAGGGATTATTCATAACTTAAGGCATTTATCTAACCTATTAGTTGGATATGCCAGACAACTGGGATTGTGAAAAGCTGATAAACAATGTGGCATCATTTAACCACTAAAACCAGAGGCTTGCAAAGACTGGCATAAAGTTATTGTAACATTTCACCAGATAGTATATATAAAGAACAGTAATTAGTTTCGTTGTATGACAGAGCTAGAAGGAGAATTCTGAGTCTGAGTGGAGTATTAGAAAGCAAAGGAGGTACAGATGGTTTGGATTCTGATATGGTGCTTTGACCTGCTATACCAAGACATCACTGGATGGTGAGATAGAGAGTTTATAGGTTGCCTATATCTCCAGCTGATCAAAAGTATGATATCCATAGGATAATTTAGGCCCAACTTACTTTATAGCATGCAGAACTGCAGGTTTTATGGCAATTATGGCATCCAGAAGTGAGCTGCACAGTGGAAGATGACCTGTTTTTATAAATCTTGGCATTTCTGAAACTATAGTTCAACACAGGCTACAGTTGAAACAAATGATTAAAGGATGCCAGCATTAAGTATAACTTGACTTTCCAACATCTGTTTTGAAAGTTTTTTTTTCAAATGTGATGTAGCTGTTTCCTGCCACAAAAGGGTATACATATCTATGTAATTGTTTGGCTTGAACAGTTAGGTTGCTACTGATTATATGTTTAGACTGAATAGTCATGTTGTCACTGATTAGATATGGACTCATTATACAGACTGTATTTATTGATTTTCCAGTGAAAAGCACAGAAACATAAGTGTGTCATTTTGTTATTGATATTATATGAGTTTTATTTCTTGGTGACATTTGTATAATGACTAGTGAAATATTGCAGATTTCAATCATTTAAACGTGGTAATAACTGATGATGTCCATGTGTGGTTGGATTGTTGCCACTGTTTTTATAGAACATTAACAAGAGATATGTGGTAGATACTTACAAGTGGGGAAACTACAAAGTAAGAAGTCTGTTGTTTTCTTAGACATTGTCTGCTGTCATTACTTTAGTATAGCCAGTATTACATGAACACTACAAGGGGGTTTATGGAATCTATAGTTATACAGTTATTGATGTATTTCATGTAATACTTTAAAAGTTTTGCAAAAAATATAAATATTGATTAAATTATTATCAGTGTTAGTCTTTTCTTAGCATGGTTGCTCATGTTGAATTTATTGTTTAATATTTCTGCCTAGAAGTTTCTACTGACATAACTCAATGGATTTTAGTAAGCAAAGAGGTGTTGTTTAAGATTTTAAGGCAATGATGTTATTTTGAGTACTTCTGCAGTACTTCAGCTTATACTGATATACTTCACTGGAGTCTAGTGAAAAGATTTTAGGGCACTATTATCAATGTTCACGAATAATGTTTTTATTCGTAAGACCTGAAGTTGTGATTTTGCATTTCAAAACTGAAATTTAGAATGTGCTTGCACAAATGTAAAACTTATTTACTTTAAGTAGGTTTGTGTCCAGAAATGGTAACCATTTGAAATGTTGGGACCTGCTAGACAAGTCCCAAAATATGGAGACTGAATGGCCAAAAGATTAGAGTTGTATATACCACGTCTGAGATGCCATTTTTGGGAATATTCTCATTTCTCCAAAGTATGACAATCTTGGAGTTGGTATATATAAGTCTGGGGACTGTTGGGGGGCTTGCTCTTCACATTGAGGACTCCCTGCAGAAAGAAGTTTTCAGGAGGAGAGTGATCTTCAAGATTAATTTCTCTATTGTGTTTTCAGTCTTTTATTCCAGCATGTTGGTACTTGGCATTTCAAGTGCCAACATATCAAAAGGAAGCCTCTAGAAATACTTAGGTCTGTAGCTGTTCAATGCCTTCAAGCAGAATGATAGTTGATAGTTACTGTACTTTGAATGCTTTGTAATGTAGTCATCCTTTTCATTGCATAGATTAGCAAACTGGACTAGTTTTATACAAAGATACCTGACCTGTGCATATTGATATACATAATCTAAGCTGAAATATGAGTATTGCTGATGCAGTAAATGTTATCTCCTGCTCCTCCACAAATGTTCACCAGCACTCCTTCCAGTACCATTTCTCTTCTTCCACTGCAGTTATTATCTTTGCTTCTCTTTCAGTTTTTATTAATGCTTACTTTGTCCTTAATGCTACTCTGTCTACACTGTTTGTCCATATTTTGCTTTCTATCCTGGTCTGTTCTCCTTCCAAATGATTTCCTCCTCATCATGCCCTTTTCCCACCCATGCTGTCTCGTGATTTCCCCCCAGCTGCTGCTTGATTCCATCCCACAAGTGCATTCCCGATTCTGTCTTCTCTAGAGTATTCATCACTGTCTTTTCTATCAGTTTTTAGAATAGTTACTTCCTTTCTTGATCTTTCCACTCATACTTCACTCATCTATCAATTTTTGTAAGAATTGCCTCCGTTTTGGTGTTTTCACTCGTAGCTCACACATCTCTATGCCAACCCTGCCTTTATTCTCTCTTTGTCATTAGTGTGATTGCTACCACTGCATGAAATGATGTGCATCTCTCCTGGATTTATATATTTTCCACCATTGTTTTCAGTTTCTTTTTTCCCTAGTAACCTGTCTAGTCTACAGGTTTCACTCCAGAAGTTTCTGATAAATGTGTACTCCCCCTTTTCAAGGTATATTTCCCTCCATATACCTTTACACTCTCTTTTTTTTCATGTTAATTTCTAACTCTGGTTTCATCTTTATACTTTCATCTCTCTTCTTTCCAAACATTCTGCCTTTCTTGGGATTTACTGTATCACTGAAGCCCCACATGACTGCCAGTAACTATTCCAAAAATGACACTCATCTTGTTCAGAAAAACCTTATGGTATTTTTCATGTACCACTGTAATGTGTCTCTGGTGAGTATATGAAGACATGGATCTCTGTTCAGAATGGTTGTCTTGCAGACTGTATGGTGACATGTGGGGGGGCACACCTTCCACAGACAGTCTGCACCAGCTTCTTGTTTAGGTATCTTTGATGTCCTGTCTCTGCAGCCTGGCCATCTGCCATACTGGTCATCTCCTGGCTACAGGACACATTTGCAGGTCATCCCCTATCCCCACCTGTGAGACTGTATTTACATAATCTTTAATGTGTATATTCTGCAATTGTATATCCTTTTTTTCTTCTTCTTGAAGGCCCTTGCTGTATGTTGCAGACAAACAAATGGTGTCTTCCATCAACTCCTGTTGTCACCATTTATTTCTGTTTGACACAATATGTAGTTTTGTGGCATTGGGTGTAGGTTCATTGATGTTGCTATTTTAATATGCTATCTCACCTTAGTATATATGCTTACTGGCTATTTTTATAAAATCACTAACAATGTATGCTTGATGTAACTCTTGCTATGTGTATTCCTCTATGCATAACATTCTTTCCCTTAAGACCCTCTTAGTTTCCCTACATAATAGGCCATGCAGAATTTACACACAACTATAAAAGCAGCACTCCTTTTACTGCAGCCACAATCAGTGGTGGATTATAATAGGGACAATTTGGGTATTTGTCTGGGCCTATAGCTCCAGTGTGTGTGGGGGGAGTGGGGGTTGGGTAAAGCCAGTTAAGAAAATAGCTTTTTTTAGGTTTCCTAATGTTCAGCATATAAGCTAACTCATTTTAGTTATATTGACATGCTGCTGATAACAAGCGATTGACCATCTGTTAAAAACTAAACCTTTCTTTAAAAAATGCTAAATGACAGGCACCATGAGTATTTACCTTTATTTATTCATGGTTCCTGTCATTTGAAGATGTCATTGCCCCAGTAGTCAAATCTATGATTCAAAGAAATACAACTTCAGTAAACAGGTTATGTAAAACCCTAGCTTCATACAGGAACCAACTAGGTTTACTAAATGCTGCATTAAATAAACCACTATTATGATCTGCTCAATTAAAGAAGATTTGAGATGTGTTTCTTTTAACGGGTCAGTGCCTTATCTTGTCTATGTCATTCTCACCACTTGTAATAAAATCTTACCTCTAATATCTGCATTACAATCCTGAGAAGAGATACTCACAAAATTCACAAAATAAGAAGTGAACTTACCTGTTGTTACTGTTGTCGCTCATCTTGTGTATATTCAAGAAGACGATAAGGCTGGGTGTTCATTTAAGCAGTTTATTACACACAAACATCAGCATGGAGAATGGTAACATTAAACTTAAATTAAACATTAAACATAAACAAATGAACTAACTGACAGACTACTACATACATGCATGCTTACACCTCGGTTGGCACTCTTGCTTGTACGTACTCAGTACTTATATGCACGTGCCCATTGACTGGAATAGCACTTAAAGGAGCATATGCACTCTGATCTACATCCTCCCTCTTTGACTAGCTGGTCATGCAGATAAACAATGACAATCGTATGAGCATGCAAAGTATACAAATATATACAAATAACAATCATGTCCAGGTTACTGTGTATTTGGGAGTAGGTCTTGAGATACGACCTGAACTCATAATGCAATAACTAGAAATGGGTTTAGCAACAGGGACAGACATAGAGAAATGCTCTTCTTGAGGACTTTCAGGGATACTTTTAGGAACATAAATAAATAAATATATAATATACACAATATTAATAATAAATATATACAAATAACAATCATGTCCAGGTTGCTGTGTATTTGGGACTAGGTCTTGAGATACAACCTGACCTCATAATGTAATAACTAGAAGTGGGTTTAGCAGTAAGGACAGTCACTGGGGAATGCTCTTCTTGAGGACTTTCAGGGATACTTTCAGGAACAGGAACAGGCAACGAAATGTTCTCTGGAACTGGAACATTGGACAAATCACTCTGAGAAATGGAGACTTTGCTACAAGGAAAATGTTGCAACACTGGCTTGGACACCGGGAGTAAATGCTTCCAATTCTGCCGAAATTCCATATCTTGCGACTCAACAATGTATGATCTTGGTTCTTCACACAAATGTTTCACAAGTCCTTTTCAGTCAAATCCTTTTGCTGTCCGGATCCTCACTATCTCGCCTTCTTTTAACAGATACAGAGGTTTGCTGGTTTTATCATAGTAGGACTTTTGGGAAAAACACTTCTTTAGGAGTTGAGCTTTTACTGCTTTGTTGTTTTTAGTGCTTGGAAGCAATAAATTCTTACTGATTGGCAGTATCGTTCTGGTTTGTCTCGACCTTAACCTCTGGGCAGGTGAAGCAAGAATATTGTTTCACGGTATGTTTCTGAGATTAAGCAATTTAGAAAAACATCAATATTGTCACATTTAGACTTTTCCAAGAGCTGTTTTACACTTTGAACTGCACGTTCTGCCAAGCCATTTAACTGTGGGTATTCAGGACTACTCGTAACATGAACAAAGACCCATGTTTCTGCAAATCTTGTGAACTGCTGACTTTTAAACTATGCACTATTGTCAGAAATTACTCTGTGCAGACTACCATGGACAGAAAAATGTCTCTTCAGTTTATTAATGACAGTATTGGACGTCAGATTAGGAAGTAGGTCAATGTTGAACCAGTTAGAGTAAGAGCCTAGTAATACCAAGTAATGTTGACCATTCTATTTGAAAATGTCTATAGCTACTGACAACCAAGGTAGTTCAAGAATCTGGCTTAGCTGAAGTGGCTCTTTTTGCTGATGCAATTTAGTACTATTACAAACAGAACAAGCTGAAGTTCTTTCTCAATGTCTCTTGACATAGAAGGCCAAAATACTGGTCCTCTCACCCTTATTTTGGTAAAATCAGTTCCTGGGTGGCCACAATGCAAGATCTTAATATACTCTTGTTGCAAGTTTTTTTAGAAAAATCACTTTTGGACCTTTCATGATAATACCATCTTACATCAAAATCTCATCTCTGTAAGGAAAATACTGCTGCACATCTGATAGCAAACAAGATAGCTTTGATGGCCATCCTTGACTGATAAAGTGATTGAGCTTCTGGAAAACTGGATCTGAAGCTGTGTGAGTTCTAAGCTCATCAAGACACGTGGAAGAAAAATTTCTAACTTCCATGACTTCAAAATCAGGGTTCCATTTTCGTACTGTTCAGTGTTTTTTTTTCTGGGCACTCTGGATAAAGTATCAGCAAGATGAAGAAGATTGCCTTTTGTATAAACCAAGTGAAAATTGTACTTTTGCAATTTTAACATCATGAGTTGCAATCTCACAGGAGCTGTGTGCATTGGCTTTTTTAAAATAGTGACCAAAGGTCAGTGTGGTCAGTCACAGTTTGAAAAGGTCAACCATAAATATAATCATGGAACTTCGAACATGCAAACACAATTGCCAAGAGCTTTTTCTCTATCTGAACGTACTGCATGTCAGTTAGGGTTAAAGTTCTGGATGCACAGGCTACTCCCTCTTGAAGAAAGACTGCACCAAGACCAAACTTTGAAGCATCACAAGAAAGAATTACAGGTTTGTGAACATCATAATATCTTAAAGTGAGTGGACTGGCAGTTCTGTTTCAGGACATCAAATGCTCTTTAGTGTTGTTCTAACCAGGACCAAGTTACATCTTTGCATGTCAGCTCTCTTAGTGGTGCTGAAAGGTCACTCAAATCTGGAATGAACTTGCCCAAATAGTTGACCATGCCGAGAAAACATTGTAAGGAGGTCACATTATCTGGAGCTGGCATCTCAAGAATTGCAGTTTTTCTTAGAAGGATCTTATCATAAGCCTGTACTAGTAAACAAATGACATACATAAGTAACTTCTTTTTACCAGAACTTGCATTTCTGAGGATTTAGTTTAAGATTCACTTCACAAGCATGTTCCAGAACTTTCTTGAGGTTTCTATTGTGCTCAGCTTCACCATTGCCTCCTACAAGAATATAATATATTATAATAGCACGTGGATCCTGAATTCACTCCTCTGTATCGTGCAATGAGCACCCTTCTGCACTCATTGTTTCCATAGCAAGGACAGGTTTTATGGGGTTGGGTTGCTAGCCTGAGGCCCAAAACTCCTCAGAGGATGCGCCACACACTCACATCTAGGGCCAATTCCAATCCACCTACTGCATATCTTTGGAATGTGGGAGGAAACCAGAGCAAACCCACATGAACACAGGGTGGACATGCAGACTCTGCAGAGAAAGCACCCCAACCGAGAATTTAACTGGAGAACCTCTTGCTGTGAGGCAACAGCGGAAACCGCTACACTACTGCACCATCCAGCACATAGATAGGCAGAAAAAAATTGCTCCATTGCACGTTGAAAGACTTCACTGTCAGAATTTATCCCAAATGGCATCCTCAAAAATCTGTATCTTCCAAATGGTGTACCAAAAGGGTTAAGCAATGAAGATTTTCGGTCAAGTAAAATTTGCCAAAATGAACTTTTTGCATCTAAGGCAGAAAAAACAGTGGCATTTGGCATAAGAGCAGCAACTTCTTTGACTGTATGCATTGGATGATGAGTTTGTTTAAGTGCTTTGTTCAAGTCTTTTGGGTCAATACATATTCTAATATCATCTGAGCTTTTCTTATAAGCTACCACCATGGAGGATACCCATTCAGTTGGTTCTTCTACTGGACATATTACACCTAAATACACCATTCTGTCTAGCTCAGCTTTAACTCTGCCTTGCAAGGCTACTGGAACTTTCCTTACTGGGTGATTACTGGGCGTACTTCAGGGTGTAACGTCATGGAGTACACAACTGGGTTTTTGCCTAACTTGTCTTCAAAAAGATCAGCATAGTCAGAAAACATAGTTTCTGGGAAATTTTCATTCTCACACATGCTTACATGGTGGGCATCTGCATTAAATGAAAACAGTCCCATTTTTGAGCTGTCTCTGAGGCTTAACAATGACTACACCTGCCTTTT
Organism: Protopterus annectens; assembly: GCF_019279795.1. Lineage (NCBI taxonomy): Eukaryota > Metazoa > Chordata > Ceratodontiformes > Protopteridae > Protopterus > Protopterus annectens. The sequence continues at coordinate 986,621,280 of NC_056732.1, read as the reverse complement.
GATGTAAAATTGCAAGTCATAGCTGTTCCCAGCAGAGTTACATGAAAACACTACTGAGCCTTCGGTTTGAATTTCTTCATCACCATAAGCAACAAGCTTTACACACTTTGCCAGATCAAGCTTCTCACTAGCACTTACTATGGCAAACATTTCTGCTGACATAACATTGCACTTTGAGCCAGTATCAACTTTGAGCTCTACAGGTCTCTCATTAAATCAGAACAGTAAATAATACTTTATTCTTTGCCCACAAATCTACTGCATTGACTGTTTCACCAAGCACAGACACACCCTCAACATACAAAAGTAGGGTCACAGCTTTCTAGTTGATCAACTTGCCTCTTTGAATACTCTCTTTTTATAAAAGAATGAGCCTCATTTGATTTACAAAGACTTTTGAAATGATTCCACTTTTTACATTTGTAGTACTGTTGACCAAAAGCTAAGCACTTTTCTCTTTTAGGTTCATGATTACCTCCACAATTACAACAGCTGCCCTTGAGGCTTGCCAACATTTTGCTGACTCACCCCTGCGCTTCACTGAGCATGCTCTAGATTTTACTGGAGCTGCCCACCCTGGAACTTGCTAGAAAGGCTGTGGGTTTCACTGAAGCTGCCCCACCATTGGGCCTGTATCTTTTAACCATGTGCTGCACATTATCAACAGTAGCACTGTAGGCACTGAAAGCATGCATTTCTCATTTGTAAGCATATTCATGTGCTTTCCTGTGGGCTCATATAATCTCCGTGGTCTTGTTCAAAGTTAAATATCTGTAATGAAGCAAAATCTTTCTCACTGCATCATCTTTAATACCACACACAAGCCTTTCTTATATCAGTTCATCTCTATAATCACCAAATCTCCATGTTTTTGCCTTGTTTCTCAAGTCAGTTATATATGCTGCAAAAGTTTGGCTTTTGATCACTTGTGTGAAATATGTGTCTTTCCATTGGTAATATTCATTTGGAGGTAACACACTTCTCTAAGTTTATGTTTTAAGTACTCAGAGTCTTCCCAAGTTTCAGCCGGTACCATTATATGGTGGTCCCCCTCCCCTGCATACACAGTTGGGGAATACACAAATGAACGCTCCCTTACAATGGCTTCTGAACCAGCTAGATTAAGCAGAATAAATGCTTTTGTGCATGTGTCTTTGTCTGAAAAAGTAGCCTGAATGAAAATATTGTACACTTGCTCAAACACTCTCCAGTTTTCAGCAATATTATTATCAAATACCAGTAGAGCAGGTCTGCAAAATCCTTTTGTCATGCCAACAAAATGCCCTTGTAATTATGTATAAATACACATCAGGTACTTAAAAAATATATATTCAGCTGTACCATAAACTCTATGAAATGCCCATTTTCTACAAATTAACATTATTGTAATACTGCACAAACTTGCGAATACTTTGCACACTTATATATCTTGAATAGCTTTAGTTAATATGAAAAAGAAGCACATAGTGAAAAAATAATGTTTTCTCTTTTTTGTACATTTTATGCAATTCAGAAGTTATTTCAAGCATTTTTGTAAGCATTTTGAGTACTTTTATCAATATATAATAATATCAAACATTTTGTTTTATTAGAAAGCCATTTTGAATGGTTTTAAGGCTTTGTTTTATATCCATTGAGTAAAAAAATCATTTAAGTGAGTTTTAGTACCTGAATTTGTTTTCTGGCCTGTTTGTGAGTCATTTGAGCAGGGATGATCCACTCCTGAATATTCCTCCAACTGTAACTCCCTGCCTCATGGTCTTGAAGAAAAAGGTTTATTCTGGGTCCCATTCTGACACCATGTCACTCATCTCATGTATATTCAATAAGACAATGAGGCTGGGTGTTCATTTAAGTAGTTTATTACACACAAACATATCAGGATGGAGAATGCTAACATTAAACTTAAACATACTAACTAACTGGCTGACTACTACACAGATGCATACTTACACCTTGGTTGCTCACTATAAAATGGCACTCTTGCTTGCACATGCTTACTACTTATATGCACTTGCCCATAGACTGGAATGGCTCTTAAAGGAACATACACACTCTGATCTACAACTGTGACCATAGTAATTGAAGTAATGACAGCATTTCAAGTTTGTTACCATGTATTACAAAAAGCTACTGGAGCTCATCAAAAAACACCTCACTGAATTGGAGTTGTTGAGCTCCCCACTAATAGATAGACTGAGCATTTCAGCAATCACTGGAATATGTCAGGTTTTACAAACAAGATGTAATGATACTAACTGTAACTTAATCACAGGTGTAGCTGCTACTGAGCTATTATATTTCCTTGGGAAAAAGTAGTGATGGGCATAGCTATCCCTCTTCCCCAGGAAACAAAGGGCAGTACCTCCTCAACCATTCCATCTCCCAACTAAAACACTTAAATGAAACTAACATTTCTCCCAAGACTGCAAAAATGTAAGTTTGGAATTACTGTATTAGTCTATTTTCATTAACTGAATTTTGTATAATACACTGTAACGTCACTAAAGTGCTCTCTTTATTTCAGGTTCACAAATATATATATATATATATATATATATATATATATATATATATATACATATATATATATATATATATATGAGGTGATTTCAGTAGATCAAATTAACACAACACTGAAATGCACAATATCAAGATGAGAATGCAGAAAAGGCATATCAGTGAAAATGCAAAAGAGCAAAACTCAAAACATTGTATATTATACAATATGTGAAGTACTACCTAGATGCTAAAAATTAAGTGAACTCATCTAGCATCTCGTACTTTAGGGAAACTGGGTCCCATTCAGAAGCTTGACTCCACAGAAAGTCCAACCTAATATGGCTGAAACAAGGTACCAAAAAAGCAGAAAACAAACCAGCGAACAAAGCTCCAGTCCACCAAGAACACAAGCCCAAAGCACAGTTTAGAGTGCATAACATATGCTTCTGATGTGCAAACAATTGTTCATTGCAATTTTAAGGGTAAATGCAACAGCAGGCGAGGTTATTGTGTCTGTCTTTTTAACTAAGCTTTTCCAATTAAGCTTACTAATTAAGTAATTAGTAACTCCTTTAAAAAGGGAGGTACTTTTTGTATTCTTTTAAAAAAATCCTCTGAAGAAGCCACACTGTGTTTGTGGCGAAAACGCTGCTTTTTACTTGTGCAAAATAATAAAAACGCGTTAAGGAACTTTAGGGCTTGTGTTCTTGGTGGACTGGAGCTTTGTTCGTTAATATGGCTGAAACAATATGATCAACTTTTCTGAAAGTTGAAGCTTTTGACTAAAGATTGTAGTACAGTGGGAAGTGGGACATTTACCCTTTTCCCCACTGTAGTGTGATTTTGGAGTTGGTATACATAATACACAGGGGGTGGGGTGGTGCAGGGGGGTTTAACCCCTGCAAAAATGCAGATTTATGCTGTTTTCTGAAGTTCAACTTTTTGAAAATTCAATCATATGGTCTTGACTATATGAAATTTAACTTTTTGAATAGGACCCCTGTATGCAAATAAAAGTATGTTATGTTGCACCCTGTTTAGTACATTTATTACAAATACAGTTTCTCTTAAATTATTTCATAGGATTAAAGTGTCAGGCATGCTTGTATGCACTCACCTGGAGTATTGACAATACTATGAGTTTCGCTTCCTTGCATTTTTGTTGATAGTCTTTCTGGCATTCTCATCTCAATATTGTGTATTTCAATGTTGTGATAATTCGATCTACTGAAGTAGACCCATATATATATATATATGGTTCTACCTCACATAAACGAAACACCACAACACCGACAACGCAATCACCGACACCACATAACCGACAGTACAAAAACACGAAATCCCACATGCCCGACAACGAAATAACCGACGGTACACAAACACGAAACCTCATAGACTTCACACACCACAATCAACAACCAAAACACATTCCCCGTCCAGAAACCACATACACAACACAAGCACACCAAAATCCATACAAACCCACACTAAACCTCACATACACAACTACCTACAACCCTAACCCAAACCCTAACCCTAAGGTCCGTCACTACGCACTTACCTGGCCGCTCCCTAACCCTAACTCACTTATCCGCCCCTAACCCAAACACAATCACTACCGCACTTACCTGTCCGCTCCCTAACCCTAACTCACTTATCCCGTCCCTAACCCAAACACAATCACTACCGCACACTTACCTGACCCGCTCCCTAACCCTAACTCACTTAACCCACCCCTATCCACACTTACCTTACTCGCACCCTAACGTCCGTCACTACCGCATACTTACACAGCCTTTTCCCATGTCGGCATCCTCGGCGTCGGTGCTTTCATCCGTCGGGTCGGTCTTCTGCTTGTCGATCTTCTAGGTCCCGTCGCGTCGGTCTTCTGTGCTGTCGATCTTCTGGGGCTCGCGATTTCCCTGTCGATGTTCCGGCGTGTCGTTAAAGTGAGGTAGAACCATATATATATATATATATATGTGTGTGTGTGTGTATAAATAGGTTCATAGGTTCATAGGTTTATACTAGGCTATCTGCCCTAAGGCATTTATAAGCCTAGCCCAAATTTTTGTGGCTTACGCCACCTCTTATATGAAAAAATACTGTGCCCATTAGTTTGTTGTGCCTCTGTCCAGCAGTGACACAGAGATGATTCCTGGGGTAAACCTACGATCTCCCATCCACAGGTCTAGATTTCTCTTGAACAGAGTCAGCGAGGTGCTCTGCCTCACATGGACCAGGATTTTATTCCACAGCATAGGGAGTCTCTGAGTGATAAATCTATCCCTCCAGCACATCCTATTTATATCCGTGCTAAGGTTTAAGTTGCTTGCTCTAGTGGTTTTGGTGGATTTGGATTTTTTGAGGTGGAGCATGTCCATTAATTCCGGGTTGGACATGGCCTTGTATGTCAGGCACATGTCACCTCTGAGCAGACGGTATGCGACTGAATAGAGCTGGAGTTTCTTCAATCTGGCAGCATATGACAGATTTTGGAGTCCCTTTATCCTTTTGGTGAGGAACTTTTGGGGTCTCTCCAATTGCTGCAGATGTCTGGTGAGATACATCCCGAATGGGGCATTGTACTCGATCATTGGTCTGATAAGTGAAGAGTACAGGGGAACAATGACCTCACTAGATCTGGATGTAAATCCCTTCATGATCAGGTGGGCAATGTAGAAGGTCTTTCTAACCACTTTAGCAATGTGAGTGTCAAAGAAAGGCCACTGTCAACCTGGGTCCCCAGGTCCCTGATAACCTCTTCTGTGCTTAGTGGATTGCCACCTATATGGTAGCTTGGGGTTACCTTGTTTTTCCCGAAGGGTATGACTATACATTTTTGGCGTTTAACTTCAGGCCATGGCTCTGGCACCAGCTATCTGTTTCCGTGAGTCCCTTCTGAAGGATATCCGTGTCCGATGCACTTTCCACTATGGCGCCCAGTTTGCAGTCGTCTGCAAACTTTGTCAGCCAAAGTCCTCCCATGCTGGCCTGTACTTCTGAGAAGTAGATGCCAAACAATAGGGGGCCAAGGACCGAGCCCTGTGGAACACCACTTGTGACCGGCTTGGAGTCTGACACAGCGCCAGCAACTCTAACCCTGTGGGTTCTGTCCTTAAGCCAGTTTGCAACCCATCTTGTGACATATGGGTTTACATTTAAGCTGGTAAGTTTTTCTACAATACCCGAGTGGGGTATTGTGTCGAAAGCCTTTGCAAGGTCAAGGTAGGCTGTATGGACTGCCTTTCCCTCATCAATGGCCTTGGTGACTGTTTCGAAGAAGTCGACCAAGTTCAAAAGGCATGATCTTCCCTTGACAAAGCCAAACTGGGTCGGGTCCAATGTCTGCAAGTCCCCTATATCTTTGTTTATGAGCTCCATTATGATCCTCTCCATAGCTTTGCAGACTAGACTTGTTAAGCTTATGGGGCGGTAATTACCAGGGTCCGTAGAGGCGCCGTCTTTGTGGAGTGGGACCACAGTTGCCGTACGCCACTCCTTGGGCACGTATCCTGTGATAAGGCTGAGATTAAACAGCTGCCTTATGTGTGGGGTTAATTCCTCATTTAGCTCGTGTAGCACACAGCCGGGGACACCATCCGGTCCCATTGATGCTGTGTTTTTAGCTTTAGAGAGAGCAGCTTTCACCTGCGCATTTGAGATGTCCGGGAGGCTACACTCGGCTGGGATAGTTATCTCTCCTTTAGGGGGGGAGAGGGGGGGTGAAGTTTGCACTGAACCTGTCTGCCAGTATGTTGGCAATGTCTGTGGGTTCAGTGATTTTTGTATCATTTTGGACTAATTCTGAGCATATCTGGGAGTTTCCACCCAGGTTCCTAACATAGCTGAAAAAGGCCTTATGATTGTCCTTTCTATGCATGGCAATTTTTCTCTCAAAATTGGCCTTAGTTGATTTTATGAGTGCTCGTATTTTTTTACTAATAATGATCAGGGGTGACTTCCCTTTTATGGATTTTTTTCTATCATGTAATAGCTTTCTCCTCTTATTGTAAAGTTTGTTAATGGCTGGGGTCCACCAGACTGGACGTTTGCCCTTTGTGGAAAGAGTCTTGGTTTTATTTGGGATTGCCTGATCCATGCAGTCCTGGAGGTGTTCATAGAAGGCATTTGTAAGGGCTTCCGCAGCTTGGGTTGTGGTTTCCTCTGGCTCAGGGGCCTTGAAGGATACTACACCAGTCTTGAGTAGTGTGAAGTTTGCTTTAGAGAAGTTCTCCACTATGGTCTATTTTGGTTGGGGTAGGGGCCGGATGTGGATTCTCAGTGAGATTAGTTTATGATCAGATCTCACCAATGAGGGATATACTTCGGTGTGGAGCATTTTGTCCCCATGTTTGTGACAATGAGATCTAGTATATTTTCTCCTCTCGTGGGAACAGTGACTAGCTGTTCCATGGCATTTGAATTTATGAACTCCAGGAACCGTTGGGCTAGAAAGTTAGGGCTTGAGTAATGTTCCCAGTCTATATTCGGGTAGTTGAAGTCACCCAATATGATGGTGTTTGGAGATACATTTATACCCTCCAGTGTCTTCAGGAAGGCTGTGTGGGGTTCCTGAGTTTGAGAGGGTGGCCTGTAGCATGCTACAATTTGTAGAGCAGTTTTGCCTATGGTTAGTTGCACCTGGATGGTTTCCGAAGCTTCGTGCGTTGCCACCAACCTGGAGGTGTGGGTATCCTTTATGAATATGGATACACCCCCTCCTTTTGTGGTGTGGTCCGGGTTTTGGGGCCGGAACGCATGATATGAGGTAAAACCTAATAGTGCCGGGGTGCTCTCAGGAGCCTTGAACCAGGTTTCAGTTACAGCACAGACATCGATGTTCTCCATACTGAGAAGGGCCTCGAGTGTGTGCATTTTGAGATTTAGACTTCTGGCATTGAGCAGCATTACCCTCAGTTTCTTCCCATTTTTGTTTTCTAGGGTGGTAGGTTTAGAATGTGTATATGCATATACATATATGTCTACAGTTTTATTATGTATGATGAAATATTTTTGATATCAAACTGAAAAAAACTAATTACATTCAAACATAAATAATTTCAAACTAAATATTGAACTAAAAAAATCCTCTCCTGATCTAAACATTAAAACTCCACAACACTAACCTAAAATTCATCTGAATTTGGTAACTCTGCCCCCTGCCACCTTAGTAATGGGTGCTGACTCTAACGCTGCCCTTCCTCCAACACTAACTCTATATCTTACCTTAACAAAAACCATCATCAAAACTCAGCTGACTGATATATATATATTTATATATATATATATATATATATATATATATATATATATATACACACACACACACACACACACACACACACACACATATATATAAGAAAAAGCGGTTCAGGCACACCAGAAAACAACTCACAGTTAATTTATTGCAGTAAAATTCCACACAAGCACTTTTGCCTTGAAACAATGCAGGGCTTTATCAAGTGAATAAAAACACATACAATTACAGCCATTTAAATATCCTATTTCTCAAAAAAGGTGCCAAGTTGTCTTAAAGGTGTATGAACTCAGTCATTACTTACTTGGAAAAATATAAAGCAATTCACATTTATTCTATGTAAAAATAATACAATCTCTTAAAAAACATAAAATGTTAATGAAATATTAAAGTAAGTGTACAAAACATATCAATATTAAAATTTTCTAGCCTTCCTTATTAAATATGATTTAATAGAAATATGGTCATTCAGACCTGGGGGGTTAGTTGCATTAAGCTTCACTACCAGTAGATTTCCCTACAACTGAGCCAATTCTCCCAGTCATCCCCCCTAGGGACCACACAGACCTGTTCCAAAATTCCAAAAAGAAATCCAGTATAACTAGGCTATGCAGAGAGGTACCTGTAAAGGGCATTATTCAGACTTTTCCTCCTAATATTATAAATGTGTTCATACATACACTTTCCCAGTTCTCTTTCAGATTTCCCCACATAAAAACTAGGGCAATCTTTACATAAAGCCAAATAAACTATACCCTTGGTCATACAATTGCCCCTCCTAAAACGTATAACGCTCTTCACATTATTGTCCAACATTATCTGTTCCTTACCAATAATGTATTTACAGTACCCACATTGTCCACATTTTCTAGTTCCAAAGTCACCCTGATGTTTTATCTCATTCTGGTTTCTCTCAAAATCTTTTTTTTTTAATTAGTACCCATTCTAAAAACAAATTTAGGGCTCTCACCTATTTTTTTGCACAATATCTTGATTAACTTTTAACATTTTCCAATTATTCTTAATCAAGCCCTTAATTTCCTGTGAAGCATGGCTATATTGAATCACCAATGCCCTTGTGAAATGTTCATCATCACCCCTATGACATGAAAGGATTTGTTGAGTTTCACCTAGTAAGGGCACATATTTGACACCCCACCCTTCAATAACTTCCAAGGCTACCTCCTCAATTAAACTTACAGGGTACCCCCTGTTATTAAATAATTTGGAAATCAACTCTATTTCATCCAAAAAGTCATTTCTCTAAGAGATCATCTAGGATACATAGAAAAAGTACATTTAGTAACTCTTATCCTCCCTACACTAGTGCACACCCTTGGAAACAAAAGAGAAGTATTGTGAAAGGTCAGGGCAGCCAGGATGACCTCTGGGTGCAATAATAGATAAATATGGGTATACTTAATGATAATAATAATAATAATAATAATAATAATAATAATAATAGCAGGATCATAAATATATAATAAGAATACCTAACAGTGATACAAGCTGAGCACATTTTTAAGGAGGGGGGAAGCTCCCCTGCTACATAAGCATACAAACTCCAAGATCACCTACAATGAGGAAAGGGTATATATCCATATTTCCTATAACATCAAGCTCATCAATATTTTGTTTTAGATATTTCTTTTAAATACTTTTAGTGTCAATTTTATTTGCATTAGTTCAAATTAAAGTAGACTCTTGCATATATTTATATCCATCTAGCTATCTCTCTCTCTCTCTCTCTCTCTAAGTGTGCGTGTGTGTGTGTGTGTGTGTGTGTGTATATATATATATATATATATATATATATATATATATATATATATATATACATATAGGGTCTATATCACAAAGTTTTGTAAGTTTGAACACCATATGTTCGAACCAATATGTTTGAACTTACAATACTTTATGTAAAAAAAAAAAAAAACAAGGGAAAATGAAATAAAGGGTTGTAAGCAGGAGGGTAAGCCCACCTGCACCCCCACACCCCCCGCTCTTTAAATATACCAACTCTGAGGCCATGCTACAATGTGGTAAAGAGATTTTTACTTTTACTGCAATGTAGTGCGGTCTCGGAGTTGGTATATTTAAAGAGCGGAGGGTGCAGGTGGGCTTGCCTTCCCTGCTTACATGTGTCAGGTAAGTTATTTCTTTTTTTTTTTTTGCATTCGAAGTATGACAACTTCGAACATATGGTCTTGACCATATAATGTTCGAAGCTGTCATACTTTGACTATGTGATATAGACCGATATATATATATATATATATATATATATATATATATATATATATATATAGATTCGTATCACTTCACTGAAAGACCATTTCACTGACACCATTTCACTGAGACCAAATCACCTAAAGTTCATTTCACTGAAAGTTCATTTCACCTAAAACTCATTTCACTGACAAGTAGTACTCTAAGACAAGTCAAAGGTATATGTCCTTCTCCCCACTGTAGTGCGATCACTAGCCCCCCCCCCCCCACTTAGTCTGGATTTCTGTCTGGCTGTCTGGTTTTGTTTTACATTATTTGGTAAAACTCAACTAGGTGGGGGAATGTGCCCCCCACACCCCCCATAACTATATATACTAAAACCAGGATTGCACTACAGTGGGGAAAAGGACATATATCTTTGACTTGCCTTAAAGAACTACTTGTTAGTGAAATGAATTTTAGGTGAAATGAACTTTAGGTGATTTGGTCTCAGTGAAATGAATGTCAGTAAAATGGTCTTTCAGTGAAGTGATATGAATCCACATGTATAGAAAGATAGATAGATAGATAGACAAATAGATAGATATAGATATATGTGTGTGTGTGTATGTATATATCTTTACTGTGTAACAACAGATTGTTCCCTGCTAGGTCTTTGCAAAACAAATGATGTACCACTAATCACACAAATTCCTTCCTTGACTGTATATCGTAGAAAATTACTTTTTTTCTATAAGACTGTTGTTGTTTGTCTTTTCAGCTTTTCCTGGTTAGGGGTCACCACAGCGGAACTCCAGTCCACTAATGATTGGAAGTAAATTTTAATGGTGCCGAGTTGCCAGCCCAACACCCAACCTGCAACAAAGGCATGCCCATTCACATGTGTCTTTCAAATGCCACTCGACTGCAGGGAGGATATGCAGACTACACACAAAAGGCACTCCAGCCGAGAATCAAACAGGAGAACCTCTTGCTGTGAGGCAACAATGCTACCACTGCACCACCGCAGCTTTTTTTCTATAAGACTGTATTCAAAGGAAAATGGTTCATAACATTCTTTCATTCATTCCACTAATGTTTGTACTTTATCTAATGGGCCTCATGTTACCATGGCCAAAAAATGACCTACTCCTTGAGTATATCAGTGTTGAATAGTCACTCACTCTGCTTATAAGTACATCCTCTTAATTGTTCATTAAAGAAAGTGATCTCTTTTATTATGACTCCACATTCAAAGTTAAGAGTTTTGTAACATTTTGTCATGCATTCCATCACCTTTTGTATTTTATCTAAAGGGTCTGATATTGCCACAAGGCCATCATCAACATAACAATCAAGATTCTACCTATTTTTTTTAATGTATCATTCATTATCAAACCCTTTTCACTGTTGAGCAGTCCCCTATTCTCCTTGTAAAGTAAATACCTACATGCCATGGATCTATATACTAATTATGAGAAATACCTTAATTCAAAGTAGAATATATTATGTACTAGTATACATTCTACTGTAATTAATTTTATTTCTCTAATGTCACTGTGAGCATAATTTTCAATAACCAACATACCGCCTGCATTACTTACTCATGTTCAGTATTGCTATGCAAAACATTAATGTCATATGTTATAAAATAATATTTTGAGTTTGATGTAATGTCTAATTTTGCAATGTTTCTCAAAAGTCTTTATTTCTTAAAAAAAACATTTTTGTAACTTTTGCTTTAATACAAAATCTACATCATTAGCTGCTGCTTCCAAAAGAAGTCTGCAATAACAAGATTGGTACAAAGGGTAAATATAAAACATTTTTATGAATCTGTGTGTTTCTATATAGCAAAGGAATCCCAGCTACAGTTATTCTAAAAAAAAAAATCTATCCAAAAATTATAAATATTATGTATAAATGAGGATGGGCTTGCATATCTATTATTAAAGTCAGTTTACTTAATATTTGTAGACATCATTCAATGTTTCAGACATTGACAGTTAAACCAATTTCTGTCCAATACCACTGTAGCTGACCCTTTAGCTGCTGTTGAAATGTATACCATTTTCATCTACTTTTACCTCTCTAGTACTTTACCCCTCCAGTTTTACTGCTATCAAAAGAATTAAACATAATGCATTCACTGCATCATTAGGTTAGCACTAGTAAAAACAGAAGGATGTTCAGTTAAATCCAACATTCTCACAAAGACATATAGCCAAATTTCGAAAGCCTTTGGTATGGAGTCTATGCCCAATTCCAAAAATAGAGTATATGCTAAAGGGGGCTGGCAGAGCCCTATTCCCAGTCCCAAAATCATTTGACATTGCACATTTGTGAGGTTTGCTAGTGTGCATTGATAAATCAATGGCAAAGCCCAATGAAACAAATAGGTTTCTCAGCAAGCTAGTTGCTCCACCTCTATTTGGAACTAGAGGTTGATTGCATTACTTAGATGCATATACTAAAGGTATCAGGAGTCAGTCTGCCTGGGATCACACATATCCATGGTAGTGGGTAATGTAAACTATCCTCTAAACTCCTTGGATGATGTTTTTTTTTAATGACTGCATTCCGTGGTAGACTACTGGATATGATAAATGCAAGCATGACATTCCCTGGTAGACTAGTGGATGTGGTGAATGCAAGCATGACATTCCCTGGTAGACTAGTGGATGTGGTGAATGCAAGCATGACGTTCATGATGGTCATCGTGTCTGCATTCACCAGTCCACTCTGCAGTTGGAGTTATATGCTGAACTGTTTCATGGCCATGCAGCTCCATCTGTATGTCAGAACTGGGAACCTGTCTGCAATACCAGGTCTATTATACAGATGGATCTGCTTTGCCAGAGAACTTTAGTTGGACATGGCAACCCCACCAATTCATTGAAAAGCTTCATCAGGTAATGTGGTTTATTAAGACTAAATAAATTAGTACCCCATTCAAATTAATATCTTAACTTTGTGAGTATTGACTTATGTGGAAATTTCCCATCAGGATGACATCATTTATTAGGCAGGTTGGATTCCTTGTTCTGAATAGTGAGAAGGAAATCATGGGCTTGCTCTCGCTGCTCTACAACTTTGGAATCCAGGCCACCGACTTACTATAACTATGCCTTTCTTACTCTGAATTCACTAACACCTCCATATCTTAGCAGGTAATAATGGGCTAACATTAAAAGAAGCTCTCACTTTAATCACACCATACTACTAATGTATGCTGTTCTTCCTCTTCAGCCAACACTTACTACTATTTATTTTCCTATGTAGTGTCCTTTCATAAATTTCTTATCTCACTGATACTAATCAACTCTCTGTCTCTCCTTGTCCTTAATTTTCCCTCCTGCTCATTAATCCTCCATATCTTATTCTATTTGTCTATTTTGGCAGCGGAATACTCTGTTATTTCTCACCTCCATATATTATTACTACTTATAAACAAAGGCTCCAAGGAAGTCATTGTTCCACTGTACTGGGCATTCATCAGACCTATCATTGAGTACAATACCTCTTTGGTATGTACCTAACAAAGCATATCCACAGAGGTTCCTCACTAAAATACTACAGGGAGTAAGTAAAATATGCTATGTAGACCACCTCAAGGCCCTAACCCTGTATTCTGTCTCCTACAGGCTATTGAGGGGAGATCTATGCTTGGCATACAGGACATTATCAGACTCCACTCTGATGAACCTCCTGCATATCTGCAAAACAAACAACACCAGAATGATCTGTTCTAAAGTCTTAAACCTTGCTCCAAGGAAGTCATTGTTCCACTGTACTGGACATTCATCAGACCTATCATTGAGTACAATGCCCCTTTGGTATGTACCTAACCAAGCATATCCACAGAGGTTCCTCACTAAAAAAGTACAGGGAATAAGTACAATATGCTATGTAGACCACCTCAAGGCCCTAACCCTGTATTCTGTCTCCTACAGGCTATTGAGGGGAGATCTATGCTTGGCATACAGGACATTATCAGACTCCACTCTGATGGCCCTCCTGCATATCTGCAAAACAAACAACACCAGAATGATCTGTTCTAAAGTCTTAAACCTTGCCTGTGATATAAATAGGATCTGCTGGACAGACAGGTATGTATCCCAGATACTACCTCATTTCTGGAACAGGGTCCTCATCCATGTGAAGAAGAGTTCCTCCCTAACCCACTTCAAGTGTAACCTGGACAATTGGATGGGGAACAGGAAATTCATCCCTGGTTTGGCAGCTATGTCTCTAATGGACACAAGCAACCTGTAAATGATTCATCTCCCAGGCCCCTGCTTGTAAATGATTCATCTCCCAGGCCCCTGCTTGTAAATGTTTCATCTCTCAAGCCCTTGCTTATACTTATCAAGGGTACTAGAACTTGTTAGAGATTTGAGATGCATGGCTAGGGTTAAAAAGGTCCTTATTATTGTTAGCCTAGTAAACACCTATGAACCTATAAATATAGTCAATATTTAAATAACTATGTTTTAGTTTAATTGACATAGACTATCCACTTCTGCAGTGTGTCTTGCTGCTTGCAGTACAAACTGTATTCTTGATCACAATTTATCCTAGCAATATTCTGTAAATGTATTTCAATCTGTTGTAGGGAATCCCCCCCCCCTCTTGTATATAATTACTTATCAGCTATTGTAAAATATCTTGTGTGTGTCTTGTGGAGGCTTTCTCCCTAACTCATTATACCATGCTTAATCTGTTGCAGGGCTTTTCTCCCCTTGTATATAATTTCTCATTAACTACTGTTTAAATGTTTTTAAATATGTTAAGGAGTTTTCACCCCAGACCTGCACTGCAAATGGCCCATTGGCTCAGTCAGACTTTTCTGGTTGCCAAAAGACAAATAAAATGCCTAAAAATTAATAATAATCAATTAAACATTCTTCCCAGTCCACAATAGGAACAAAATTAATTTGTTTTTGTAAAAGACTGAAATGTGGTCAGGATAACATCATTTGCTGTCGATCTGCACATTTGTTCAATTCATTTGTAAGTCCAAATGTAATAACTCTACTGCTTGCTTTTTCCTTTTGGGTCACTGTTTTTTTTTTTTTTAAATTTTTGAACTGTTACTTTCATTTCTATTTTCTCAGTATCTGATTACTTTCTTTTGGGTACTTCATTCATCTCAGGACTTGTTTACAAAGTAAAGGCTGCTTGTCTCTTAAAAGGACAATAACAAATTAACTTTTCACCAATGACTAATTAATTTTGAAGTCTATGAGATGAAATATAGGTTCATGGGTAGGTACTAGGCTATTGGCCCTAGGGCCTATATAAGCCTAGCCAAAAAAAAATGTACCCTGGCTTTCGCCGCCCAAGAAAATTATTTTCCTGTGTCCCTGTCGAGCAGAGCCACAGAAGTGATCCCTGGGGTGAATTTCCCATTTCCCATCCAACAATCAAGATTTTTCTTGAAGAGTGCTAATGAGGAGCTCTGTTTGACATAGATAGGTAGTCTGTTCCAGAGTATGGGAAGTCTCTGGGACAGGAATTTATCCCTCCAGCATGTTCTGTTTATTGTGGTGACAAGGTTTAGGTCCCTAGAGAGTGTAGCTCGGAGGGATTGGGATTTCTTTAAGTGGAGCATGTCCAACAGCTCTGGGTTTGACATAGCTTTGTATGTTAGGTAGAGATTGCCCCTGTGTAGGCGATATATGATGGAGTAAAGCTGTTGTTTTTTGAGACGGTCTGTGTAGGGCATCTGTTTGAGGCCAGTAATCCTCTTTGTGAGGTATTTCTGTGGTCTTTCCAGTTGTTGTACATACCAAAGGGGGCATTGTACTTTATAATGGGTCTAATGAGTGATCAGTAGAGGGGAACAATGAGCTCTTTTTTTCTGGATGAGAATCCTTTTGTGATGAGATGAGCCGCGTAGAAGGATTTCTTGACCACTGTGGTGATGTGATTATCAAAGGAGAGACTACTGTCCACCTGTGTCCCAAGGTCTCTTATCACATTTTTGGCATTAAATAGACTACCAGCTATGTGGTAGTTCACGGGTACATTGTTTTTACCAAAGGGGATGACAATACACTTTTTGGCATTGAGCTTCAAGCCATGGCTTTGACACCGGGTATCTGTCTCAGTGAGGCCCTTTTGTAGTTTGTCCACATCATTAGGAGTTTCGATTATGGCTCCTAGTTTGCAGTCATCTGCAAACTTTGTTAGCCAAAGACCTTCTGTGTTAGTCTGCACTTCAGAGAAGTAGATACCAAACAGGAGAGGACTCAGGACTGAACCCTGTGGTACTTCACTTGTCACTGGTCTGAAGTCGGATTTGGAATCCGCTACTTTCACAGTGTGGGTTCTGTCCGTGAGCCAGTTGGCAACCCATCTTGTGACATAGGGATTTATACCTTGTTTAGTGAGCTTATCTATAATTCCAGAGTGGGGGATGGTGTTGAAAGCCTTGGCGAGATCTAGATAAGCTGTGTGAACCATTTTACCCTCATCTATGGCTTTGGTGACTGCTTCAAAGAAGTCAATCAGGTTTAGGAGACATGATCTGCCTTTTACAAATCCAAACTAGGTAGGATCCAGAATTTGGAGATTACCAATGTCTTTGTTTATGAGTTCCATGATGATACATTCCATGGTCTTGCAGACCAGGCTCATCAGGATAATGGAGCAGTAGTTCCCGGGTTCCGTCATGGCTCCACCTTTGTGGAGTGAGATAACAGTCACGGTGCACCATTCAGTGGGTACAAAGCCTGAGGTGAGGCTATGACTGAACATGGTACTTAGGTAGGGTGCCAGTTCATTCTGTAGTTCATGTAGAACGCAGCCTGGGATATTGTCAGGTCCCATGGATGCTGTGTTCTTGGCTTTGGAGAGTGTGTTTTTTTACCTGTGCAGCCGTGATTATAGGAACTTTGCATTCTTCCAGTATGGGGTGCTCAATGTGATTTATATTGTTTAATTGATGTCAGCAGAACCTCATTGACAGTCATTTCTGAGTCTTCACTTTCATCTTCATCATCATCACCTGCATTGTCAGAAATACTATATAGACGCCATTATAAAATGTGACCTACTTACCTCTATTCTTAACACTCGACTAGAGGCAGCTTTTCATTTCCATTTAATAACAAAATAAGACCACTTCTCCATACAATTTTGGCCCTTTTTTCATTTTAATACTACCTAAACAATTATTTTCATTTCTAATGTTTAAGGAGATATCTTTACATTTTACAAAATCTGGATGCTGATGACATGTTGATTTTGTTTTATAAATCAATGTTCAATCAGTTTTACAAATCAAAATCTCAATACCCATAAATAGATCATTCACAGAAAACTATGCTGTTACTATCTGGAAAAAAAATCACATATTATACCATTTCACAAAGGTGGATCAGCCACAGATCTCTCCAACTACTGCACAATAGCAATTCTCCTCCCTCTGTCCAGAATCTTAAATGCATACACCCCATCTCTTAACTTATCTCATAAACAACAAGCTAGTATCCCTCACACAATATAGCAATTGACCATACCACAGGACAACAGCAGGTCTACTTAGCTTCTCAGAAACCATAAATACCAACAGAAATAATGATAACCTAATATCCTCTGGTTCTGTCAAAAGCATTTGCAGTACCCAGCCAACTACTTATCAATGAACTATATTCCCTGTCATTGTGTCATTCAGCTCTTACTTGGTTTTGTAGTTTTCTCTCCAAAAGACAACAGGTCATAAAAATGGAATCAGGACCTAATCCCCTTCCTCCCTCTTTCCATTAGTGTACCACAGGAGTCAATTCTAGGTCAAGTACTTCTCAATATTTTCACAACCTGCACAAGGCCAGCAAGCCTGCCACTATAGTACAATACGCCAGTGATGCTACCAACATATCTGCTAAGCCTAAACCCTTCCATTTTTCAACAAATGACTTAAGACTCCTTTACTTCCACAGGATTATGGCTAAAGGCTCATTAGCCAATCCTAAATGCCAAGAAGTGTATGGCATGGATAGACTACAAAAAAAATGTTTGACAGTATCCCACATTCATGGATAAAAGAGTGCTTAAAAAGTATAAGATATGCCCTACACTGATTGATTACATTACAGTGACCATGAAACAGTGGCAAACCACTTTGCAGTTAAAACATTGTAAATGGCAAATTATTATTCAAAGGATAAAAAATTTAAAGGGGGATATTCCAAGGTGATTGTTTGTCACCACTGCTCTTTTGTCATGCCCTTAACCCATCAAGCTGTCTGTTTAACAGATTACATCATGGCTAGAATCAGACTCCCAGAAAACAACAAAGTGTAGAGCTTTCTCGTCTTCTTTTTGTGGAAGGTTTAAAACTGTAGATTTCATAAAAAGAGGACCCGAAAACACAACTGCAAGTGTTTTTTCAGGTGATATAAGAATGTCATTTGGCCTTGATAAATGTGCAAAAGCAAATTTTAAGGAAACTACAACACTGAGAAAATATCAGCCTAGAACAGGGATGTGATATAAATGAACTAGAGCAAGAGAAAATGTATAAATATTTGGGAATTGATCAAGTCCAAGCTATAAACCAATTTACTCTTCCTGTCCTAACTTACAGTTTTGGAGTGATTGACTGCCCCCAAAAGGTGTTGGATTGAGACAGGAAAACAAAAAGGATGCTTCATGCTCATCACATGATTTATAAAAATCAGTATATACCAAGACTATATATTCCCCGTTCTGAAGGAGGTATGAGTCTCCTCGAAATTGATTATATGTGTAGATCAACAATTGTCAAACTGCATATGTATCTGCTGACATCACAAGACCCAAATGTAGTGAAAGGGGAGAATTCAGTAATGCCTACATGGAATGGTTTTCCATGTAGGCATAGTGGCATGGAGCTTACATGGAAGTATGCGATCCAGTAAACAGAGCAGAGGGGCTTGTGCAAGTGTGTGAACATGGAAGTATCCATGGCATGCAAATCACCTTATAAGCAGGTGAACAGCATGCAAATGAGGGTGCTAGAGTTATCCAGCAAGAAGATAGGCAGTCCTACAGACCCCTTGTTGGTTTCTGAAGTGTACACAGAAAATTTCCATGTACAAGAAAATAAAAATTGAACAGGGGCTGTAAAAGCATATGTAGAAGGTCAGAAATTGCATAGTAGTCACAGATATGTGCAAAGCTATGCCCTGTGTATCCAAAAATTAAGGCAAAATAATTTAATATAATTTTTAATACCCATATTGCTTTTATGAGGTGCACAGCAGTGCGCAAACATGCCATTATGCAAAAAAAATATTTAAAAGTTTAAAAATGAAAAATAATATATGATAATAATACATTATAGAGCCCTGCATAGAATATGTAAAATGGTGGAATTATGTGGCTGCTAAGGAGGCAGGCTCTGGAATAGTTTAGTATCCATGTTGTGTGCATGGATCTGTATGCAAATGAGCTGGGGTTACTGAATAGCAAAAATGTGTTACTGTGTCCACAGATAAAATCTGTGTAGCCCCAGAACAATGTTGGTGTCCACAGGACAGCTAGCTGGCATCAAAAGGGGGGATGTCACTATATGTTTAAGCAGATTGGAGCTGAGTGGCACCTGTTTGTGCACCGCACCTCCCAGCTAAGTGGGGGAGTGTCCAGTGCTGCTAAGCTTTGTTTAGCTTCTGGGCACTTGTTTTAGTTGTTTTGAGCATGTTTGCATGCTGTGCTTAGCAAGCAGTTAGTGCTTAGAAGGCAGTTAAAAAAAAAGAAGAAGGAAATAGCCTGTGAAAGCCAATCATGTATAAATTACTGATAACCCCTGTTCAACTTACACTGGGCCATTCAAACCCCTCAATGATGTACCTGGCAGGTGGAATGCATCATAGTTAGCCAATCACACAGACTGCATTTGCAGCAGACCACTATAACTTATGCATACACCCTACAATCTGATTTCCCCCCATACTCTACACTATTGGAGTACAGACTTGGGAATTTTAACTGACAGAATGCTAGGGGTTGCTGCTGCTTTGCTACATCTGTATGTGGTAGATGCTGAGGTCAGTGCTGCTGCTGCTGCTACTGACAATAGGCTTAGACTGAGAAGGAGAAAAGTCTTCAGGCCCAGGATAACCTTCCAGGAACTACATGAGCTGGAGATTGTAGAGCACTACAGGGTGGACAGGGACATACTACAATAACTCACTGAGCTCTGCCACCCTCAACTCAGACCCAGAGTCAACAGAGGGGAACCTATCCCAGTGGAAAGAAAGGTATGTGTAGCCCTTAAAATACTAGCTACAGGTACTTTTCAAAGGCCAACTGGGGACATGATGGGGGTCTCACAGGCATCTGCATCCAGGGTACTCCACCAGTTCCTGGCTACCATGCAAACACATGCCAGTGAGCACATTTATTTACCCTGCACCCCGAGGAGAGGGCCAGCAGTATGTGTCTCTTCTACCATTTAGCACACTACCCTGAGGTACCGAGTGCCATAGACTGCACTCATGTACACATGAAAGCACTGCCCAGTGAGGAGGGTAGAGTTTATGTCAACCACAAGGGGTATCACTCCATCAACTGCCAGGTCATGTGCAATTCCCAGGGCATTATCATGAATGTGTGTCCTGGCAGCCCTCACAGTTATTCTGACTCCCATATCTGGCACTCATTACAGCTGTACTAGATGTTTGCCAGGGAGGTCTGGAAGCGTGGATGATGACACCCATCAGAAATGCACACACACCTACTGAAAAATGCCATAATGAGGCACACACACAAACTAGGAACATCATAGAGCATATGCTTGAGCTGCTCACGTTATGGTTCCAGTGCCTCACTATATCTAGTGGAGCCCTGCAGCACTCTCCTGCCCCATGTGCACAGGTGTTCACAGTATGTCCCATGCTACACAATATGATCCTGTGGAAACAGCTATGGCAGGATCATCACAGGGAAGGGACACAGAGCCTCCCCACCAGTGCCAAAGTCCCCACAGCCGCACCCACAAGGGGACTCAGTGGAGAAACCCCCTGAGGCTGTCCCTGTAGGCAGACATAGGTGTGCCCAGTATTCCCTGGTCTTGGCAAAGAGGCAATGCATGGCATTTGCACTGACAACCTAGGGTTTTAGGGACTGACACCTTACTCTGACACACATACCTAGTAAAAAGGATGCCAGCCACACCACACAACCTGCACCTTACCATGTATTGGTTGTGTACTGCGTGCATCAGACAAGGTCAGCCCTGCAGCACAGATATCTCAACTGCAGCATTCACAAGGTAAGTCACTCTCCTTTACAACAAATGTACAGGGTACTAGACTATGGTAGCATATGTATGGACCTACTGCATTTATGCAAGAGAATAGAGTGGGCTACTGGGCTACTTGTAGAGAGTTAACAGCTATGTGGGACAACAGATACTCTGTCCAATACTGACTGCCTCATAATATGCATAGACCACAAGGCAGCAAAACCCACTGCAGTATGCAAGGGAAATGCCAAACAGCGGTGTCATAGGACAGACACATGACTGTCAGAGCTGGAGTCCCCTACCCTCAACAAATCAGTGTTCCCATACAACTGCAGTAACAGTATGTTTACATGGATATATCAGCAGACCACAAAATCCCAGGGCTGTCCCAAACAACCTGGCTACATGTTCTATTTTCCACAATATGCAGGGGTCAAAGTGGATGTATGTCTACTGTTGACAGTGTGAGGAATTAAACCTCACTGTCTGGTGGCTGGTGTGACTCAGTGGGCTAAGTACATTAGCATTGTTGATGTTGTTCATGCTTCAAAGCTGGCTGCACCTACAACTTTTGCATGTGAGGTACTCCTATGGTAAGATTTGCATAGACTGTCAATATGCCCCAATCTGTTACAGCAAGAAAGCTGGACAAAGCCAGAGACAATGGAGGCACAGAGGGCCAAACCTACAGACATTACACCTGCTCTGAGTAACCTAGAAGGTGGCTAGTATAACAGCAGGTTGCAACAGGTCAGAGTAGCAGCAGGATATAAAGGCCATCACTTAACAGTGTCAGTACTTACAACAATTCACTGGGCTCCATTTAGTAGTATATTACCAGAAAACACAACTGTATGAGGAACAGAGCAGACATATGGGGTGGGATGCTGGACATCCTGCTAAAACATGTACAGTGAGAGGTGTGAAGACTATCACCCTGTGTGTAGCATGGCATCATGTTCCCCAGTCACATCATACCTTCAACCACTTAATCTGGACAAAGCCATGAACAGTAGTGGGACAAATGTCCAAATATAAGGAGAAGGATTAAGTACTGGCCAGACAAATGTAGAAAATTCAGAGATTAACAGGTTGTGCAGTAGTATGGGTTTCCTGGTGTGTATGGAGGCAGTAACTCAAACATGTGGCATCATTTCCTAATGTCAGTCTATAATGATTTGTCACTGATGTACCAGAAAATCACAATGCTATGTAAAATGTACCATTACATATGATGCAAAACTCTGTAGAGTCTATTGCAATCTGTACAGTCAATAGGTATGAGTAATATAATACATTCAGCATGCAGACAGGGAATCCCTTGGACAAAATATCAGGGAGGTGCTGGACTGCTGAATCAGGTGCAGCACACAAAATCCCGAACTGGAGCATAGGTAGGTCTGGCCTGGAGTCACCTTGTAAGTATAGGCAGTCACACTGGGCATGTTCCTACATTTAGCTAACTTGACCCTATGTCTGATGCCTCATCTCCCTAAAGAACTGATATGTGAAAATATGCCTGTGCATACAGACAGCTATGTATATGTACCTGTCTTTCTCTGTCACCCTCACACATGATTACCCTACCTATCAGTATGTGGCACACACACATATGAGAGAGAAAGAGCTACAGAAATGTGTAGAGTATTGTACACTCTCCATATATATGTATTTGACACAGTTACATAATGCACGCACACAGCTACACCTAAGTTGACATCCCTGTTTTATATATATATATATATATATATATATATATATATATATATATATATATATATATATAAACACACACGTGTATATGTGTGTGGGGATATACGAATGTGCACAACTATATGCAGAATGCTGGGGTTATAGTTATCTGCACCTACACACACAACAGTTGTCTGATGGTAACAGACCAAGGCCACATAATGACATAATCCACCCAACCACAGAATCCTGTGCCTGTGGAATGTCATCCTGTAGACAGACAATGGTGAGCAAGTGGTGTAATGTGCAATGGCTTCAATGCAGGACTTGGACAGGCCATATTGCTTCTGGTCAATGGTCCACCTAGCAAACTGCAACTGGCCAGAAATGGTGATACTGGCAACTGTACACACATAGCAGGGGTATTAACAGGTACCCCACTGCTAGGACAGTAGACACAATAACAGCATAATGCAGGTTCGCCCTGCAGGCCACATATGCTGTGTAATACAAGGCCACTTTGCTTAGCCCACAAGTACTGTGGCTGCAACCACATGTACACCAGATATAATTGGGGGTCCGTGCAATAAGTACTGTGAGCTATAGTGTGTAAGAGTAGTTAGGTAGGGGTTCTAATCTCATATCAGACAACGTGTGTGTGTGTGTGTGTGTGTGTGTGTGTGTGTGTGTGTGTGTGTGTGTGTGTGTGTGTGTGTGTGTGTGTGTAGATATTTCCCTTTCAGCAATACAGACATACCCATCTGGCCTATGTCTGTACAATGGTCAATCATTTTATGGCCCTGTGACTAGCATCCACTTGAACATTGGCCCCCCTGTCAACACCTGCTGATGTCATCCACCTAAACAGCACTAGCTAACAATTTCAAAACAGATAAGCTCTGTGGTGCATGCAGTAAGTGCTATAGTGTATACTAATAGATAGGTAAGACTTCTAATCTTGGAACAAGCTCCTGTGGGTGTGTAAATATATCCCCTAGCAGCAGTGTACACATGCCTATCTGTGTGAAATGGTTATACATTTTAAGGCCCTGTGACTATCTGGCAGCCTCCCCAAGGCCTGCTGATGTCATCCACCTTAATAGCGCTGGCCGACGACCTCAAAAAAGATATGCTCTGTGGCGCATGCCATACGAACTTAGCGCTATAGTATATACTAATAGATAAGTAGGGGTTCTAATCTCAATAAAGGCAACTTTGTGTGAATGTACAAATGTATTCCTATGCAGCAGTACACATGTGAGTGTGCACTTTTCATGCATTGTACTGCCCTGCAAGTAGCTGCAGGACCTACATATCCTACATCTACGTAGGTATAAATGTTATTCGCCACCACCTACATTTGTATGTAGAGAACACCCAAGTCACACATATCAAGGGTAGCAGGCCTTGTCACAGAGTATGTATGCATGATTACGCTGACTGCCCCCATTGTCCTTGACACACTGTTCTACAGATATGCACCTATGTACCCACGCATGTATACAGCCATACCTTGCTGATGTCATATGTCTGCTGTGTTGCATTGCCATCCTGTGTGCTGTATTGTCAGCAAGTCTCCATAGCTTAGCCACTCAGACCCTTGGAACAGAAACATATACAGTTCTGCCAGACACCTGTCATTCTTCAACACTACTACCAATCTAACATCATGCAACAAAGATAGAAAAAGCTTGATGTGTACTCATGACACATGCCGGCAAACAGCACCTGTCATGGCATAACACTACCACACTACAAAACTACACGTAATGTAATATAGTCAATCTGTGCATCAGACACATACTTGCATGGCCCTGCATTGATGGTATGGATGACAGGGATGTAGCACAGATATCACATGCACAGGGTGTGGTGTGTGGGTGCCAGAGGCCTAGGCTGTGTCAAACAATTGACAGCATGTGTGTGAGTCAGGAAGAGGTGCTGGCTAGCTGGGATATGAAGAGTTGCCATATGTGTCTGTTGGTGAATTGCATGTGACAGTGATGTTTGAGTGTGTGTGTGTACACAGTGAAGTCCAGTGCTAGCCCTACACTTGTGTATGTTGGACAGCTGTGGACTGTTCATGAAGAGTGGACAGTTCACTGTCTGTGGCCATGAACATGGGAACTGGCTCTGCCAGGAGTGGCACTGGCAACATGATTCCCAGGGTCAGATGCAGTGCTAGTAGGTGACAGTGACTGGTGTCTGCTGGGCCCCTGTCCCCCATGAGACCAGCCAAGACCATGTGCCCATGGCCTGCCACATCATGGTGTGGACAGCACACTCACTTCTGTAGTACTGGAGGTATTGTCACTACGGGAGAGTGAGTGTGCATGGCCACATGGACTCATAGCAGATGGTGTTGCAGACCTATGTCCATGTGTCTGATGCCTACTCCAACCAGATGTTCCAGCACAGACAATGTGCAGCCAAGAACTGACAATGTCTCACCCCACCATCTGTTCACTACATCAGTGAGATAATCCATGACATCACCAATGTGGTGGAGGGAGTCATGGCTGCTAGACTGTGCTGCATTTATGATCCTGAGCATCTGTCTGGTGTTGCATATAGAATGAGCCTGTGCCTCCATGATAGACTGAAGCATGCATCAAGTGACCTGTGATGTGACACTGTGACAGATGGTGGATGGGCAGCAGTTGTCCTTTGAGCACCCCTATCAATCTGCCTGGGTGGGACCTTGCCAGCTGTCTGGCTATGGCCAGTGACTACACTCACTGGTGCCATAGTTGCCACACTCTCTTGTTTGATGTCACCACACTCTGACTTTCCAATATCTATGACCTCAGGAGACTGGGCATGTGTCAGCATACTTACTGTGCGTGGGGATAATGGGGGAGGAAGTGGGATGTCAACCCATGGGACAGATTAAGCCCCAACAACCCCACCTGTACCTCAGTATGGTAACCATCATCATTAGAGTCTGATGAGACACTGACATCAGGTTGTGAGGGGGACACACTCCAACCCCCATGTTTACCTGTGAGGAGGAAGACAAAATAAGTACATTGTTACCTGCACTATTATGTATGGTAATCCACACACACATACAGCTGAGGAGCCACAACTGCATTACACATACCACATCTTATTTTTGATCCCATGCACAACACACAAACAGACTACAACATCCACAGACAAGACAGGCCCTTTATAACATGCACTGGAGATACATCCAGTTAATGTTGCCAGTACTATACACCTGTGAGATAAGAATATGTCAGTGTATCTGATAGACCTACATGTAAAACACAGTGCACCTGTCTTGAGCAAACTATGCCAATTATAGTATCACTGCCTCAGGTATGCACCATCTCCATATTGTGTGTGAACAAGCACCTGTGAGTGATTGCCTCCTCGATAGCAGACTGCATAGACCTTCTCAACAATAAGTGCAAATATGTTACTGTTCTTGCAAATATGCAACTGTGATTACCCATTCAATGTACTTCAGTTAACCCCTCTTAAATGGAACAGACAAGTATTGTACTCTGGCTAAGCATAACAGTTGTGCCTAGGGCAAAATGGCAGCCCTTAACATTCCTAGGGTATATATGATCCATAAGACAACAGTATCACATTTACCAGGTACCAGACCTTGGAGTCCGGCCACACCTGATGTACCTATGGAAATGTGAGAGACAGGTACTGTCAGTAATACCAAATGTGGCATTATTACAGGGTAATATGTGTGTACATCAACATGTACAGTAGCTAACATGATATGGCCTACATTGCTGGCATTCTGGATATATGTGCACAACTGTGTGTTAAAACCAACCTCCCACTGCAGTCTGAAGCTATCCAGGATAACATTGTTTTCAGCATCTGAAAATGGCAGGTGCGTCCTTCAATACATCCTTCCTGAAAGAGATCAAGAGAGGAAAACATCACAGGACCAGATACATGGATATCCACTATGTACAGTCCCTGAACAACCAAAATAGCCTGCACTATCCACTGCTACCTCTCACATCATACCCCACAGTCTATCAACACACTATGTATGTGGCTATCACCAAAGTAGTAGCAATACTGATTATGTCCCTATGTGCCATGACAGAGTATGCTGTATGTCTCTGCACCCATCAATGTCATCTGCTGTGGTGTGTCTCCTTTGGGCAAAGCCCCACTACTATGTCATACATCCACTGTCAGAAAAATAGGTGTGTGTGTTATTACAAGTATATAGGGACAGTCCAGCAACACCAGTGTGCCACAATGACAGACAGCAATGCAAACCTGCTGTAGTATATCTTCCCTGTAGGTGTCATACCTCTCCAGTACACAGATGTTTGCAGAATGTGTACATGTGCCTGATACACGTGGTCCTGTTGGCACAAACATGGCTGTCTGACAAACGGTTGGCCAATAACTGATGGTTGTTGTCAGAATATAGAGAATCTGTCTGTCACATGCCAGAACTCTCAGAAGAAACATATGCTACAGTAATATCTGTTACTCTATTCATACTCTTACTTTGTGTGACCAATATGTACATTCTGTCACTGAGGTTGGGTCTGTGTCCCCCCACTAATAATGGTTATGACCTGAATTCTTGCTGTAGAGGGTTGCCAGGTATGTTAGCCATAGCTCTCAAGTGATGAGATATGAATGTCAACAAAACTGTGACCTAGCCAGAGTACATCAGGGACAGTCAGGGACACCCTTACAATGTCTAAACTATTCCTGTGTGATATTCACAGACTGAGAGGAGCTGAATGACAGTACATCATGTGATATGACAGCTGTGTCCACTATTACTTACTGTCAATATGCCTAACTCACAATCCAGTAGTTTTTCTTACAGGAGCCAACCATTGTAGGAGGGAGTGAGAGAGCCACAGCTGTGATTTCATTCACAGCAGGCACAGTTGATAGGCATGCCTGTAGCTTTTGGACAGCAGAGTATTGCTAACATGTCATTCCCAGACATGTACTACAGACTTACTGTTGTAATCTGTATTCCCTATAACTGCATCCTCCCATCTGCATCCCATTATATGGGGAATTGTATGACATACCTGGTAAAGTGATGTAATCTTTTTGTGAACAAATCCTCAAGAAAAAAGCTTGCTAAATCATACTCTGTCTTGGTAAAGCAACTTACAGACCTGTTTCCCATAGGCAGTTACTTGCCATTTGCAGGTCATGCTCATTAACAGGTAATTGCCTGTGGACCAATCCGTGGCTCAGTCTTGCTAATTGCATCCAATACAGTTGGGTTGCACTTCATTAATCAATGACATAGCACCACAATGCAATATTTAAGGCCTTCATGTAGGCCTTGGCCCCTTTCTTGGTCTTTGAGATGGACAATAGTGAGGTGTGGAGACTACGGAATCGCAGAGGGTAGGTACAAATACTGTCCACTGTTGAGATTTATGAGGTATTTCCACAGTCTTGCATGCTATGTTTGGCCATTGCCAAATTACATTGTGATTATCTGACAGTTCATTGTTAAACATTGTGGGTTGAGGTCAGTTGAGGGAAGAGACATGTGAGTGTCAGACGTCATACCTGTCTGAATATGCATGCTACTGCAGTAGCTGCTAGTGTGTCAGCTCACTATGTTTGTAGGGGTGAACTGTGAAACATGTCCCTGTTGTTCAAACTTTGCACCCCCCCACCCCTTTACGTATGGGTGCTTTCTGGATCCATTGTTCTAGAGGTTGTGAGGTATGGTAGGTCTATAGCAGGTAGCTTAACATACAGCTGCATATGTTGCAGGCTGCAGCTGCTCCTGCAGCCTAGGACACATGGGTGGAGTGTGAACACTTTGGAGGACAGCAAGCTGTATGTGTCACTGAGGGAGCAATGTCAGCTCTGTCATTACAGCAGAGCCAGGGTGAGGGTACCATAAAAGTCCAGCTGAGGCATGTGCTTAAGGTACATCTGTTATGTAACAGTGCCAATCAGAGAGTAATAGGGTACATATGGGTAGGCTGTACAAATATGTGCAGTGTGTCCGTACCTACAGGCCTTTGACTTGCAAACATGGGTAGCAGTTAATTCAGTAGCAGCAACCTGTTTTGGTTAAAATTGCACGACTCAGTTGTTATTTGCTGTATTCACAAGAATGTAATTGAAGTGCAACACACTAAATTCAAACCCAGGACTGTGGGTGTCAAAATGCACTACATGCATGGCATTTAATAGACTGAGCTACTGAGTAAGTGCTGTAGTAAATGTATTTGCAAGATATATGTGCATGCAAACAGTCTGTGAAACAGGATTTGCATTAGTATGCGTTTTGTGAAGGGTATGAAGTGTGACACTCAAATGTCTGTCAGGATTGTCTAACGTCAGTCTTTAATGGCTTGCCAGTACTTTACCAGATTGATATGTTTTTGTGAAAACCATGCCAAAACTAGGGGGTAAAACTGTGCACATTCTGCAACAGTATGTACAGCTGACAGATACATCTGCTATCCCAGGCCTCACATACATCTATTTTTATTTATTTGGCTGTGTACTGGTGTAATGTCTGCATCACAGTCACAAGTGCACTCCTATTTTTCCCATTATATGTGCTTGCAGTGTGCCAGTGGCAATCAGTATATGTTGCTGGAAGAGCTGAGTTGTCTAGTGGGCTAATGGACTATACTGTAATAGACAGGGTCCTGGGTTTGAGATGTGTCAGGGGAGGTTATTTTGCAGATGTGCCTTACACTGGTAGAAACATATAAGATGATTACGGCACTTTTAAGCAGTTTTAAGTGGGTTTCCACAGGTTTACATGGCATGTTGCTTACCTCCATTTAAACCCATGCTAACATTAAAAAAAGAGAAGAAGAAAAAAGTGGGTGATAGGAAAGTGGTGAAATGGGGGTAAGCAGGGGGAAAACATACTGAAAGGCAGATAGGGTTGTGCAGGAAGGGTGTAGAAAAGGACCATAGCATTCCATTTCTTGTACAGCAGCAGTTGTGCAGGCTTTAAAGAATTTGGAATTTAGAGCCTCACACCCCAGAGAGAGGACTGTGGGCAAAAAAAAATGTGTTAATTATGTAATTATAAGTTCTGTCCAGTGGACACATGCAAAATGGAGAGCTATGCATCTGGTGTTATTGTTTTGTAGGACAGGTTCCTTTTTTTTTAAGAGGAGGGTGGAATGCTGGGGAAGGGATATAGGTATGTGTGGGAGGTATGTTGGGTAGAAGAGAGGTTGCATTTTCAGACAGACATGACGGAAAAAAACAGCACACGGGGGTGGTATGCGACACATGGGAGGGTAAACAACTAAGATGGGGAGGGTGTTGTGGAATTACAGGTGCATGGGCTTCCAGGTGGCAGCAGTGTGAATGAGATCCCCACCCATGGGCAGTCAACACTGCTCCTTCACTGCCCCAAAGGTGGTGTGCTGGAGGCTGGGTGCTGGGACCCTCTGGCCCCAGCAGGTTGTGGAGTCTGGCCTCAATCCAGTGCAAGCATTGTTCTTAACTCATATGCACAATCCTATGCATCACGGCCATTAGTTGATCCTAGCTGACAATCCACCCTCCACCCCCGCTACCAGGCTGAGATAGGCCCAGTCCCCTGTGGCAGTTACACCCAAAGGCCGTGCAGGGCCAGCATAGGGGGCACCACTGGCTTGGGTCCCAGATGAGCTGGTACCTGGTGCCACGGCCAGCTGAGGTAAGGTAGGTGGATCACCAGGTACTGGCCTACCCAGACGTGCTCTGGTTATGGAGGTAGAGCAATAAACATAGGTGAGTTATAAATAAAACCATTGTTAGTAATAATAACATGCCAGAACATTGTATATAACCCCATTACAGTTAAATGCATATTATGTGAAACACAACAATAAATAACATGACAGTTGGTATATTAACAGCATGCCAGTAACAGTTATGGCATAAGGCCAACAGAATAGGTAATTCAACAAGATATGTTAATATGCAACCACAGTAATACATAACATTAATAAAACACATGTACAAAATACACTTTTTGGAACAACATATGTTAAAAGTAAGCCATAGCCAATATATAACAACAATAAATATGGGAGGAGAGAGAAATACAGTCCAGTAATACCATAATTGGCTATATAGTTGACAACAGTAATGTTATCTACTCTGCAGGTCTGTCCTTTCTTTATGTGTAAATGTGCCCTATAACTCCTGCAGCACATACATACCTCTCAAGCTATCCACATTGGATACTATGCTCCAATCAATAAGATCTGCAGGTACATAGCTACAAAGACTACTTGCACATCATGTGGACCTATATAACTACCAAGGAGTACTGTGGGTTAATGTACTAGTAATTTGATATTGACATATGAATCATGTCAATGATACATCTGTGGCAGAGGGATTATACAACATCATTTATATTCTGTGAGATCGTGACACTTGAAAGGCATGCATGTCTACAGTACAGAGAGTACACAACTATCATGCCATGTTTGACAGGCATGGGGATCATAACTAATATCACTGACTACAGGGGACCTATGCATCACAGGCAGGAACTGACTGCATCAGCCTTTACAAGACACTCCAGGAATACAGCCATACCTTAAGTACACATTTTATTTATTTTAGCTTATTGTAGTTTGCTATTATTGAACCTGTTTCCTTTATTGTATGGGTAACTACCACATTTGTGAGAATGATTTTAACAGTGTGTGACATCTGAACAAACAATTATTTACACATACTATAAGTTAGCTCACACCTTTACCTGTGTCCCTGTGGAGAGAATGATATATGTTATTACACATTTATTTATTTTTTTATTTTATTATAGTTTGTTAATTATTGAACCTGTTTCCTTCATTGTGTGGATAAATAGCACATTCATGAGAATAATTTCAACAGTCTGTGACATTTGAACAAACAATTATTTACACATACTATGGGCTACCTCACCCATTTACCAGTAGTCTATGTGGAGAGTATATCTGTCTTCATAACATATGGAATTACATAATAGTTATTAGTACATGGAATTGGATTCAAACCTTGGTCTGTGCCAAGCAAAATGCACTTTGCACACAGCATTTAACAAACTGAGCTACTGCGTCACTACTAATATGTGACTGACTGATTTTATCCTACAGCTAACCTGGAAACAAAATATGACCTGCTACTAATACTACAGTGTTATAATACAGTGCAGTGACAGTTGGACACAGCTGCATGAAATGCAATCATGGCAGAAAGACTAAGTAACCTATACTTTCCTAAATAAACTGCTGGTGTACACAATATATTGTGTACTGGGTTGAAATATCAGCTCTTATTCCACAAGTATTGCACAACAGTTCATTATAGATGCCTTCATGCATTTACTGGTATACTTTCAACATTTTTTGACCGACAATTAATGTAATGCAGGTGTGGCAATACAGCTATAATTCCACAATTATTGTGATAGAAACTTTATTTCATTTACTTAATCAAGGATAATGCTTTACTCTTTCCTGCTTGTTGCAGTACATTTGGCAGTTGTCTCTTATTGCAGTGCAGGTCTATGACCACATTCATTACAATACAATCAACACTGTTTATATACCTAATGGCAGTTAATGCTTTACTCTTTCTTGCTTATATGACTATAGATTGGAAGATACATCTGTACTAACCACACTCACAGCACAACCTGGCCAGGCACCCTGCATGTGCCTCGATGTTGTAAGCTCTCACCTCTGCAGCTGTTGGAAGAGAAGCACACCATTATGCATACCAGTTTAGCAGACATTCGAGGTTAAATATTAGTGAAACACAGGTAAACATACTTACACACTTGTGGATCACTGCCTGCCTGGAATTCTTGGACCCAGGTGTCCAAGAGAGCTCCCTTCCTTCTTTTCAGGTTGTCATGGTAGTGATGACACTGCTCATCTGTATGGGGGATACCAGTTGCCCTGGTGAGGTCCCTTGCCAGATGGTCCCAGGCACTTTGTACTCCAAGCCCTGGTAACCACCCTGCATGAGCTGGTCTTCATGTTTTTTTAACTATGAGTCTGACCATGACCCTGGACTCCACAATGCTCCTCTACTGTGCCCAAATTCATGTACCCTCTCCAATACCTGCAATAGTATTCTCACAGGTTAACCTCCAATGGATTCTGCAGTATTCCCAACTATTGCACTTAATATACCCTGTTTTCCCCGCACTTTAATACCATTGGCAATTTTTAAAAATGTGGCGTGCTACTTAGCTCTGCACAAACTAGCTGATCTCAGCTCAGCAGTGCTTAAACTGGCAATGTTTAGTGGTGCGTGGCACCACTTAGCAGTGCGCAAACCAGCTAAGTGGAGTTGCGCAGTGCCAAGCAGTGCTAAAATGGATGTTGTTTTAGCAGTGCTTGGCATAGCTTAATGGTGCTTAGTTGAGTGCAGCACATCAGGATTTAAAAATAATTGGCATCATTTGTATTTGGAAAATAAATGTCTCAGACCCCTTTTGTGGGCTCAAACCCTGCACCAACTGCACTTAAGGCTGTCACTCTAACCATTTAACTATGTGGATGTGTAGAATTCTGCTATACTTTTGCATATATCTCTCACCTACATTTAAGCATTGCTGAGTACTATGCCGCACCATACAAACCCATTCAGCTATGCTTAAACTTGACCTTTGCATTTATAATTAAATGCATCCAGTTTCTACTTTTAGATGTCTGGCACGTGTCAATTGCTGTGCTCTGTGCTGCTCAAACATAAAAAAAAAAATAATTTAATACATATATATATACATTGATATACTGCACTTTGATAGTGCAGGGGGTGTGTTACTCATCTCCAGACACAGTAACACACCCCTACACGGATTCAATAACCATGTTACATGGCTCTCCCTCAGTAATGTACTTTCATTAATATGCATGGTGCACTACCAAGAAGAAACCATGTACACAGCCATGGTACCTTCCATGTAGGCTGTATACTATGCCTACATGGATTTTATTAAATCTGGCGGAAAGTTTTAAAACATGAGGAGATTAAGTAAGTGTAAGTTGACTTCCTTTCTTAGTTTAGCAGAAGCATATCAGTGTCAAGCGGGAATGGAAATCAAATCATAAGTAGAAAAAAATCAGGCAGTAACTGAATGTGCTAAAAAACAAAAGAAAGAATATACGTTGAAGGATCAGATGAGAAGGCAAGAAATGTGGAAAATGCATAAATATAGTTGCAAGTATAAAAAACTCTTGGAACAACCTCATGTCGATCAGGATCAAATACATGAATGGTTAAAGAGAGGTGAGTTTAAACCAAAAGACAAAAGGTTAATATTGGCAGCCCAAGACAGTGGACTATGCACATGGGTTACAAAGTCCATTGAACATTTGGGAGAAATAGACAAATGTAGGTTTTCTAAAACAGAATTGGTTACAGTAGCACATCTTGTTGCTGATTGTGATATACTAATAGCAGGACTGTATACTGAAAGGCATAATAATGTGGCAAGATTGTTGCATTGGGGACTGTGTAAAGACTTTAATACTGAAGTAGCTGAGAAGCATTAAGCATTGGAAATATGAGCCACAAAGCATTATAGAAAATGATGAAGTTTATATCACATGAGATCACCCATTACCAATAGTTCAAAAAACAAATTTGAAAAAAAAAAACAGATATAGTAGTCCATGGAAAGAAGACAGAGGTAGCACTAATTGCTACACCCAGTGACTACAGTATCTTACATAAAGACAGGCACAAAGTCATAAAAAACAGGATTTTCAGGCAGTAATTAGGATAATGTGGAAGAAAGATTTTCAGAAAGTTCTAATAGTAGTAGGAGCGAAGGGTCTTACAAAAAAGAATTTACAATTGTACTTAGATATGCTACTGATACCTGTAACACTGTATGAATTGCAGAAGGAGCCAGTACTGGGCACATTGTGGGTGCTGCAAAGAGTACTTCTGGCTAACATCAAAGATTGAAACAATACTAATTTCATGATCTTTAATCGTATTTTAACTTAGGAATGGGGTCCATTCCTGTCATGGTAGTAGAAACCCAAAAGACTTGGAGAAATTTAAAAAAGACAAAAT
The DNA here is from genome assembly GCF_019279795.1 of Protopterus annectens. Classification (NCBI taxonomy): domain Eukaryota; kingdom Metazoa; phylum Chordata; order Ceratodontiformes; family Protopteridae; genus Protopterus; species Protopterus annectens. The sequence goes on along the minus strand of NC_056732.1, from coordinate 986,586,349 downwards.
AAAATGCAAAACTCATGATTTACAGCCTGTAATACTACTTCAACAAACACCACCATCATGGAAACTATACTAAATACCAGACTACTAGCAGTCATAATAGACAATAACTTAAAATTTGACCTGCATATCACCCAGGCCATCAACAAAACTCATCAAAAACTGGATTCCTCTACTGAAAAAAAAACTGCCTTAGAGACTTATCAGGAAAATCCTTAGCATCATCCTACTATCTCCCATCCCTTCTCTATGCACCACCCGTATTAACCAAGATTCAAGGGACCCTACTAAATAAATTAGAGGCATGCTTTAACAAAACAGCCAAGTCTGCAGCTAATGTATCCAACCAGAAGCACTACTGCTTAACACTAAAGAAACTCACCTGGCTAGACCTACCTAATCACCTTACATTCACTCGGCTTCAAATTGCCCACAAAATAATGCACAAACCAACACACATGCCATTCTCTACAAAACATTCTCAAGCACTACTGCCCACCACATTGCCTTTGCTCAGGTAATTGAAGCCTATTAATAACCTTCAAATACTGTAATACAGCTGGAGACTCACTATACTCATCTTGTGTCACCAGACAGTGGAACTCCCTTCCTGTCCCACTAAAACTGGACAGCTGTGCATCTAGCTTTAAGCACAACCTAAAACAGCACCTAGATTCCTCCTGGATGTGCTTTTGTTCACACCCTGACTGACTCTTTCTCTATTCCTCTAAGATCTCTAAACTATCACCAATCCCTAACTTTCCAGCTTTTCTACCTTATCTGGTAAATGTAAATTCAAGTCAATTCAATTCAATTCAACTTTATTGTCATATGTACTAGAGACATTGTCAAAGTACAATGAAATTCTTATGCTGCAAATTCTCCAGCAACATATAAAACCAATGACAGTTAACAAGAAGAAGCAATCTAAGACATCAAATAGACAATAATATAAATACCAATCTCAGTAAATACATATAACTGTGCAAAAGAGTGTATATATGCAAAACAAGCTAATTCCCTCCAAATCAAGCCAACCTACAATTCTGGAGGGAAAAGTAGTATGCAAGTTTTATTTAACAGTCTAATAGCTTGAGGTATAAAACTGTCTTTCAGCCTGGTTGTTCTGGCTGCCATGCTTTTATAACACCTCTCTGATGGTAGCAGCATAAACAGTTTGTGTTGTGGTTGGGTAGTGTCCATGATAATAGTTTGAGTCCTCCTAAAAACTCTTTTGGTGTAGATGTCCTCCAATGCAGAAAGTGTTACTCCAATGATGTTTTACACAGTTTTTATTACTCACTGCTGAGCCTTGTAATCCTGTATTGTACTATTGCTAAACCATACTGTAATAGAGTGGGAGCGAATGCTCTCAATTGTACATCTGTTGAAGTTGCTGCTGATGGTATTGGGCATGCCAAACTTCCTCAGCCTTCTCAGAAAATACAGTCACTGCTGGGTTTTCCCTACCAGGTCTGTGATGTTATGAGTCCAGGTAAGGTCCACAGAGATGTTAATACCAAGGAATTTAAATGTAGCCATTTTTCCTCCTCAGAATCACCAGTATATAATGGTAAGTGCTGCCTTCTATTCCTCTGTGTATCAGTGATCATCTCTTTAATTTCGCTTGCATTAAGAGAGAGATTACTGTTCCAACACCACTTCACAAGGTTCTCCACTTCCCTCCTACACACTGACTCATCACCCCCATAGATCAGACCAATGACTGTTGCATCATCTGCAGATTTGACAATACTGGTGTCATGTTGAGAAGCAACATAATCATAAGTGAAGATGGTGTACAGCATTGGACTCAGCACATGGCTGTGTGGAGTTCTGGTATATATTATTTTAGAGATGTTAATCCCCAACTTGATTGGCTGTTGTCTACCTGTTAATGAAATCCTAGACCCAGTTGCAAAGAGTAGGTGGCACACCCAGTATGGACATCTTATTAATTAGCTTTGTTGGTATCACCGTACTGAAGGCTGAACTATAATCAATAAATAGCAATCAAGCATAACAGTCCTTATTCTATAAATGAGTAAGAGCTGTATACAATGTTGTACTGACTGCATCCTCTGACAACCTATTCGGTCTGTATACAAACTGCAGGGGATCCATTGTTTCAGGTATAACAGACTATGACTCATGATTCTCTCAATGCATTTTATCACTATGGGAGTCAATGCAACTGTCCGGTAGTCATTCAGGCAGTTGGCTTTGCCCTTTTTTTGGCATAATAGTAGTTGTCTTATGTGACATCCAGATAATAACCCACTGAACTGTCAACAATAATGTGACATCTCCCACTATCCTGGGTCAGTAACTAAGGAGCTTTAATCCTCACTACTGACTCCAGTGTGAGACTGTCACTTAAACAGGAGTAATATTCCACAACCTTCCCCTAAGATCACAAGAGGAACATGCGGTATAATCTGGGACTAGACTGTATTCTTCTGTCCACCCCAAATATAACTCCTTATTACACAGTTCAGAGCAATGTGTCCCAGTTTAAGACCTTTGATACACCCACACTTAAATTAAATCTCACACATCCAAACACATCTGAGAAAGCCTGACACAAATTTCCAGCTGTGTCCATTCCCAAAGATAATACAGTAATGCTGCCACCAATCAGAGTGTTTTCATGCCCTTCTAAAGAGTAGTTCAATTATGAAGATTAACTATTAAAACAAATAGTCGCAAATGACCTAAGCATCCAGGCTTTTGGAGTGGCCTGGGAATTTATCAAGGTAAGTATAAGCACTCTCCAATCACTAAAGAAAACACTGATTGAGCAGCCACAATGTAAGTTAATAAAAATATTTAATAATGAACAAAATGATTAAAAATATAAAATAGTAATTCCCAATAAACAAACAGAACTCAATCACCAGGAAAATGAAACTAATACTGAAGGATAGAAATGCAACATTTAGAAAAACTCTAATTTATCTAAATGATTAGTTATAATTTCCTATCTGACTTAAGATTACTGTCCCTGATCTATTCTAAATTACTACAATACAGCAAAGGCAGGCTTACAGTTATTTGAGAGTCCTTTTGGGTATCCACAGCACAGTACATCTATGAACAACTCACAACTGCCTGTTAACTGACTTCAGCTGTTTTCAGCAGGCTTTTTTATAGACTAGCCTAACTGTCACAGATTTTTCAGTTCTAATTTTCATTTCATATTTTGAAAATCAACCAAAAGCTGTTTTCCAAGAGTTCCTTCCTGTCTTTCAGCTTCTGACAGTAACACATAGCAACTGTCAATATTCTGATGACATCATCTACAGATCAGCTGAATATGAAACAGTTTGCCTTTAGAATCTTTCTTCACAAACATGCACAGCTAAAAATATAAGAGGACACTGTTCAAGTCTTTAAAACATTCTGTACAAACAGATCATAAATCAACATGTAAGAACTTATTCACATCATCGTAGCTAATCATGCTGGCATGTAATACACAGGTTAACCTGAACTTATGTATGAAAACTCAGCCAGACATGCTAGCACAAATAACAGTGCCTAATTTCTTTACATTTCATAACAATTGGGAATTGTAGCTCATGCAAAGGAGAGATTGAATATATCAGCCAGAACATCAGCAAACATTGAAGCACAGGTTTTGAGGGTCTTTCCATCAATATTATCTGGACCAGCTGCCTTCCAGGGATTTATCTTTCTCAAGAATGTTGTTACACAAACTGGTGATAGTGTGAAAGGTGGTGCCTCTTCTCTGCCCCACTCTCTTAAGGTGGTATCATTTGGCTCAGAGTTTTGGACCTGAAACCCATCATAAAATTCATTGAAATCATCTGGTTAAAACTGGCTGTCAGTAGTCATCCCTCTGCTTTTGTCTCTGTAGCCTAAGACGTTTTCCAGGCCTTGCTACATACTACTTGTTTCAGCAATCGAATAGTAGCCTTCCAGCTTATGACTGTAAATATCCTTTGCTGCTCTGATAGTTCTGCATTACTCATATCTAGATGTTTATACTCACTGATATTGCCTGATGCATATGCCTTGGAGTGGGCATGAAATGCAGAGTGAACCTTTGAGTTAATCCATGGTTTGTTATTTGGATATAACCAGATATCTTTATGGGGTACAATGAATTTGATGCATGTGCTTACGTAGATGGAAACTACTGAACTGTATTCCTCCAGATCAACAATACCATCCTCATTCATAGCAGATGTCTTAAAAAATCCTTAAAAAATCCCACTGAGTACACCGAAAACAATCCTGGAGCTCCTGTTCAGATTCTTCTGTCCACACCTTAATGTTTTTTTCTTATAATGGGAGCTTGTTTGAGGAGCTGTTTATATGCCAGGTAAAGAAATACAGAAATATAATCAGATTGACCAAAATGAGGGAGAGATACAGCCTTGTATGCCCCCTTCACATTACTGTACACATGATCCAGTATATTTTTCTCCCATGTAGGGAAGATAACATATTGCTGGTATGCTGGCATCACAGATTGCAAGTTGCAGTGATAAAAGTCCTCAACCATATAAACACTGCATCAGGATATTTATTTTCCTGTGCATTTATAATGTCGTACAATGTCCCCAATGCAGCTGAGTAATTCGCTTGTAGAGGGATATAAACAGCTAAGATAAACACAGCTGTAAACTCTCTTGGTAGATAGAAGGGTCTGCATTTCAGCACTAGGTGCTCTACATCACTCGAGCAGTGTTTGCTAACAATCTGCACATCTGAACACCATCTGTTATAAATATAGATGCCAAGTACCTCCACCTTTGATTTTACCAGATGCCTCCATGCAGTCCCTGTGATGGATAGTGTGAGTATGAAACCCGATAACTGAATCAGGAATATTATCTGATAGCCAAGTTTCAGTAAACATCAGTACACAGAAATCTCTCATTTCTCTGTGGGTCAGAATTCTAGTTCTGAGAGCATCTATTTTGTTCTCAAGTAATCGAACATTAGCAAGCAGCAGGCTGGGGAAGGGGTGGTCTGCTGGCCCAGGTCTTTAATTTTACATATAACCTACCTCTACTGCCTCTCATACCTCTTCTGCTACACCTCCACTCGAGATACTCCTTCCTCCAGCTACATTCATCACCCAGCTCCTCTGCTTGTAGACCTTGTCTGCAGGCATTTATGAGAAGATGTTTCCTATCTGATAAGCAAGGAATAATATCACAAAACCAACTGCTGATCTCTAATAACATTTCTTTATCATATGTAATCAATGCAGATGAAGGTTGCATGTCTAAAAGCTTAAAAACCACTACCAGAATAAACAAAAACACTTGCATGAGGAGAATACAGAGAAGTCAGCCACTATGGGTGCCATCTTGAAGCAAAATGAAAAATCCTACCTATGTTTATATACTTCTTTTCATTGCTCCTTTGTAAATGAAATTTATATATTTCTGTATATGTAAATGCAACCTGTTTATTATTGTATAACACTGCTATAGAAATCAAATTGTATTAATGTCTGTCTTGATTGTACTACCCAGTGGATAATTCTAAATCACTATTTCTACTGCTAAGAAACTGATTCTTTTTTTTCTGTGAAAAGTCTTTGTTTCACATATTGTGCACTTGTTGTGCAGTTGTTACTAGACATATCTGTGACCACTATTTAGACACTCACTGCTGTCATTATTATTATTATTATTATTATTATTATTATTATTATTATTACTTTTGTTATTATTATTATCATTATTATTATTATTGTTAGGTGTTTAGTTTTTAATATTCATCCCCTTTGGGATTTTGTTAAATGCTAGATATGTATCAAAAGACATTCACTGTCAGTGCAGTTTATATGATTAAAAATGCTGATAATAAACAGAGAAGTGAGTTCTGAAAAAGTTAGAGTTCTTGTAAAATCATTTGGCTTTTAGTGTTAAAACAATAACCTGTGTTGCTCTGTGTCTCTTCCATGAAGGGTTACTGCTTTTTTCAAAGTGTTCTGACCCCCTACAATGTTACCTAATGGCTAGAAAGAGCATGTTGCTCTTATGTGGTCCCTCCACTGACTGACAGACATGTGAATATGCTGCCAATGTGCACATGGGATCTTTGTCTGGTCATCTCAAACAAATTTGCCCTCTTTAGCAGAACCCATATTTGACAGACAGAATCAGTTGTTTCACAAATGACCCAAAACTAAATGCAGCATTGTAGGATAAGAAGATGATTTTAAGACAAGGACGTGAAAGGATTGTTGAAGCAGACAGAAAGATGACAGCTAAGGTTCAGTGGATATAAATATAAAGTGCTGTGCACTGATCCCAAGAAACCTCCTATGAATCCTCTGCCTTTTGAGTGGAACTAATGGTGACAGATAAAGTAAATGACCTGGAGGTTTTTATTATACTTGGATTAGAAAACAAAGCACAGAAAATGGCTGGAGTAGCAGTTTACCCAAAGAACTAAGCAATTTTGACACATGGAGTAGCATTCTTACACTACTGAGCCCTGGTAGATAACAGCTGGAGAAGTGCAACCAGCTCTATATAATTCATCAAGGGATGGCCATCCAGATGCTAGATGGAGTCCTTTGGAACCAAAATAGACAGGGAGGGATTAATGCACAAGACTATCATAGCAGTGTAAGAGTGACACCATAAAAGAAATAAAGAATATCGGTGAAGGGTCATGCAGCAAACTGTAGGGCCTAATTACTCCCTGTTCACAAAAGTATTCCTTCACAGAGAGGGTGGTGGCACCTACAATACACCATCAGAATGAATGGGGAAGGTGATATCTCCACAGGTAATTAAAGAAGGCATGAAATGGACAGGAAAAATGGTGAGGGCCATGGGAGAAATTGGAAGAAACGTAAACACTAAAATCACCTAAAAGCAGAAAAGATAGTGTAGCGTATTGGCCTTGTAATACAAATGGGAATGTAATAAAATGAACACTATTTAATCAGTCCAACAGATGTTAGTTTAACTCCATCAGACTCCACTTTGATGTTATATTATATAAACCAGAGTTCTTACTCAGCAATTTGATAGTAGCCATAAGGCTGGTGTTTGCCTGTAATATGTATAATAAGGCTACCAATAATTGAAAGCAGATCCCCACCATTCTTTCCAGAAGGTTCCAAGTTTTGTGCATATTTTTTATGAAATCAGTTCTGGATCATAATTAAAATTAATGTTTTCTGATGCAGTTTTACTTCAATAATTAAATGTGCTCTCCAACTCCATAGAGAATGCATATTCACAGTGAATAAACCACTGAAATCATACTGTAACATGAAATAAACCTGAATTGCTGAAAATAAGTGCAAATGTGTTGATTTTGTGGGAACTATTTAAGGAGAAACATGCTGTGTCTTTATATGGTGGGGGGTGGATTAAGTTTAATTTGTTTGTCAAGAGCAACTAAAAATAAAAGTTAAATAATAAATCATTCTAACATGACTTCTCTTTCTAAATGTGTATTTTTGCAAGGATGATTAACCGACCACTGTTTATTTACCTAAGGTGTGTAATCTGTTTATAGAATGAGGTTGCTGGCACAAATGTAGCTCTTGGCTTAACGACACACTCTCTTCCCACAAATAACATGCTTAAATAAAACATACCATTCAGAGGAATGACTACCTGCAGCTCCTTTTCATTATTCTCCGTTCTGTCTTGTAATATTTCAAAGTGTGCTGTCAAACATGTTTAACCTACAACTCTCAATGCATGTATTTGTCAGCCTGTAACACATAGCCTTACTTTTCCAATAAAACCTCACCCTGCATGGGGTTGTAACAACTGCATCTTGACAGGTGCAGTCTCTGGAAAGATGTTAAATTTAGTTTATATTTTAATTGCTAAAGCATAACAAAATTCACTTTGCTTGCAGAACCATAGGTCTGCTTTGTAAGACTTATTTTCCTGTGGCAAGGAAGCCACGGTTTATGACTTTTATATCTTGTGATGAAGTAATGTGTATGACTGTGTCTGTTTTTTTAAGTTATAAAACATCCTGATTATGCAAAGCAAGCATTTTTATTTCACCATATACCTCTTAGATTGTGTATATACATTTTAGGTGTACTTACTTTACCTGAAGATTATGCTTTACTAACACATATATTGTGTTATTTAAAAAAAAGAATCAGATGTACACCAGCTTCATATGTGTATAAAACTCATAAAATAGCTGCACTCCAACACTAAGTGGATATAGAAAGTTTATTATTTCACAAGCCCTCTTATTTTGCACCTACCATCACAGCTGTGCATTGCTGGCGAGTATATTTTGTGCATACTTATTATAAATATTGGTAAGTTCTGTAAAAGTTAACATAAACATTAAAAAACATACTAAAATGGTTAATATTTAAACTAATCACATAAAGCAAAATATGTTCAGCTACTGCAGGTTAAACAACAAAACTCACGATGTGCATGTATCAGTACTAGGAAGCCAAGTGGCTTTAATCAATATGAATATTCAAATTTAAAAAAACTCCACTCTGTAAAGGGCAACCCATTAACAGTTAAGCATCACAAATTCCTCTCTTTAATAATATATAATATTATCCTAAGCATGAAGCCCTGAAACAGAATATCATTTTGCTCATGACAGCATCATTGTAATGAGCTGCAGATTCTGTATTATATGACTGGGAGCATAAGTTAGGCAGGGAGACTCTACTTCTGTGTGATGACAGTGAATAATAGGAGACCTAAATTAAAATGACAGTACTATTAATACTTAAAACCCTATTCTGATTACTTTGCTGAGTCTGACTGATCTCTAACAGACACTATGCCCAGTAATGGTCATCTATTTAGAAATTATTCTATGACAGATCAGTGCACAAAAGACCATGGAGAACTATGAAACAACATGTTTAGCTGAAAAATGAGCTCCTTACAGCAGGTTGAGCTCCATTCACTCAAGACAAGTTCCTCAAAGCCTGGAAATCAATGGTGCTACACATCGTACACCAACTGCTTGTGCTCAAAATTAACTATGAGTTCAGCCAAGTAGCTGGTGCATGCTAAAAGCACAGATCCTAGGAAACAACGTGTGGAAGTGCCTGTAGAGCAAAATGGGAAGGGAGAGTTTAGGCTTAGAAAGGAAAGGGGGGTTTTAGGTTTAGGGAGTGATCAGAAGATATCAAAAGGTTAGAGTTAAGGAGGAGATGAGAACTTTAGGTTTAGGAATTAATGAAATGATTAATGTTAGGGGGAGGGTATAGAGATTATAGGTTTGAAGAGTGATAAGAAGATTAGGGTAGATTAGAGAGGGATTTTAGGTTTAGGTGATCCAGAGTTTAGGTTTAAGGACTGTTTGGGAGTTTTTAGGGTTATGCTCAGGGTTTTAGAATGGGTAGTAAGCACTTGCCAAAATGAGTGATTGGCATTAGGGAAGTGTATCACATGTTAATGGTACAAGAACACTTGTATTACACCTCTACAAATTGTGTCTGAACAGGAATAGCTCAAGAATCTTCTATTGCTGGTTGTCTAGAATGTAGGAAAATAAGAAATACACCTGTATAAAACTGTAGATAAATGTACAAGAGTGCACGTATATCTATAGCTATATAAGAAATACACCTGTATAAAACTGTAGATAAATGTACAAGAGTGCACGTATATCTATAGCTATATAAGAAATACACCTGTATAAAACTGTAAATAAATGTACAAGAGTGTATGTATATCTATATCTATATAAGAAATACACCTGTATAAAACTGTAGATAAATGTACAAGAGTGCACGTATATCTATAGCTATATAAGAAATACACCTGTATAAAACTGTAGATAAATGTACAAGAGTGTATGTATATCTATATAAGAAATACACCTGTATAAAACTGTAGATAAATGTACAAGAGTGCACGTATATCTATAGCTATATAAGAAATACACCTGTATAAAACTGTAGATAAATGTACAAGAGTGTACATATATCTATATCTATATAAGAAATACACCTGTATAAAACTGTAGATAAATGTACAAGAGTGCACGTATATCTATAGCTATATAAGAAATACACCTGTATAAAACTGTAGATAAATGTACAAGAGTGCACGTATATCTATATCTATATAAGAAATACACCTGTATAAAACTGTAGATAAATGTACAAGAGTGCACGTATATCTATATCTATATAAGAAATACACCTGTATAAAACTGTAGATAAATGTACAAGAGTGCACGTATATCTATATCTATATAAGAAATACACCTGTATAAAACTGTAGATAAATGTACAAGAGTGCACGTATATCTATATCTATATAAGAAATACACCTGTATAAAACTGTAGATAAATGTACAAGAGTGCACGTATATCTATAGCTATATAAGAAATACACCTGTATAAAACTGTAGATAAATGTACAAGAGTGTACGTATATCTATATCTATATAAGAAATACACCTGTATAAAACTGTAGATAAATGTACAAGAGTGCACGTATATCTATATCTATATAAGAAATACACCTGTATAAAACTGTAGATAAATGTACAAGAGTGTACATATCTATATCTATATAAGAAATACACCTGTATAAAACTGTAGATAAATGTACAAGAGTGCACGTATATCTATAGCTATATAAGAAATACACCTGTATAAAACTGTAGATAAATGTACAAGAGTGCACGTATATCTATAGCTATATAAGAAATACACCTGTATAAAACTGTAGATAAATGTACAAGAGTGTACGTATATCTATATCTATATAAGAAATACACCTGTATAAAACTGTAGATAAATGTACAAGAGTGCACGTATATCTATATCTATATAATAAATACACCTGTATAAAACTGTAGATAAATGTACAGCTTACCAAGCACAAAATATTTCTCCTAGAGGTTTGAGATGCAAAATACAACCATTGGTTGGTATACCAGATGAGACCCTGCTTAAGGATTGGCAACAAGCACAACAAGAGGCCGCTATGGCCAGGGTTCGTATCTTGGCATCCTACTATGAGAGAACGATACAGGGCAACATTAATGAGGTTGAAAAAACCTGTAATGATCTCAAACAGTTTGAACATAACACAAATTTTCAGGGTTGTTTGAGCAAATTGTCCAAAGAACTGTCCGCTTTTGAAAGCAATTTGAAAAGCAGGAAGCTGCATAAATTTGCTCGTGATAAGGATGATTATGATAAAGGCAGACAGTTTGAATCACATAAGAGTGTTAGGTTTGCCCAATGGTACCAAGAATGTCTCTTTCACACGCAAAAAGAGACCGAGATCTATTTTGAAAAAAACAGGGTCCAACTATATAACATCAGGGGAAGAATCCTCGACTACAGACACTGAGACACCTAGCTTTGGTGACTCACCTAATGCAAAAAGGGGGAGGAGAATGGAGGCCCCTTTAGGGGGCACAAACACTGGGCAGGTAGAAAACACAGGGGTCACAAACTTAGAAGAACTCTTTCTATCAATAGTGAAGTAAATCACCAATGTACTAATGTTTTGAACATTTCAAAACATGTTTTAACTGATGAACAATATTCCTTACTTAATAAAGGCCTTGGTTTTGTTCCTGGTTTTCTCATTGATGAAAGTTCCATGGTTAGTGATACCATTGAGTTCTGTAGAAAGATTAATCTGAAATTATTTTTTAAACAACAGGATCATATTGATGACACTCAAAGATCATCTGATTTCAGGTTTCACAAATCTAAATTTAATCCCCCCATGGACAAACATGTAGCTGTATTTCAGCAGGCGGTGATCAAAGATATACATTTTCAGTATGGCTCAGGGGACTTTATGAGGCACAATTTATCCAAAAAAGAACAATTGGCCCTAATACAACTTAGGAACAATACAGATATAGTGATCATTCCTGCAGATAAAGGGGGCGCGGTTGTTGTTATGGATCATGATTCTTATGTCAATGAAGGACTTCGACAACTTACTAATCGTCATCATTATATGAAGATGGATATTGATCCTACACCTAGCTTCCAATCAGAGATTAATGAATTTTTGGAAGAAGCAGTAGAATCCGGTATCATCTCTGAAAAAAACAAAACACATTTAATGGTCAAGGATCCTGCTAAACAACAACTATAT